>NC_044036.1:94173494-94478494 GCF_901765095.1 Microcaecilia unicolor | reverse complement strand
TACTGTGCATTTATGTTACTTAGGTATTTAAATGTCTCTATCATATCTCCCCTCACCCGCCTTTCTTCCAAGGAATACATATTGGGAGCTTTATGACAAAGACCACTGACCATTTTAGTAGTTGTCCTCTGGACTGACTCTATCCTGTTTATATCTTTTTGAAGGTGTGGTCTCCAGAATGGTACACAACATTCTAAAATGAGGTCTCACCAGAGTCTTATATAGGGGCATTTTTCTAATGGCCATTCCTCTCCCTATGCACCCAAGCATCCTTCTAGCTTTCACCATCACCTTTTCTACCTGTTTGGTCACCCAGGGCCAGTGTTAGAGAAGACCAACAGGGCAGTTTCCCTGGGCCACACAGCTTCAGGGAGCCCCTTGTGGGCTGGCATGTCTTCCCTTTCTCTCCACCCCTGTCCGATGTCTCTCTCACCTTTCTCTAAAATGCATTGTTCTTTGCATGGCATGGCAGCGATTCTACTATACTGCCCGCAGCCTCCTTAGTACATTCCCTCTATTGCAGTCTGCCCTCCTCTGACACAACGTCCTGGTTCTACCTAGCAGAACACAGAAGAGGGAAAGTGCTGAGGAGGCTGCAAGCAACATATCAAAATTGTTGCTGCGCCAGCAACCCCTTGTGAAGAACAATGCATTTACAGGTAGTCTGGGAAGGTGAGGGAGATATCAGAATGGGGTGGAGAGAAAGGGAAGATATGCTGGCCCATGAGGGGCCCCCTCAAGCAGTTGTTTGTAAAGTAGACTGGGGAGGGGAAGGGAGATGGCAAAATGCTGGATGTGTTGGGGGAGGTAAAGGGGAAGAAATGATGGGCTCAGAAACAGAGAGGGAGAGAGAGATAGTAACGTGATGAACAATGGGATCGAAGGAGGGAAAAAAAAGGGAGAAAAGTTGGACTCAGGAGGTAGTGTGGAGCGAGGGGGAGAGAGACACTGGATGGGAGGACAGTTGGAAAGAGACAAGGAGAAATGGTGGACATGGGGGTGGTGGGGAGGGAGGGAGAGATGCTGGATGGGAGGGCAGTCTGGAAGAAAGATAGAGAAGTGGACCTGGGGATGGAAGGGCGGGAGGGAAGAGAGAGGGAGAAATGTTGGTTTGGGGGGTAGAAGGGAGGGAGAGATGTTGAATAATGGGATGGAGGAAGGAAAGAGATGCTGCATCAAGGAGGGAGGGAAGAGGAAGAACAGAAAAGAGAGGGAGTAATGTTGGACCATGGGGATGGACAAAGAGAGGATAAGATGAACTCATGGAGTGGCAAGAGGGAAGACAGGTGGGACAAGAAGATGCTAGGGGGTGGAGGGAAAGGGACAGGGAGATGTCAGGCAATGAAAGTGCGGTGGGCTACAAGTGTGGAGAGAAAGAGAGGGTGAGTTAGAGGAAAATAGTGAGTACAGAGGTAGAAATGTGGTAATGGAAAGTAGATGGAAGGAAATAGAATGCTGGGAAAAGAGTGAGATGGGAAATGGGAGAGCTAGGGACTGAAAGAAGATGGAAAATTGATAGGTAGCTGAAAATTAAAAAGAAGAAGGGTGAGAAAGAGGTGAAATCTGAGTGGACAGAGGCAGAAAAAAGTGTTTTATTTTTAAATTATTAACTGGAATATGTTAGCTTTGGGATATGTGCATCACAGGTGTTTTTATATTGTATTCAGTGGCATAGACAAATGACTGATGGGGGGGAGGGGGCTTGAGCTCAAAATGTGTGGGCACCAATTTTCTTCCCATCCAAATGCAAACTATAAATACCTGAGCTGGCAGGGATTCCCAAGCCTCGCCAAAGACCTCCTCCTCTGATCCAGCAGCCAGAAATCTCCAAGCTCTGCAGCTGGTGGCAGTATTCCCGAGCTGCCACTGCTGCCACCCCCATGAGCAGGTGAGAGAGGGGGGAGGTGGCAGCAGTTCTGAAATACTGGTGCAGGCTATAGAGCTTAGAGAGTTCTGGTTGCTACATCTGAAGAGGTGGTTATCAGCAGGTGATGCTTGGGGATCCCCACCAGACACAGCAAGGGAGATGTTAATTTTGGGGGAGCCTAAGGCCAAAGTGGGGGCACAGTCCCCTCCCCTCGTGGTTATGCCTCTGATTGTGTTCAGTGCATTTCTGTTTTTATTTCTCCAGTGTTACAGTACATGCCAAATTTAAGTTATTGAGGTTCCCAGTTCAGTTTGGGTGTTCATATTTCTATTTCTAATTTTTGATCACTTGTTCTGAATTTGGTGAAAGTCTGTCTGTGTTTTGTGTGTGAATAAGTCATTTAAAGTTGTTTTATGTGGGGTAGTAATGGCAGGTGGGTAGATTGGGGAATAGGCAGGGAGGAAAGGGATTGATTGGCCTCCTCAACTTCTGCTCTGGGCCCCAGTATGTCTAACACCGGACCTGTGGCCACCTTATCATCGTCACATTAGATCACACTCTCCCCCTCCCCAAAGCTGATTAATTAGGTTTAGTAACATGGTTTTTAAATACTTTTTACCAGACGCACTTTTTTGGATCCCTGCTTGCAGAGCGCGTGATGGTGCCACATGTCAGCAGATTACACCTTGTCTCACAGGAAAAAAAAGTATGAAAAATTCAGCTTCAGTCAAGATAAGACTGTGAAATCACTAATTACATCTGCAGCACTGTATTCGACCTATGTTTTCACACCTCTGTGATGAATAACTTCTCTACTTTCAGCTTTGGAAATTAGAGCAGGCTATTGATTAAGCATGCAGTACTCATTCTGTAAGATGTGGGTCCAAGGTCAATTCGTATACTGAAATTTATCTATAATGGAGCTCATTTTAAAAGATTTGCATCTCTATTACATGTGTAAATAATGGCGCTTAAATATGTAAATGACCAATCCATTCAATTAGCTGTTCAAGGAAACAAATAAGCAAGCGATCCGCAATATCCAGAACAGAGCAGATCACAAGGGTGACATCCAAAAGATCCAATTTATTCACCACAAATATAAATGTCTGAAATAATCGGCCTTCCTGGTAGTGATGACAATGATTTATGTATCTTTGGAAGGATGTAAATTGTAGGGATGATTGGATATTTGACATTTAAAAAATCAATTTCTTTACTAGTGAGGAATTGCCTATCTCTAGCAATACTCACAAGGGATTGAATCTCTGTAGAAATTGCCTCTTACATGTACCTGCCAACTTCTCCATGTGTAAGCTGCCAGCCAGGTTCATGCCATTCATTTTCAACATGTATTTTTGTAAAATGGTTGCTCCCACTGCATGTGCCAGGAAATACATTCTGGGGTGAATTCTATAAATCACACCTAAAACAATTGGTGCCAAAAAAACCCTAAACTTAAGCACTATTCTATAAGCTGCACCTAACCTAACTTAAGAGCAGGGGCTGTATGTAAATTTAGGCATGCCCATTTGCATCAATGAAAACGTAGTACAAATGCACCCACCTAAATTTACACGTGGAACCTCCTTATTCTATAATTACTCATGTAACTCAAATTCATGCCCATGACCCTCCCATTCCCACACCCCCTTTTCCAGGGCACATATAAAATTTAGGCACAGATCATGCATCTAAATTTACTTGCATACATATTGATTTCAATTAGCACCGATAATTGCTTGTTAAAAAGCTAGTTATTGGCATAAATTGGCTCAGTATTCAATTAAATTGTGCACACAATTTTTGGCAACTTTTATAGAATTAGGGAATCTATGTAAAATGAGGCTTTACGAGTTATTGTGGACAACAAATTAAATTTCCAGTTACACATATCAAATGCAGTTAAAAACTGTTTTTGCTTTAAGATGAATATGATTATATTATATGATTATATTATATGATTAATATGTATTCTTGTACATCTTAATATAACTCCCTTCCATAAGGCATTAAGTGGTCCTTTTACTAAGGTGCGCTGAAAAATGGCCTGCGGTAGTGTAGGCATGGGTTTTGGATGCACACAGATCCATTTTTCAGTGCGCCTGTAAAAAAGGCTTTTTTTTATTTTTGCCGAAAATGGATGTGCGGCAAAATAAAAATTGGCACACATCTATTTTGGGCCTGAGACCTTACCACCAGCCTTTGACCTAGTGGTAAGGTCTCACGTGTTAACTGGGCAGTAATGACCTATGCGTGTCAAATGCCACTTGGCACACGTAGCTAGCAAATGTCAGAAAATTTAAAAAATGTTTGGACGCGTGTAGCGGATGCATGCCAAAAATGAAATTATCGCAAGAGACACGGTAGCCGGGAGATAACTCCAAATTGGCATGCGTTGGGTGCAAGTGGGCACTTACTCGGCTTAGTAAAAGGGTCTCTAAAACCATAGCCGCCAAGAGGGGGGGCAGGGGGGACAAAATTCCCCGGTCCCGGGTCTCCAAGGGGAGCCCAGTGCCACAGTCCCACCCACCCTCCGTCATCGACCGTCTGCCCCCTGCATTGAAATTGCATTCTCACCTCCGTGAAAGCAGCGCTGCAGGCAGCAGAATGCCTCCCTTCGGCCCTCCTTCCCTTCCTGTGTCCCGCCCTCGTGTGACGTAACTTCCGTGAGGGCAGGACATAAGGAGGGAAGGAGGGCTGAAGGGAGGCGTTCTGCTGCCTGCAGCGCTGCTTTCATGGAGGTGAGACTGCGATTTCAATGCAGGGGGCCCGGCCCAGTGGCAGACGGAGGGGGGTGCGGCGGCAACCTCGGGGGGGGGTGGAGGGGGAGCGGCAGCGGAGACCTCGGGGGTGGAGGGGGGAGCAGTGGCTGCGGCACCCTCAGGGGGGAGCGGCGGCAACCTTGGGGGTGGAGGGGGGATCGGCAGCGGTGACCTCGGGGGGCAGGACGGCGAGGGCAGGGCCCCGGGGGCGGCCTTGCCCCGGGCCCGGCCCAGTCTCTTGGCGGCCCTGTCTAAAACTACCACTATCAGGTGTTTACAATCAATTCTGACTCTTGCAGTAAAACTCATCTTTGTAGCCAAACAACTTGATCATGTCACTTTCCTACTTATAAAAGAGCACTGACTGCTAATCATCTTCAGGCTTACTTTCAAAATCCTATAATTAGTCAATAGAACTTTCTGTTCTGGATGGCAGATCTGTTCATTCTTTATGTACAGCCATCCACATTGAGCTCCTCACAACAAAATTCATTAGTGGTCTCTGCTTATACCAAACTATAATCAGAGGCAACTAGATGCACTACTTTTACAGGAGAGACACCTTTCAGCTTATAATCGAAAGAGAAAAACGCCTATATTTCGACCCAAATTGGGAGATGGGCGTTTTTCTCGCAAAGGCGCCCAAATCAGTATAATCGAAAGCCGATTTTGGGCGTTTCCAACTGCACTCCGTCGCGGAAACGAATAAAGTTGACAGGGGCGTGTTGGAGGCGTGTCGGAGGCAGGACTGGGGCGTGGTTATCATCCGAGGAGAGATGGGCATCTGTAGATGATAATCGAAAAAAAAGGCGTTTTTACCGCGATTTTGGGTCACTTTTTTTGGACCCTTTTTTTTCACGAACAAGTCCCAAAAAAGCACCCTAACTGCCCAGATAACCACTGGAGGGAATCGGGGATGACGTCCCCGGACTCCCCCAGTAGTCACTAACTCCCTCCCACCAAAAAAGCCCCACTTTAAAAACTTTTTTCCCAGCCTGTAAGCCAGCCTCAAATGCCGTACCCACCTCCATGACAGCAGAATGTGTTCGATCCTCTCACAGCCTTTCCCTGAGTCAGATGTGGCTCTCGGGTGCACTACAGGGTCACATCAGCATTGCATTGTGGTGGGTGTAGGGTATTGGGCTCCATGATTTCATTAGCTTGTGTTACAGTCTCACGATGTTGGTAGTTGGTAGGCTCTTCTCCCATGGTGCTTTTCCCCCTGCCTACTGGGTCAGAGTGTGCCCTGTTGTGTTTCCTGTTGTAGTCCATGCGGTAGTGGCCATTTTTGTAAGCCAGTTTTAGTTCCCTTTCCTGTGTTAGCCACGTTAGACAACTTAGTTCTTACCTTGAATGTGGCTGAAAGAGGGCATTGTACAGCATTCTGCCAGCTCTGACCTACTGCTAATCTCAGTACCAGAGAGACTCGTTGCCAGTGGGGCACAACCTCTGCAGTTAACTGTGAGTAAACGTGCTTATTCCAATAAAGGACATTTTCGGAGAGATTAGTCTTTAGGTGTCAACTGGTGTGCCAATGTTATACAGCAGCAACAAGTCCTAGAGGCCTGTGTGTATGCAGGTCCCTGGAGCACTTTTAATGGGTACCGCAGTGCACTTCAGGCAGGTGGACCCAGGCCCATTCCCCCCCCCCACCTGCAACACTTGTGCTGGTAAATGGGAGGCCTCCAAAACCCACTGAACCCACATGTAGGTGCCCAGTTCACCCCTAAGAGCTATGGTAGTGTTGTACATTTGTGGGTAGTGGGTTTTGGGGGAGGGGGGTTGGGAGCTCAGCACCCGTGTTAAGGGAGCTATGCATGTGGGAGCTTTTTCTGAAGTCCACCGCACTGACCTAGGGTGCCCAGTTGGTGTCCTGGCATATCAGGGGGGCCAGTGTACTACCAATCCTGGCCCCTCCCATGACCAAATGGCTCGGATTAGGACGTTTTTGAGCTGGGCGTTTTTAGTTTCCATTATCGCTAAAAAAAAACAAACGCCCAGCTCAAAAACGTCCATTTTTTCAAAAATACGGTTCGGCCCGCCCCTTCACGGACCCGTTCTCGGAGATAAACGCCCATGGAGACAGGCGTTTGCGTTTGATTATGCCCCTCCTTGTATAATGGAACAAGTTGTCACTCAACAAGGTGGTTGAAATCTTCCAACAAAAAATTCCAGACAAGCTTGAAAACATATTCTTTCAAGCAAGCCTTTATGATATGACAACTTGAAGGCAGATGACACAAAACTATTCAAAGTTCTCAAAACACATGCGGACTATGGAAAATTGCAGGAAGACCTTAGGAAACTGGAAGACTGGGCATTCAAATGGCATATGAAACTTAATGTCTGACATTTCTGTCTGGATGTCTCAACGCCACCTCAAATTAAATATGACCAAAACCGAGCTTCTCATTTTTCCCCCCAAACCCACCTCCCCACTCCCCCCATTTTCTATTTCTGTTGATGGCTCTCTCATTCTCCCTGTCTCCTCAGCTCGAAACCTTGGGGTCATCTTTGACTCTTCTCTCTCCTTCTCTGCTCATATCCAGCAGACCGCTAAGACCTGTCGTTTCTTTCTTTACAACATCCGTAAAATCCGCCCCTTTCTTTCCGAGCACTCTACCAAAACCCTCATCCACACCCTTGTCACCTCTCGTTTAGACTACTGCAATCTGCTTCTTGCTGGCCTCCCACTTAGTCACCTCTCCCCTCTCCAATCGGTTCAAAACTCTGCTGCCCGTCTCGTCTTCCGCCAGGGTCGCTTTACTCATACTACCCCTCTCCTCAAGTCGCTTCACTGGCTCTCTATCCGTTTTCGCATCCTGTTCAAACTTCTTCTGCTAACCTATAAATGTACTCACTCTGCTGCTCCCCAGTATCTCTCCACACTTGTCCTTCCCTACACCCCTTCCCGTGCACTCCGCTCCATGGATAAATCCTTCTTATCTGTTCCCTTCTCCACTACTGCCAACTCCAGACTTCGCGCCTTCTGTCTCACTGCACCCTACGCCTGGAATAAACTTCCTGAGCCCCTACGTCTTGCCCCATCCTTGGCCACCTTTAAATCTAGACTGAAAGCCCACCTCTTTAACATTGCTTTTGACTCGTAACCAGGGGCGTATCTGCATGGGGCCACAGGGGCCTGGGCCCCCGCAGATTTTGCCCTGGCCCCCTCCCCACCGTCAACCCTCCCCCGCTGCTTACAGCATGGCCACGGAGGAGTCGGAGGAAGACGAAATATGAAGACTGCGGGTCTGACCTCGGCTGGCGGGGGTTGGGACCCCCCGCCAGCAAAGGTAAGCAGCGGGGGAGGGTTGACGGCGGGGGTGGGGGTGGAGAGTAGTGGCGGCGGTGGGGGGGGAGGGAGGCAAAAATGTGCCCCCCCTCTCTGGCTCTGGCCCCCCTACCGCCGGATTCCAGATACGCCCCTGCTCGTAACCACTTGTAACCACTCGCCTCCACCTACCCTCCTCTCCTCCTTCCTGTACACATTAATTGATTTGATTTGCTTACTTTATTTTTTGTCTATTACATTGTAAGCTCTTTGAGCAGGGACTGTCTTTCTTCTATGTTTGTGCAGCGCTGCATACACCTTGTAGCGCTATAGAAATGCTAAATAGTAGTAGTAGTAGTAATGTGGACAAATGGAAAGTGATGCACATTGGGATAGGGTTACCATATGGCTCCAGAAAAAAAGAGGACAGATTGAGCCAGTCCGGATTTTACTTCCATTGAAAGCAACGGAATTAAAATCCGGACTGGCTCAATCTGTCCTCGAAAGAAACGTCCAAGTTGCGATTTGGACATCTTTGCAAAACGCCAAAATTCAAGGGCGGGGAAACCTGTATTTTCGAAAAAAGATGGACGTCCATCTTTCGTTTCGAAAATACCATAAGAGACATGCAAATCCTTAAATTTGGACGTCCCTAGATTTGGACGTCCTTGGATCTGGACGTTTCTGACTTTCAGCGATTTTCAAAACCACTAAAACTGCTCAAGGGACTTGCATGCGCTGTCATGGTCCTGAGTATGAAATCTGAGGCTGGCACGAAATATTTTTAAAGATTTTTTTGAGGGTGGGAGGGGGTTAGTGACCACTGGGGGAGTAACGGGAGGTCATCCCCGATTCTCTCCGGTGGTCACCTGGTCATTTCGGGCACCTTTTTGTGCCTTATTGGTAAAAAAAAACACATCCGGGTGAAAACATCCACGTGTTTGTCAGGGACGTCCTTGCTTTTTGCGATTATGGGTCAAAGACGTCCAAGTGTTAGGCATGCCCAAGTCCCGTCTTCACTATGCCTCTGACACGCCCCTTTGAAATGTGGACATCCTTGTAACGGACTGCAGTTGGAGATGTCCAAAATTGGGTTTCAATTATACCGATTTGGACGTCTCTGTGAGAAGGACGTCCATCTTCCATTTTATGTCGAAAGATGGGTGTCCTTCTCTTTCGAAAATGAGCCTGATAGTAACCCTACATTGGGAAAAACAATCCAAATCATAGTTAGCCAATGCTAGGGTCCACCTTAGGAGTCAGCACCCAAGAAAAAGGACTAAGTGTCACTGTACCCAGTGTGTGGCAGTGGTCAAGAAAGCAAACAGGATGCTAGGAATTATTAGAAAAGGGATAGTAAATAAAACCAAGAATTTTATAATGCCTCTGTATCACTCCATGGTGCAACCTCACCCTCAATATTGCATTCAGGGCCTCTTTTACAAAGCCACGCTACCGATTCTCAGTGCAAGAAATGAGAGGAAGCCCATTCAATTCCTATGGGCTTCCTCTCATTTGCCGCATGGGAACCGCTAGCGCGGCTTTGTAAAAGAAGCCCTCAATTCTCGTCGCCGTATCTCAAAAACGATAGCAGAATTAGAAAAGGTTCAAAAAAGAGCAACAAAAATGATAAAGGGAATGGAACTCCTCTCATATGAGGAAAGGCTAAAGAGATTAAGGCTGTTCAACTTGGAAAAGAGATGGCTGAGGGGGGATATGATTGAGGTCTACAAAATCCTGAGTGGTATAGAACAGGTAAAAGTGAATCAATTTTTCACTCTTTCAAAAAGTACAAACACCAGGGGACACTCAATGAAATTACATCGGAATACTTTTAACTAGAAGGAATGTGGTAAAGGCGGTTAGCTTAGTGGGGTTTAAAAAAGGTTTAAAACTGGTTTGGTCGGCTTCCTAAAGGAAAAGTTCATAGACCATTATTAAAATGGACTTGGGGAAAATCCACTGCTTGTTTCTGGGATAAGCAGCATAAAATGTTTTGTACTTTTTTGGGATCTTGCCAGGTATTTTTGACCTGGATTGGCCACTGTTGGAAACAGGATGGTGGGCTTGATGGACCTTTGGTCTGTCCCAGTATGGCACTACTTATGTACTTATGAAATTTTTTTCACTCAAAGAATAGATAAGCTGTGGAACTTGTTGCTGGAAGATGTAGTAACATTGGTTAGCATGTCTGGGTTTAAAAAAAGGTTTGGACAAGTTCCTGGAGGAAAGGTCCATTGTCTGCTATTGAAATAGACATGGGGGAAGCCACTGCTTGCCCTGGGATTGGCAGCATGGAATGTTGCTACTAGTTGGGTTTCTACCAGGTACTTGTGACTTGGATTGGCCACTTTTGGAAGCAGGATACTGGGCTAGATGGACCATTGGTCTGATGCAGTATGGTTATTCATTTGTTCTTATGTCCCAGGAAGATTAAAAATAGTATACTGTTGACGTGCATCCAGTGAGCAAGATGGGGAAGACCTTTTGGAACTGGCAAGCTTTTGAATAATTGACCTGTGTCTTGTCTTTGTTTTGGTTACTGATTATTAGATTCTTTTGCATTTTACAGTTGTAATGGGCCTCTCAGATAAATGGGACTGATGGTGACTCAAGAAGAGGTTACACAAATAATTTTATTAGTGTCTATGACTAAAGCATACAAAACCTTTCAAAGTTTTTTTTCCAAGTTCACGAGATCCCTTGAAGTTTGAGTAGTCAGTTAAACAACAATTGAAAACAGGAAAGAGGAAGCAACTGTAAAGTATGAATAAAAAAATCCCATTTATTTATCCCTTTCTAAGTGCCAAAATATATATAATAACAAGGATACAAAAACAAGGCAAACAGTCCATACAAGCAAAGTAAAATAGTTACAGTAAACATCAAAGATGTCCAATGTATTAGAAATTCATGGTCTCCGACGAGATGTGGTATCTCCTAGGTTATGTTCCTCTAGGATTTGAACATCTAGAACTTTATGGAAAAGAATTCAATAGAAATAAAATAAAATAAACCATGGAAAAGAAAATAAGATTATACCTTTTTTATTGGGCATAATACATTTCTTGATTAGCTTTCGAAGGTTGCCCTTCTTCGTCAGATCGGAAATAAGCAAATGTTGGTAGATGACAGTATATATAAGTGAAACATCAAAGCATTTCAGTGGCAGTCTAACAGGATGGGGGTGGATAGGTGAGAGACAGGAAGAGTCGGGTGGATGAGGGACAGGGAGATATGCATGGAGACAGGAGGGTGACAATGTTATGGTTTATAATGGGCTAGAAAACCCAGATCTTTGTTAAGTCCTGTCTGGTGGGTGTCAAAATATTTAATCATTCTGACTTCAAAGGTCTTACGTTCCTGTATTGTTTTAAAGTTCCCTTTCAGAATTCTTACCATGAAATCACTGGTACAGTGTTCTGGTTTTGTAAAGTGCTGCCCCACAGGCGTGACATCCTTATTGGTACTAGCATTTTTCATATGGTGTCTATGTAAATTCATATGGTGTCTATGGAAAAGAATTAAAACTCAATTTTTTCCTGCCTACAGTCGTATCAATCTAATTAATTTTGTGAAGAAGAAATTTGGCATCAGGAAGATGGGTTTCTTGTGATAACATAACTGAAGCTTTCATCTTCTTTAGTGCAATCATTATTTTTTTTTCCTTTAAATGGGGTGAATTAAACCATGAACATTCTATGACACATAATTTGATTGAATAGAGTTATTAGTTAAAGCCATAAGTATTAGTAATGATTGTATAATATATTAACCACTTCATATATTTAATAGCCACCCCTATTGTATCAATAAAGTAGAACATATATAGCAAAATCATATTAGTAATGTATGCTTAGTAAAAACAATGCAAAGAACAGCAATTAGAACTTATTAATAGTTCAGCCTCAGTAGTCAACTGATGGGCTGAATCATGCAGAACCAATGGTATCTTGACATAACTCCCTCCAGATTAGTTTAAATCTAACTCATATGCAATTATTTTCTCAATGCAGCCAACAAATCATAATCTTTTAGAAATGAACTGGGTATGAAGAAGGAAGAAAATGAAAACGGGGGGAGGGAAGGAGGGGAGGGAAATAAGAAAAAAGGGAAGGAGAATTAAAAAAAAAAAGAAATTATATAATCAAGACTTTATTTACTTCAGTAATGATCATTTATTGAGTTTCAACTTGTATAGAAGTCATATTAATCCAACAATATCCCTCTCCTGAAAAAAAGCTTTTAGAATGAGTAAAGTCTATAGAAATGATAGAAAGCATGCACTATTAAGTATTTCAAAATTTTAGGACATCAAATGTAGCTCTTAAATCTGTAGAGCTTTTATGCCACAATAATCATTTCAATAAGTGATGAAATTCACTTTAGTTTATAGCAAAGAATATAATTATTGGATATCTAACAACCATTTCTTGATTAGAATTTGGATCTAAGAAAACTTGCAATGCTTCTGGAGTATCAAAAGAGCGAGTAGAGTTGTTCAAGGTAACTGTCATATGGGCAGGGTATTGTAACCCGTATCTAATTCCTGCTGCTTTGAGACATGGTCTGAATTTCAGAAACGGCTTTTTCTTGGCAGTTATCTTTGCCAAGTCTGGCAGAATCAAACGTTTTTCTGCCTTCATGTAAAAGGTCAGAGGCTGAACATGCTGCCATCAGAATTTGAATAGTTTGAGGGTATCTCAATAATTTTGCTATCATTCGGTGCAGATGCTTCATTTCTGCTTTTAAACATGAGGGTAAGCGATCTGCTCCCTTGATTTATAATGATTGTTCAAATTCAAGATCAAGTATCTTTGGTGACTAATGGGCTCATTTTTGAAAGAGAAGGACACCCATCTTTCGACATAAATTGGAAGATGGAAGTCCTTCTCACAAAAACGTCCAAATCGGTATAATCGAAAGCCGATTTTGGACGTCCCCAACTGCACTCCGTCGCAGGGGCGGCCAAAGTTCAAGGAGGCATGCTGGAGGCGTAGCGAAGGCGGGACTTGGGCGTGCCTAACACTTGGACATCCTTGACCCATAATTGAAAAAACAAGGACGTCCCTGACAAGCACTTGGACATTTTCACCTGGCCTATTTTTCTTATGACTAAGGCACAAAAAGGTGCCCGAAATGACCAGATGACCACCAGAGAGAATTGGTGATGACCTCCCGTTACTCCCCCAATGGTCACTAACCCCCTCCCACCCTCAAAAAACATTTTAAAAATATGTCGTGCCAGCCTCAGACGTCATAATCAGATCCATGACAGCAGTATGCAGGACCCTGGAGCAGTTTAAGTGGATGCAGTGCACTTCAGACAGGTGGACCCAGCCCCGTCCCCCCTACCTGTTACGTTTGTGGAGGAAACAGCGAGCCCTCCAAAACCCACCCCAAACCCACTGTACCCTCATCAAGGTGCCCCTCCCTTCATCCGTAAGGGCTATGGTAGTGGTGTACAGTTGTGGGTAGTGAGGTTGGGGGGGCTGGGGGGCTCAGCACACAAGGTAAGGGAGCTATGTACAAGGGAGCAATTTAGGGCGTCCACTGCAGTGCCCCCTAGGGTGCCCGATTGGTATCCTGGCATGTCAGGGGGACCAGTGCACTACAAATGCTGGCTCCTCCCACGACTAAATGGCTTGCATTTGGTCGTTTCTGAGATGGACGTCCTTGGTTTTGATTATCGCCAAAAATCAAAAACGTCCATGTCTAGGGACGACCAAATCTAGGGACATCCAAATTTAAGGATTTGGACGTCCCTCTTGTTTCGAAAATACAGGTTTCCCCACCACTGGATAGGGACGTTTTGCGAGGACGTCCAAATCAAAACTTGGACGTCCCTTTCAAAAATGCCCCTCCACATAGTTTATCCGGACATTCAATTCCCTCTTTAAGATCTGAGAGTTAGATATTATTCAATCTGTTGTTGTATAAAGGGTCCTCAAGATCTTGTTCAAAACATATGAACTGGTTTTGCATTTGTATTTGTATAGAACTCACCACATGCGTATGATACTCCATTTGCAATTCAGCTTTCTCAAGTCGCTTTTGAAATTTAGTCAGTGATGAAGGAAGTGCTGACATTTCTGTCTTGAACCTGCATGTAGTTTCATAGGGATTAATATTCCGCCATCAGCGGTGAGCGTTTTGCTCTCCAGCAACGGCGTTATTTACAGATATTCAAAGCCAGGATCTTTGCGAGCTTCAGCTTTGATAGGCAGGGATACTTACCACTATACAAGTGAGGAAATGCACAACGGGCTTCAGATTTGAATATCAAATTATTTTTAAGCCGGCTAACAAATAGTCACTTAAGTCGATATTCATCATTTAAGTGGCCATGGGTAACTGCATAAAAATAGGACAGACTTTTTTGTGGTCTCATTTATGCAGTAAACCTGGCCACTTAGGAGATTCTGGCGTCTAAAAAATTGGCGCTGAAATCAGTGCCGACTAAGCGTATTCTATAATCGGTGCCTAGATTTAGGCGCCGATTATAGAATATGCTTAGTTGATATTTCAGTGCTTAAATCTATGCATATCCATTTACAGCGATGAAAACCTGGTGTAAAGTCTTGCACGTAGATTTAGGCGCACTGGGCCATATTCTATAACTAGGCGTGTAAATTTCAGAACGCTCATGAAATACCCATTTCTATGCCCATAACCACACCCCTTTTTGCCTGTGCATGTTAAAAGTTTGGCGCACATCGTTACAGAATATGATTAGCGAGTTGTGTGCCTAAATTCTAATCAGTGCCAATTAGTGCTCATTATTGCTTGTTAAGTGCTGTTATTAGTGCTGATTAGTTTGTTAAGCTTATTAAATTGTGCACATTGTTATAGAATCGGCGCCAATTTCAGCATGGATCTCTAGGCATGCTATATAGAATCCGAATATCAGCACTTAAGTGGCCAAGTGCTGACTCTGCCCCTGCAATGCCCCCAACATAGCTGGCTATGTGTTCAACACTAACTGTGATATTCAGCGGCATTTAGCCAGTGAAGTGCCACTGAACATTAGCAGCTAGCTCCGACCAAGCGATTTAACTGGTCTGCGGCTGGCTAAATCATTTTGAATATTGGGCCCATAGTGCTTTGTTAAGTCTTGAATCAAAAATTATAGGTCAAAGATTACATCCAAGAAAATCTATATCTTAAATAACCCAGCGCCCACACTTCTTAGAAACACTCTTTGGTAGCAATAATCAGAGTACAGTCTATATTCGACTTAGAATGACCTAAGTGGTGACTTATTTAATAAGAGCCACTCATCTCTTGGCTCACCTGCCTCTTCATCGGTCAAATTACTTATTTTAAATGTATTATATTAAACAAACAGCATAAGAATTTTTTAATTTTAGTTTTTTCTTAAAATAATATACAAGTATCACTTAGCTTCAAAGTTGTTTACTGGACCATTCACTGACATGTAGTATGTTTCGCATTGGTGCTGCATCAGGGTCTGGTCCAAAAATGTTTTGCCAGTGTTCCACAAACCATTATGATTCCTCCTTCACTTTCTCTGAATCCCCCCCCCCCCCCCCCCCCACACACACCTCATGTTCTTTCAAAATGGTACAAAGCAGTGGTGTAACTACGTGGGGCCATGGGTGCCTGGGCCCCCGTAGATTTGGCCCTGAACCACCCTGCCGATGACCCTCTCGAGCCCCCCTCCTGCCACCAACCCACTGTCGCCTACCTTTGCTGGTGGGGGACCCAACCCCTGCCAGTCGAGGTCCTCTTCTTCCAGCACAAGGCTTCGTTCTGGTTCTGAGTCTGACGTCCTGCACGTTGTACATGCAGGACGTCAGACTCACAGAAACAGAACGAAGCCTTGCAGAAACAGAACGAAGGAAGAAGAGGACCTCGGCTTGTGGGGGTTGGGGTCCCCCACCGGAAAAGGTAGGCGATGGCGGAGGCGGGGGAGGGTGGCAGCGGGAGGGGGGTCGAGAGGGTTGTTGGCATGGAGGGTCAAAGTTGGTGGTGGTGGCGACGGGGGGGGGGGGTCGGCAATGGTGGGGGGGTCCGCTGTGGCGGGGGGCTAAAATGTGCCCCCTCACCTCGGGCTCTGGACCCCCCTCCCACCGAAGTCTGGCCACAAAGTGACAATATCCTGTTTTCACTTCATTTCATTTTTAGCACATGCTATTTGCAATACAGTAGGGATACCATATGTTCTCTTTTAAGAGGACATGTCCTCTTTTTGAACGTCTTCAGATATGTTTTTTATTTTTAGGAAAATATCTTCTTTTTCTTTTATATGTCTTTGACAACACACCTACCCACATAATGAGAGAAACCATCTCTGGCCTATTAGTCAGTCTGGACACATGGAGGTGCTAAAGAGAGAGAAAGGCATTGCTGAACTCCTCTCTATTTCCCTGCTGGTTGAATCTGTCAAACAGTGTTGCCAGGTGGGCGGTTTTCCCGCCCAATTGGGCGGTTTTCTGCGACCCGCCGCGGGAAATTTTTGCCCGCAGCGGGTCGCGGTTTTTTGGGCTTCTTTTTCTTCTTTTCCGCGGTTTTTCGGGCGGTTTTTTCGGCCGCGGGGGGCGGGGTTAGTGACGTTTGGGCGGGGTTAGTGATGTTCTGGGCGGGGCCGATGACGGGGGAGGCGGGGCCGATGACGGGGAGGCGGGACCGGTGACGGGGGAGGCGGGGCCGATGACGGCGGGGCGGGGTTGATGACGGCGGGGGCGGGGGTGATGACGCGGGGGTGGGGGTGTCAGGGGCGGGGTTTGAGTTTGGGCGGGTTTTGGGCTGGTTTTGGGCTGGTTTTGGGCTGGATTGGGTGGGAAAAAAATTTTCCACCTGGCAACCCTGCTGTCAAAGGAACTTTGTTTCTGCACAACTTTAGGCATATGTCATGCAAAGACTTTCACATGTATCTCAGAAGCCAGCCAGAGTTGTTGAGGAGCATCTGCTCTTCTCATAAGTAAAAAGGCTCAGACTTAATTTAAAAGTGAAACTCAAATCCAGAAATTCTTGAAAACTAGATTGTCTACTGCTGTGCTGTAAGTCAGTCACAGTTTGATGTGTGTTCATTAACTAAAGGCAACAATTAAATCAAACTGGGCAGGCAGCACCTTAGCACTCTCTTTTCATGACAAACCATATACAAAATATATCTACGTTTGACAAGTTATCCGAGAAAAGAGTGGAATTTAATATGGCCACAGCATTCTACAACGTACATATTTACATTCACAGTAGCGAGCAATTTCATTCATGTATACACAGGGCTTTTTTGAGGGGGTGCTCGGGGGTACTGAGTACCGGCACCTTTTCCAGTGTCTGCTAAAATTGACCCATGGACCACAAGTTTTAATGAAAGAGCTCAGGCTCAACACACCAATTCTGCCTTGTCATAGGTTCTGTGACTGGTTGCAGGAGGCCTGGCTATTGTGGAGTGAGTCCCTCAGTGATCACCCCACCCCTGAAGGGTGGCCTGGCATTTGAGTACCGGCACCTTTTTTGCTAGAAAATTTGCACTGTGTATACATCTTAAAGTAATAAGCAATCAAATATATGACTCGATTTCTATCTATAGCATTTTGGGGCAAGATAGCCTAGCCTTTTGAGTCACAAAGATCCCTCTATTTCTGCATTAGTCACAACGTATATTTTCTGCTCCACCTCCCATCCTAAAACAAGCTGGAGCCCTGCTGGTAGAGCATCGCCAAATCCTACGTTAATCTGTGTAACCTACGCAAGTCAATGCAATCAAACTTTAAGGTATCTATAGGTGAATTCAGAAAGTAAATACTAATCTGTGACTGGATAAATGAGAAACTGCTTTGTGGACATTTATTTTTGTTTGTGTTACCACATAGCTAGTGTATTTTATAGACTTAGGAATCAGGGACACAGTCAAACAAAATACCAAAGGAATAGAAGAAAAGGAAATTTGGGCTAAACCTGCTGCAAACTTTGCATTGCACCATCCATTCTGTGCATAACATGGGATAAATGTCCAGCTCCTTCAAACTCAAACTTCTTCAAGCCAGTATAAGAAAGTCCCTTATTAAAAGCCTATATCATAACCATTATTTGAATCTTGTAAAATAAATAACATATGTGTTGCCATAAAGGGGTAGCATAAAGCATAAGAATATTAGAGCATAAGCTTCCTACCCTGGTACAGTGTGCAGGCCCTCTCTATGCTGACGCATGGAATCCCCCTTTTGGAATATCTAATTTTAAATCATCTACCCAGGCTCACGTGTTTGCTACCTAATATGTAGCATCTGTGTAATCCCCCCCCCCCCCCTTCACTAGAACCCCTTGCTATTGTACCTACTCTCACAACGCATCCCAGAAGGGGTAACCTGTATTTAGTTAACCTTCACAATCATTTGAAATGTTGGCTCCTATGAAGCAAACTTTCACCGCCCTGGTGCAGACGCCCTTGTGTCACTGAGAATAGAAATTCACTTAGCTAACACCTAAGAGTATGCCTTGGTTATGATAATGCCTGGACGGATCAGCCAGAGAGTGCATTTCAGATCTGAAGAACAAGTACTGTTACAGGTTGTAAATAAAGTGAGGGAAGCTGTAATGCGCATAAAAGTGCAACAGGGAAATCAATTAAAATGCTATGAACTTTATCAGGTAGCCATGGATAAAGCAAGAAAAAATTCCCGTCCTGTGACCCTGGATCAGCTTATGCCTGGATCATTAATTCTGTGCCATTATCCGCCTTATTTTCTAAAGAGAAAGACACCCATATTTCGACCCAAATCGTGAGATGGGCGTCTTTCTCCCATGGGCGCCCAAATCAGTATAATCGCAAGCCGATTTTGGGCGTCTTCAACTGCAATCTGTCGCGGAAATGGCCAAAGTTGATGGGGGTGTGTCGGAGGTGTGGTGAAGGCAGGACTGGGGTGTGTTTATCGGCCAAGGAGAGATGGGCGTCCTCAGCCGATAATCGAAAAAAGAAAGGCGTTTTTAGCGCGAATTTGGGTCACTTTTTTTGGCCCCTTTTTTTTCACAAACAAGTCCCAACAAAGTGCCCTAAATGACCAAATGACCACCGGAAGGAATCGGGGAAGACCACCCCTGACTCCCCCAGTGGTCACTAACCCCCTCCCACCCAAAAAAAAAACAACTTTAAAAACTTTTTTTCCAGCCTGTATGCCAGCCTCAAATGTCATACCCAGCTCCATCACAGCAGTATGCAGGTCCCTGGAGCAGTTGTTAGTGGGTGCAGTGGACTTCAGGCAGGTGGACCCAGGCCCATCCCCCCTACGTGTTACACTTGTGGTGGTAAATGGGAGCGCTCCAAACCACCCCCAACACCCACTGTACCCACATGTAGGTGCCCCCCTTCAGCCATAAGTGCTATGGTAATTGTGTAGAGTTGTGGGGATTCGGTTTTGGGGGGGGGGGGGGATTTGGGGGGCTCAGCACCCAAGGGAAGGGAGCTATGGACTTCAAAGGTAGTTAACTTATGTTTTTCAATTGTTACAAGTGCCCCCTAGGCTGCCCGGTTGGTGTCCTGGCATGTGAGGGGGGACCAGTGCACTACGAATCCTGACCTCTCCCACGACCCAATGCCTTGGATTTGTTCGTTTTTGAGCTGGGCGCCTTTGGTTTCCGTTATCGCTGAAAAACGATACTGCCCAGCTCAAATCCGCACAAATCTGATGCATTTGGCTGGCACAAACCGTATTATTGGAAAAAAGATGGACGCCCATTTTTTTCAAAAATACGGTTTGTCCTGCCCCTTCACGTACCTGTTCTCGGAGATAGACACCCACGGAGATGGGCATTTGTGTTCAATTATGCCCCTCCACGAGTGCTCTGCTCTTTCTAAAGATTTGTGAAAATTGGAGTAAGACCTTAGAAAGTTGGAAGACTGGGCATCCACATGGCAGTTGAAATGTAATGCAGACAAAAGCAAAGTGATGCAGATTGGAAGAATAATCTTAATCATAGTAACTGATGTTAGTACTCAGTACAATACGCTGACGTCTTCTGCCCAGTATGCTGTGGTGGACAAAACCAAACAGGATGTTAGGAATTATTAGGAAAGGGATGCAAACTAAGACCAAGCGTATTAACTTGCTTCAGTATCATTTCCTGGTGTGACCTCGCCTTGATCTATAGGTTCAATCCTGGTTCCGTATCTCAAAAGCAATGTAGCAGAAAATGAAAGGGGTACACAGGAGAACAATCAAAATGATAACTGGGAATGGAACTCCTCTCCGTTATCACCTAGGCCATATCTGCCTAACCCAGTGTCCACGCAGCCTGCAAGCCTGCCATCTGAGCCCAGTATCACACAAGCGCACCTGCAATCAATCAAGAATAAATCCGTACCTGATCATGCAGCTAAGGAAAATCTGACTTGAGATTTCAAAGGCAGACCGGGTTGTGGCGCTTCTTGAGCCCAGGCTAATGTCCAGGAGCGCCTAACTTGCTCTGCTTTTGTTAGCCAGATGCATAGCTGCAAAACCAACTAGAGAAGAAGTCATCCATTAGGAGCATATCTGTTTTTAAGTACACAATGCTATAGCATGCCATATGTGAGTAATCTGTCAGGAATGAATTTGACTGTAGTATAAGTAAATATGACCCCTACGTGAAGTGTGCCTGGTATGACGTAGGAACATCAGGCCTTGCCCAAGTGACCTCACATTGTGTCACGCTATACTTCCCAATGTAGCAGCACTGAGACCCCAGCCCCATCTCTTTTGTAACAACATCAATCTGGGCCAATATCATGTTTCTAACAGTGGCCTGTCCCTCCAAAGTTAGTAGATAAGAAAAACCCACAAATTCAAAGGCTAAGGAAGCAACGTACATTCCCCTTTCTGTGTCTATGTCTGCAATATTGTAGTGTAACACAATTATAGATGGGATAAGGTAGGCTTGCCCATTAGCTGCAATGCTACAGCTCCAACAGTGCTGGAGACACCAGCATAATCAGCCTTGCCTAGCCCACCCCAATGGTATGAATTTATAAGCAACTCCTTAATACTCTGAATCTGGGATGAGTCTGTATCTGCAACTTCAGCCAGGAAGATCAGAATATAGCATGCCAGCAGGCGGAGCTTGTTGTGATCGTGCAAATCTATGCGCACCAAGATCACTGTCCAGGGGCAATAGCTATTGCTGCTCTCATTGGCTGAAGGCAGGGTTGGCAAGAACAACTGTAGAAAAGAACCATAAATGAAAATCATTACACCATATTGTATAAAACCGTAATAAAGAAAGAACTGTCATTAAATGCACTGTAGATGGCCATTAACCTGGCCTACAAAAACATTTTTTTTAAAAATCTAGCTATGAACAGGTCATTCAAGCACAGAATTCCCACTAAGGGAAGAGGTATATGGCAGCTAGATTAAAAATGCAATCTTCAATGTGGCAACTATTGTAATAATGTTCCATCCAATATGAGTCAATACAGCGATGCCACTTACAATACCCATCTAATAAGGCCGATAGTATAAACATGCCACTTTGATATGGCCAGTAGAATGTCACCTTCAATATGGGTGCAGGTATCAATAGACACGTTCAGAATATGACCACTCTAGGTGTGCCACCACTCCATCAACATGGCTGCCATGACCCAAACTGACCATTATTACCTGGGTAATCTTGCTAATACTAAATGGCTGCTGCAGCCTTTCTTCACTCTAGACCCTTGGCATATCTGTGCATGGAAGAAACCATAGTTGTAAGCTTTGAACCCCTTCTTCTTTTTTTTTTGAAGCCTAAAATACATCAGTGGGAAATGCTACAAATAGCGGCCAACTTTTGCCACTTGTCTGGGTGAATGCGAGGACATTCAAAGGTTCCTTTTGACTCCCTCAAACTACGTGTAAAGCCTGGAAGGAACATCACCCCGGGTGAAAACCCGGCACCTCCACTTGTACTGCAAGAAGCTGTTGCCATCACTGGACCGCAGGACACCCACAGGTACCTGGCCACACCCAGCACACGCCTCACTTTTTGCACAGTTAAATCACTGCACATCTCAGCATGAAAGACACCCACTGAGCCCACAGGACTCGAGGAGCTCCTATGACCCCATAACTTCTATGGCATGGTCAGCCAGCTGCAAGCAGCCACCAGAAACGCTTCCAGCTCATCGGCGAAAGCTGCACATGGCCTGTCGGGAAGCTACAGCAAGCAACATATTGCCTGTGAAGGACAGTCACTGCGCAGCCACACATGCCCATTCCCTAAGGCTTATAAACCCTGTCCCAGCAGATACAGGCAAAGCCCAAGATGCTGTGCCAAAAAAACAACTCTTGCCAATGAGAGAAAAGGTAAGCGATGCCACCAGTCGACTGCCGCTTCCCCCACATCATGCATATGAAAGCAATCCAGCAGTTAGACTCCACTGCTCCAAGGCCACTCAGGCAAACTCTGCTAGCTGCAGGCACACTTTTCACCCAGGCACTAACACCTCCCAACACACTAACTGGCTGCCTGTGTGCCTGCAGCCATGAGCAATGTACTGGAGTAGCAGCCCCCACTGTGTACCCTTCAGGGGGGGGGGCTGTTTGCAGGAACCGGCCCAGCCCAGCGCTCCCCACTGGGGTCTCGACCACCAGTCCACAGTGAACCCCATCACTGTACATGCTCCAGCACTGAGCTCCCTCCTGTGTGGATTCAAAGCAGCCTGTATTCACTGCAAGCTTACTCTACACTGCAGTTGCCAGGGGCAGGCAACAACCATGGTCCGTACATCCTGCAAGACCTCCCTATTCACCGTGGGAAACACCAGACACCCTTCTTGGAGGAAACTGAAAAGGTAGGAGGGAGAAGTCGAAAAGGCAAAAGGGGGAAACAGCTGTTGGAGCAGCCGTTGGAGCAGCAGGCAAAAATGGTGATTGCACCTTTGCAAATGCTGCCCCTTAATTCTTCCCATGGCCACCACCTCCTGGACTTCCTTTCTGGTTACCTGCCTCTCAGTCCTTCCTCTAACCTTGCTACTTCCCCCTTTTCTATCCCTGACCTGACTCAGTTAGACCTACCTGACCTTTCCTAACTCCCCCTCCCCTCCCTCCCAATTCTCCCTCCTCCAGCTGTGGTAGGCCGCCGCCCATATGTGCTTGTGACTGCCTAAATGTCTGAGTCACTATCCTATATCTTTAGCAAAGGTAGCATCCATTTTTTATTTTTCTGTCCTCTTTTTTTTGTCTCCGCAAATATGGTAACCCTATAATATGATGCACTAAAATCAATTGAAAATGAAGAATAAAAATTTTAAAAAGCTAAAAAATGAAGCAAATTAACCAGGAACCTCTTCCCCTAAACTGCAATGCAATTAAACCCCTATTTATTACTTTAAAAAGTGCCCAATCTATGCCTTACTGCTTTGAAGTTACAGATCAGTGTCACTGTGTGGCAGTTTCTCTACAGGATATCCAAGGCTCAAGAGGACCCAGGGGAACAATTGGATGAGCAGGACCTTATATAAGTAATTAAATGTCTAGCACAGTGAAGTTCTCCTATTGTGAATCCCCTAGATATACTTATCATTATGGCATGTCTTGATTCTTTTCTAAATATGTAATGGAAGGAACAAAATATAACTTTTATAATGAACAATTAATGGCAGCACAATCTATTTCAGGTGCAAAATGAAAGATGAAATATTGGCTTCTCTACTGCAGCAAACTATTTTTGTGACCAGCAATGTTTTCAAATGCTGAGATCCATCCAGATGGAGTGTTAAGTATTACAGTGGAGTGGAGGAGTGGCCTAGTGGTTAGAGCACTAGTCTTGGAATCCAGAGGTAGCCAGTTCAAATTCCACTGCTGCTCCTTGTGATCTTGGGCAAGTCACTTAATCCTCCATTGCCTCAGATTGTGAGCCCTCCTGGGACAGAGAAATATCCAGTGTACCTGAATGTAACTCACCTTGAGCTACTACTGAAAAAGGTATGAGCAAAACCTAAATAAATAAAGGACACTTTTTCAAAGGTTTAGGTTTCTTTTATTCAGGTAACAAGTGGGGAAAGCATTCTTTCCAAACCCTCTGACTATAAATGCATGTATGGGGAAGGGGGGAGTGTACATGTTTGTGTGCATCTCTACATGTGTGTTAGTATGTGTATGTGTGCTTTTTGTGTCTCTGTGATTAGGAGAGGAGATGAGAGGAGAAGGCAATTTGAAAGGAGTCATTCCTTAATCACTATGTTGCAGTGAATCAGTGCATGTACACTGCAGCTCCCTATGAGAAGCAGGAGGGAGTTGCTGCCTGAGTTAGTCTAGCTTGATTCAGTGGTGTAGCCAGACCAGACATTTTGGGTGGGCCTGGAGCTAATATGGGTGGGCACTATGTATATAGGTATGAGTAGCACTTAATGATGGATTTCTAAGTAGTCTGCCCAACAGCTGCCCTGCATCAATATGAATAAAAATACTAAACCAAGGTCCCTGTTAGAAATGGGTACTAATGAGACAGCAGATATGATTAAACAAATAAGTGAATCTAAAACAATGATAATATTTGTGTAGGAGTAATCTCAGAGGAAATATCTCACCCAAGCAAGGAAACGCCACGCGATTTAAACCTCTAAGGGTGGACAAGCTTCTCAATCATTGATATACTCCGTGATAATAAATTTTAAGTAATATGAAATAAATCAACCCACTATGCTTCAAACATGGATTTTTCTTCACATAACTACTCTCTCATAGTCCCACATTAACACTACTCACACTAGCACCAAAAAATAATAATACTGGAGATATCCTATCTTGTAAATTTTCAATTATTTATCTCCACAATGCCCCCATAGTTTTTATACAACAATAATGCTTGTTACTCGGGGCAAAAAAACAAAGGAAAAAAATTTAATCTCAAGGCACTTAGCTTATGGCTAAAGGTGGTCCACTCTCATGTCTTCCTTTGATCTAAAAGTCCTCTTATGTCAACCTCGTGGTTCACACCTTAATCGCTTTAGAGTCCACAGCACACTGGGAAAATTGGCAATCCTTTAAATATGTTTCAAAAAATCCCCTAGCACGGTTGTGCTCAACTAAAGGCAGAGTTCAGCAAATAACAAAAAAAAAAATAAAGGCCCAATAACATCTTCTCCAGCCCCTCTAGCGCCACACCACCACTGCTGCCACTGAAGCTGTTGAGCGCTCTGCTGCTCTCGCCCCAATGCCGACGGTCAGTCAGGATGCATGTCTTGCCTTACCCCCCCCCCCCCCCCCCCCCCGCGCTCCATAGGCCAGCGCTACAAGAAAATTCTGCTGCCAGTGCTGCAACACAGCCGGGTGTCCTCCAGCCGAGTTGCAACACTGGCGGCAGAAATTTCCTTGTGGCGCCAGTCTGCATGTCGCGGGGAACGGGGGGGTAAGGCAGGCACCCTGACTGACGATCGGCATTGGGGCGAGAGAAGCAGAGCACTCAAGCTTCAGCGGCAGTTGTAGCAGTGGTGGAGCGGTGCTAGATGGGGGCTGACTTCCTGCATGCCGCGGGGAACGGGGGTAAGGCAAGGCAGGCACCCTGACTGACGATCGGCGTTGGGGCGAGAGAAGCAGCGCACTCAAGCTTCAGTGGCAGTCATAGCAGTGGTGGAGCGGTGCTAGAGGGGATGACTTCCTGACCTGCAAACAAGATTTGGATGGTTATCGGTCGCAGCTCGCAGGTAGTTGAACTGGAGAGGAGAACTGGAGAGGAGAGCTCCTGTTTTTTTTTTTGCTGTGTGCCGACTGCGTGTGTGGCTGTGAGCAGAGCCAATGAGGCTGGAACCGTGCTTAAAGGCTGTGCACTCCCGCTGCAGCCTAAGACTGAATCGATTGGAGGATCGGGAGAAACTGGGTGGGTCTGAGCCAAGATTGGGTGGGCCTGGGCCCACCCAGGCCCACCCATAGCTACGCCCCTGGCTTGATTAGGTAAATTTGCAGTGAATGCTGGATATTGTCACGGTTTGTGGGACTGCTGCTGCAATGGCAGGGCCAGATGGAAGTAATGTTTAAATAAAAAGGAGGAAAAATAAACCTCCAAGTAGCTCCACATGAAAGTTCTTGGTACTATAGCTGCAATAGTAACTAGTTCTGATTGAGATTTCAGCCCACAGGAGAAGCAAGAAACCAAAAAGAATGAGGGATTATTTTAATTCCATCTGATCGATACACATTTGAATCTACTACATAACTAGATCTTGGCATTCATGCCTTCTATTACGCCAATGATATCCTTCTTTTTCTTTTTTTAAACAGATCCACTCAACCCAGATTTAAGCAACCCATCTCAACATAGCTTTGGCCTCCATAGAATCCTGGTTGATGAATAATCGTCTCATTCTTAATCCCACCAAAACTATTGCATGTTGGATAACTGGTTCTCCCTCTTCCCCGTCACTTTCTCCAGTATTTCCAGTCTTCTCCATCTCACTTGTTTCTCACTTTAGATACCTTGAAATTATCCTAAATCAAGAACTATCTTTTACTCAAGTTTCGTCTTTAGCCTGAGTTTGGTTTTTTTTCTTGATGCTTCTTCCCAAATGACACTTCTCCATGCACTTTTCATATCACATCTTGACTATTGCAATACTATCTATTTAGGTCTCCCACAGTATTCTATTTGTTGCCTTCAGAAAATTCAAAATACATAAAGTACATAAGTAATGCCACACTGGGAAAAGACCAAGGGTCCATCGAGCCCAGTATCCTGTCCATGACAGCGGCCAATCCAGGCCAAGGGCACCTAGCAAGCTTCCCAAATGTACAAAATTTCTATACATGTTATTCCTGGAATTTGTGGATTTTTCCCAAGTCCATTTAGTAGTGGTTTATGGACTTGTCCTTTAGGAAACCGTCTAACCCCCAGCAGTTTGAATTTTTACTTGTGTGTCTAGATTTAATCATATTACCCCTCTTCTTATTCAGTAGCATTGGTTACCTATCACGCTTCATAATCATTATAAGATCCTAGTTCTTACCCACAAGATACACTATTCTGGTACCCCTTTCTATCTTTCCTTTCTCCTCATCCCGTACACTCCTACTAAAGTTCTTCATTCTCTTAATGATAATCGACTACGAATCCCCTCTTTGAAAGAAGCTTGCTACGAATCCACTCGAACCTGCACTGTTTTTTGGCATGCCTCGTCAATTTGGAACTCTCTCCCTTCCACTATTTGCTTAGAGTGTTCCTATCCTAAATTTAATGTACTTCTGAAAACACATCTCTTTGAAAAGGCTTTTTCTGTCCGGCTAGATCCAGTCAGTTCTCTTGGGATCTACTAGCTTCTCAGTCTCTTTGTTCTCTTTCCCTACCCCATTGTTTTTATTTTTCTTTAACTTTTAAATTTGGCATTCTTTATGTCTCTAATTGTTTTATTGAATTTGTACATTGCTTTGTTATCTTTTTGAGGAAAGGCGATTAATCAAGTTTTAATCAATCAAATCAATAAGCAGCAAACGGAATCCTACCTTGGCCCCAGTAATTCTATTGACCCTCTTGCTCCAATAATTCATTAAAATCCATATAGCTCCTTTCTTCCCATTGGTCCCTATAAAACCTTTTATACAGTGAATGATGCAAGCTGAAACTTAGTATTTTGATGTTCAAACAGTGAGGGAGATCATTTTGTTAAAGGTTGACTTAGACAATGTTTACAGGACAATTGTTATATTTATATGGTTGTTATATTTATATGGCTTCAGGTCCTCTGTAGATGGATATTTAGTCCTCAAATAGCTTCTTCATCTAACAAAACTGATCAAAGTTAGATTAACATTAACTATACCTCAGTTGAAGGAAGGAGTAGCCTAGTGGCTAGAGCAGCAGGCAGACAACCAGGGAAGCCTAATTCAAATCCTGCTGCTCCTTGTAATCTTGGGCAAGTCAATTAACCCTCCATTGCCTCAGGTACAAACTTAGGGTGCAAGTCTATAAATTCACACCAAGATGAAGGCACCACAATGGAATGTGCTTAGCACCAATTGTATAATGGCTTCTGGGCATGCCACAAATTAAGGATGCCAACTTCTGTCATGCCAATGGCTAGTTGGCATACCTAGTGCATCATGCAATGCATACAGTTGATAGTATTCTATAGCTGAGCATGATGCTTGGTGACAAGCCCATGATTCATCCACATGTGCTCCTCCCTTGAAATTGCACACTAAGGCCCTGATTCTATACATGGCGCCTAAAATTAACGCACGTTAGGCAATTACACCTAAGCGTATTCTAAATACCACACGTAAATCTACGCACAGTATTTAGAATATGCTTAGGCTTATTTCATGTGCGTAAATCGACATGTGTCCAGTTACGCCAATGAAAGGCTAGTGTAAATCCCTGCATGTAGATTTACGCGCATTGGCCCATATCTTATAACAACACATGTAGATTTTGGAATGCCCATGAAATGCCCATTTCCATGCCCTTAAACACACTGCTTTTTGCCTGTATGCAATAGAAGCATATTAAGCATATTCTGCAGAACATTACAGAATATGCTTAACAATGTACGCGTGTAAATTCTAATTTTTGCCAATTAGTACTTATTGCTTGTTAAGAGCTGTTAACAATGCTTAACAACTTGTTAAAACAAATAATCTGCACGTTTAGTTATAGAATACACCTAGATTTACTCGCAGAACCACACATAATTCTAGGCATGCTATATACAATCCGAGTGTAAGCGACATACATGTGCTGGTTACAGTATAGCACCTAGCATTTATATGCATAACTTTCAAATATAGGCACCAATCACATTTGTAAGTGCTAGTATTCTAAAATATAAATACACTATTGACACCTATATTTAGGCACCAGCTTATAGAATTGCCCTTTTAGTTTGTGAGTCCTCCATGGACACAGAAATACCTAGTGCACTTGAATCTAACTCATCTTGAGCTACTATTGAAAAAGATGTAAGCTAAATCAAACAACTTTGGAGGCTCTTTGGTCTCGGGATCTACTAAGACAGGTATTTCCTTCCCTACGCATTCTCTAAACTATAACAGCTTGGGCCCTTGAATAGGACAACCCTCAATCTGAGATCCCTGAAACCACCCAATGGATCAATAGTACTTATCTGGTTGGCCATCCTCTCCTTTTAACCAACATCATCTTGGAAAATGACATCAGTCAATGTTGCCGTCCTAACCTCATCCCTAGTAGGGAGTGCTCTGTTCGGTGATTCTAAGGCCAGGGTGCCTTGAAACTTGGGAGAGTTGGATCTCCAAGTTAGGGATCCCATCTCCATGGGTCCCCAACTTGGAGATCCATACCAGCGGAATTTTGTACTTCCCATTAACTTCAAATAAAGTCATTGGGAACTTAAAACTTCTTCACTGAAGGTTTTACTTCACCTTCAGAAAGGAAGTCGTTTCAGCACTATGGAAACAAAAACTGAGTGTTAATATTTAACTTTGGAGGTCTTTTACAAAGGTGCGCTAGCATTTTTAGCTTGTGCAAAAAATCAGCTGGCGCTAAACACTGAGATGCCCGTTATATTCCTATGGGCATCTCAGCATTTAGCGCCAACTGATTTTTAGCACAGGCTAAAAATGCTAGTGCACCTTAGTAAAAGACCCTTTTAGTTTGCTGCATCAGAAGCAATTCTGCATGTGGCTCAGTAAGTTTCTTAGCATACATTTCCATTCTAATGGTAGTTTAATTCCAATTTAAAGCTGAGTTGTTATGCGCTATGATCCTCTCTACTTGTAAGTAATTGTAGTAACCAAAAATTCAGTGCTAAGCTAGAAGCAAGCTATTGTGCTGATATTAACGCAGTTTATTACATCAGGCCAAAAGAGAAAAAAAGATAAAACTGATCTATATGTCTTTCTTATTTGGAAAGTTTAAAATATGACTTTTTGTGGTGCTATTTTGGATTTTATTTTCTGAACTGGTCTTGGCATGTGATATCTTAAGGTTTACAGGACACCAGACTAGAAAAACTCCTCTACTATGACAGCTGCCAACAGCAGGAGATGCATAGCAGATGATTATATTCTTTATATATGCAAGATGCAGAAGATTAGTGGGTAGGGGGGCTTAATCGAATAGTAATAAGTATCTCAGAGTGATTCCTTTGTTCTGTACTTAAAAGAAGTTGGATCTGTAACAAAGGAAAGGAAGCAAATGTGAAACAGACAAATCCAATGTGACAGGCTAAAGTTTTCTAGAGGGATGGTGCAGTACAGAAAATTGAATAATTTCATTTTGGTGATGCATTGTCATCTTACCTTTTATTTTACATTAATACTAAAGTTATAGAAACAGATAAGATGTTGGCAGAAAACGATCACTTTGTCAACCTAGTGTACCCATTTCTACCTGCCTACTGTGGTGACACAGGTCTTAATTTATTGTCCCTTAATCCCTCTCCAAAGTATGGATTACCAACCATCTGGTATTTGTTCATAAATCAGCAGAATTTTACATTAGTGTCAGAAGGTAGAAGGCAAAGTAATATGTCTGGACATTTAAAACCTCTGTCTGTTTCTAGTACCCCTGTGTGAGTGAGCTTGCCCTTCTTGCTTCCATTACTACTATTGTAATTATCAGCAGAAGCTGTAGATAGGATCCAGCCAATGGGAAGACAGTGGGGTGGAAGACTGGAAGGCAGCTTTAGTCACAGGAAGGAAGGAGGTGATCTGGAGAAAGTTTCTGTGATGTAGAACTGACATTTTTGCATGTGATGGCGTGGAAACTTAAAATAGTTCAATACACAAAAAGGAATAGAGAGTCCTAATATCGTCACACAAAAATATCTCTCTAATTATGAATTGCAAAGTACTTTAACCAAAACTATAATCCTGTGAGGTGCAACCGAAACCTTAATGAGAAAACGGAAAAAGCCTCTGAACCCAACCCAACCTCCACCTCATATAATTATTTTCAAAGATAAAGGTGAAGGAAATGACATGGGTTAGCTATCGGCATCGGCATAAAAAAACCCTTAACTCATTTATTCAAAGTTGCCAAAACTTCACAGGAAAGACAGTTAATGGATCCAAAAAAAGAAGTGGTCTGTTCTGACTTGTCAGCCTGTCTATAGCACTTCCATTTTATTTATTTGCCTAATTTTGGTTACTTTAATATGGAAAATGCTTGGTTTATACATTGGCATTCATTTTGATGTGGTTGGTTGTGATTATCTGTTGTCATGTGTTTATCTGCCAGTTTGTGTTGTGGCTAAGATGACTCCAGGGAGTTTATTTTATTTTTAATTGTTTTAACAAACGTAAAGGGGCTCATTTTCAAAACAAAAAAAGTCCAAAAAAACATCATAAGGTGGCAGATGGATTTCTTTCCCTCAAAAATGTACAAGTTGTGAATTTTGACACTCCATTTTTAGATATTTTTCTCCACAGTTTGTCCAGATTTCAAGGGTACTGTTTTGGGTGGGACATGGCAGCACCAAAAGATAGACATTTTTCTGCAATAATGAAACAGAATGAAAATGTCGGGCCAAAATTAAGACTTTTTGGCTAGACCTGTTTCAATCACGAATAAGTGACAAAAAGGTGTTCTAAATGACCAAATGACCACTGGAGGGTTTAAGGCACAACCCCTCCTACACCCTTACTTCCCCAATGGTCACAGACCCTCTTCCACTCCCTTAAGATGTGACAGTGACAGTACATACCAGGCTCTATGACAGCTTCAGATATGATGGCCATTCTTGTTAGAGCAGCAAGCAGGTTTCAGGAGTAGCCTAGAGGTCAGTGCAGTGAACGGTAAAGAAGGGACCCAGGCACATATCCCACTCTAAATGGTACACTTGTGGTGGAATGTGTGAGCCCTCCAAAAACCATTAAATATCTACTTTTCCTACATGTACATTATTTATTGTGATAAGCACTTGTTGTCTGACAGGAAATAAATGTAAATAAATAAATGAAAGTGTTTTCCATTTCTCTTATGCAGAATGTCTGGAGACTTAATGTTTAAACTATTTCACATGATAAATCCACTGACATATTGAGTTGAGATGCTTTTTTTTCATGTAGGCTTCTCAGCAATTATGAAATGCAGTTATAAATTTGAATTTGCTGTAACTGGCTTTGAGATCTTTTGTTGGAAAAGCGTGTAATAAACAATGATAATGATGGTGATGATAAATATAGGAGGTGATTTTAGAAGAGTTATGTGCTGTTTATACATATAAGAGCACTTATATGTGTATACTGGCATGCACATATGAATAGCAATCTTTGAAAAGGTACTGCTTATATATGTAGGGGCCCCTTGTTCAAGGAGGTTATCTGGGGCTACAGAAGCAATAAGATGATGGGTCTAGTGGGGTAGAGGAAAGAATTATGTTCAAAGCCCTCACTTCTGAAGCTTTCACAGTATCTGATTCCTGTGCCTGAAGCTTCTTAGTAGGGAGGTTCCAAGACCAGTCCACTCCACACACAGTCAAGTGAGTGAGTAAGTATAACTCCTAATTTAATAGCAACCTAATTTGGGAGGGGGTGAGGGTCAAACTTCAGAAACAGTCATTAATCAAGAGGAATATTAGCAAAAGAAACACTTGAGGTAGTTATAATTCTTCTACATATATAAAGCAATATAAACAATAGCTTTACTCGCCTCCTCTCCAGCAAAGAATACTGTCCCTTGTACTCCTTTCATTCGCTCCTATCTAGGGTCTAAGGCAGGATCTCATGACTTTAGCTGTGTTAGCTGGAACAGGATCCCCTTCTGGGGAATGAGTCCACCTGAGGCCCTGGTGCCCCTTTGTCTCCTCTGTTTAGCTCTTTCTTTTGGTCGCCCTCCTTCTTGAGAGTTCAGAGACCACACTAGCTTGTTCCAATACAAATTTCTCCAAGGGGTCCTTTTTACTAAGGTAAGCTAACAGGATTAGCATGCACTAAATAAGACACCCACAAGAATATAATGGATGTCTTATAATTTGGGGGCCCTTATACTAAGCCACGGAGGTGGCTACGTGTGCCAAATGCACGCCAAGTTGGAGTTGCCGCCCGGTTACCACGTGGCCCTTGCGGTAATTTCAATTTTGGTGCACGTCTCCTATGCGCGTCTGAAAAATTATTTTTATTTTCTGGTGCGCGTAACGGATGCGCTCCAAGTGGCATTTGACGTGTGTAGGTCATTACCGCCCAGATTCTTTACCACTAGGTCAATGGCTGTAGGTAAGGTCTCAGACCCAAAATGGACACGTGGCAATTTTGATTTTGCCGCACGTCCATTTTTGACAAAAAAAAAGAGGCCAACTCTGACCCCCATATTCATCCAGATAGCAGGACCCAAAAACATTAACTACAGCATCCAAGGCTCATTTACCTGCTTTACTCCAATGTAATATATACCATCATATGCCAGCAAAGTCCTTCTGCATAGAACAAACAGGTCAGTTCCTAAGAAAAATAATAAATGGACACAAATCTGGTATTAGAAATGGCAATATTCAAAAACTTGTAGATGAGCATAAGAATATAAGTGTTGCCATACTGGGACAGACCGAAGGTCCATCAAGCCCAGTATCCTGTTTCCAACAGTGGCCAATCCAGATTACAAGTACCTGGCAAGATCCCAGAACAATAAAATAGAGTTTATGCTGCTTATCCTGGGTGAAAAATCAAATAATCTTTATCGTGTGTTACATATGAGACTACTTCACTCTCAATAAGCTGAAGAAGCAATACACTTGTATTCATGTGTGTTTAAACATTTTGTTATATTTTGATGCTCGACAGAGCACAGGCACAATTGTTTGTTTTATCCTAGAAATAAGCAGCGGAGTTTCCCATTTTAATATTGGTTTATGGACTTTTAGGAAACGAGCCAAGGTTTTTTTTAAACCCTGCTAAGTTAACTGCTTTTACCACATTCTCTGGCAACTAATTCCAGAGTTTAATTACACATTGAGTGAAGAAATATTTTCTCCAATTTGTTTTAAATTTACTACTTAGACTGGTCACGTGATGCTGAGCTAGAGAGTGGATGTTGCTGAGCTGAGCTCCCAGCTCCCCTGATCTAACATCTATCCCCCGCATTAGTTTAGTTTGTTTTTTTGTTACCCAATCTGCAGTATTTGATTCCTCATAGTTTCAGTGAGCAGTTTGAGACTTTTGGTGCACAACTCGGGCTGAAATGTTGACTAAACAGCTGAAGAAAGATGGCACTCGGGGCTGTGCAAGAGAAGTCAAAATGGCGGATGGAGATACCTCGTCCTCGTAATCCCATTCATTGGACACCCTTGTTCGTTTTATTTCTTTCCTTATGCTCATCCCCAATCCTTTCCTCTCCATCCTTCCTACACCTTACCCTCCCCAAACCCTTCTCCTTTTACTCATCCTATCCTTGTTTACCTCTCCATGTTCAATTTACATATCCTTTTTACCCCTCTATTACTGTGTTCACCACAATTTGTAATATCTCTCTCAAGACTTTGTAATTCTATCTACTTTTTACTATGTAAGCCGCATTGAGCCTGCTATGTGTGGGAAAGCACGGGGTACAAATGTAATAAATAAATAAATACCAATATTCCAGTTTTCTGCTACTCTATAATATGGTACCTAAATTCAATGACATGCAGTTTGAAGGTGGGTATACATATGGACAGAGTCTGGTTGGAGCATGGGTAGGGTGCACAGTTTCATACATAAATGATAGAATATAATAATTTATATGCACATTTTAGCAACCAGGCGCATTTTGATCAGCTCTATGTCTGGTATAAATGATTGGGACTAAATTATACATGCGTATTTGCACTGCTATGCTAGCATTCTATAAAGGAAAGTAGACACCTACTTTCCTTTATAGAATAGGCTCTAGATAGTCAACTTAATGGCACGTAAATTTAGGCACTCCTTTATAGACTTGCCCTCTTGGTGGATTTCAATACTATTTAGCTGAACTGCTAGTGCCCTAGCACTTAAACCTCACCACTGATCACAACAGGATACCTGACATATGTTTTCCCCAGTCTTGCTTCCTTGTTTTATAGAACCTTTGTAAACGTCTTTGCGTTATGAAGTCACTAGTTAGAGGAGATATGCCCATTGGTTTGCAATTAAACATCATCTTCAGTTTACTGGCGAGAGTAGTATCTTAGGTACATGTAAAAGGAGATCAGCTGAGCCCAAATCATGGATTGCATTATTAGTCTAAATCTGAACAATTGGCAATTGTGCTTGCCAATGATATCAAATAGGGAAGTCAATTGTACATGGATTAATAAGTCTGCTCCCGTGTCTATGAAGAGTGAGCCAAATGCCAAAGCCAGAAAATATAACTAGGTATTTGCATGTTGGCCACAGAACAGGAGAGGAGCAGAAAGATTAATGCTGAGTTATTATGCTTTGCATCATTTTGTCCAGGTCAAACCAATTATTAGCTATGTCAACCATAAAGAGCATTATGTTAGCCTTTTAAACAATTATACCATTAATTTAGCATTCTTAAGACCCTTTACCTATTTGTCTTCAGTTAGACACCATCAGGACCCAAATACATCATTCTAACATACTAAAGTTTGTCAAAAACTAAACTGCCAAAATAGAGACATTTGAGTAGAGTTGTTGACTGTCTGCCAGCGTGAATTGTGCTAATTAAGTGGTAGATCATCCTGCTGGCTGGTGAAAATTGTCCAATTACAGTCCTGTTTGTGAGCCTCCTCGCTAATTTACTTTGTAATTAGACATGAGATTTTTAAGCATGCCTTGATAAATTGCTTAGTCTATAAAGAGCCCCTAGCCTCTGTCTACTTTGCTATTCCAGACTAATCCAGCCACCCCTCTAAAAGTGTTTAGACAGATTCAAGTTAATTTTCTTACCTAGTTTTCATGTCTAGACACCACTGGCTGTAAACTTTTGTTGATGAAGAGTAAGATCTTGTTGAAACAAGTAATAAAAAATAAAGAAAAGATTATGGCATGGCCAGAAAAAAGAAAGATCCTGTCAGCGCTGAAGATACTGGACATAAACACATTTTAATTCTAAAGTCACTGAATTTCTGAGTGCAGGCAAATAATGTTGATAAAAGCATTATTCAACCCACTTAACTATCAATACTTTTGCATTCAACAGTGTTCTATTCTTTCTGAATTTAATGTAAATGCAAACATATTCCCTTTCAGGTTTGATTTCAATTTCCACTTCAATGCAAATGTCACCTCATAGTGTAAACCTGGGCTGTAATTAATAAAAGGAATATGCAGCGGTCTGAGCTTCCAAAACTATGGGTCGGGACCCCAAATGGGGTCACAAAACACATTTGGGGGTCATGATTTGGGTAGGATCTCCATAGGTACATCATTATTCTGAACCTCTAGGTGTCCCAACATTTTATTTAGCCACGATCATGGGGTCACAGCCACAAAAAGACGAACAAGCTCCGATTTAAAGAGTAATATACTGTTAATACTGCTGTCCTTGTGTCCGTACAAGGTGAGCATGGTGCAGCAGATGTGACTGTAGCATGTGATTTAAAGGTACAGCACATAATCTAGCACTTGACCAAGAGTAGTTATATTGCCATAGATTGTGATATCAATATTGCTATATAAAGAACATTTTGTCCTGTATGGCAGTGCTCTGAGGATGTAGGGCAATGTTTTGATGATGGTCACTTCAAAGGCAATTCTATAACCTAGTGCCTTAATACCTAACTTCAAAATACCTTTTGGGAAGTATGAACTCCCCCTAAAATCACAGGTCTGGAATCTTGGGATACTGCTAGACTCATCACTCACCCTGATCTCCTAAATTCAAACCTTTAAACGTCTCTATCACCTGCGGCAGCTATGAAATATCTCACTATATATTGATAAGACCAAGTCTGACCACAGTGGTCCATGCCATGATAACATCACGACTAGACTACTGTAATGCCCTGTACACTGGTCAAACCAAGAAGAGTTTGCATCAGCTCCAACTGATTTAGAATGCTGCAGCACTACTGATAGAAGACTGCAAGCGGCATGACCACATGCAAAAACTACACTGGCTACCAGAACCATACAGGGCTAAATTTAAAACTCTATGTTTGATTTTCAAGGTCCTCGGACAAAATGGACCAGAGTACTTAAAGAATAAGTTAGCCCTTTACACACCTTTGAGACCTCTAAGTTCTTCTCAAGGACCATCACTATCTGTACCCTCATCACAAGAAATTGTACAATGTGATATCCACCAGTGAGCCTTCTCAGGAGTAGCCCCCACACTCTGGAATTTACTCCCAGAGGGACTACGTATAACTCGAAACTACCTCTACTTCAGGAAGCAGGTGAAAGCCTGGCTCTTCTCCCAAGCCTTTAATACATAGGGTGACTGATTACACATGACTCTGCACCTGAACTAGCTTGCTACACACACTGTAACTTAGATCAGTTCCTTATATCTTGTTTATTAACTGTACAAAGAACTCACCTGGAGTATAGCCACCTATCTATTTATCCCAACTATCTCTATACCACCCAACTTACCTCCATCTATATATCTGCACTTGGCCCCTTGGCTATATGGTAAGCTGTATTGTAGAAAAGAATTAGTATCATAGCTATGTTATTTGACTGTTCTAATTGTGAGCTTATTAGATATTTCATTAGTCTTTTGCTGACATCATATTGTATCTCTGTTATTTGAATTTCAGTGCTGTTAAATGTGTATATTTTTGATCCTGTTTTATGGACTCATTTATTGTATTCATGCTTATATTTAGCAATTTTTACTATTGTTATGCTGTTAACAAAATTGTAAGTTTTATGTTGAACTGTACCTGTTGTACACCACCTTGGGTAAATCTCTTCATAAAGGTGGTTAATAAATCCCAATAAATAAAAGATAGATGCCAAAAATGCACCCAATTTAGTAGTGCTTACCCTCATGATTAATGCCAGAAATTGGACATTATTCCTCTAATTCTATAAAAGGCGCCAAAAATTGTGCACGCAATTTAATTGAATGATGAGTTAATTAGAGCCAATAATTGGGTTTTTAACAAGCAATTATTGACTCTAATTAGATTTAGGGGGTCTTTTACTAAGGTACACTAGTGTTTTTAGTTGACGCGAAAAATCAGCAGGCGCTAAACACTGAGATGCCCATAGGAATATAATGGGTGTCTCAGAGGCCTTTTTACTGAGGCACGCCTAAATGTGGCCTGTGCTGGTGTAGGTGTGTGTTTTGAACGCGCGCTGGTCCACTTCCTCAGCACATCTGGAAAATGAACATGTGGCAAAACTAAAATAAGCACGCATCCATTTTCGGCCTGAGACCTTACCGCCACCTATTCACTTGGCAGTAAGGTCTCATGCACTAACTGCGTGATAAGTGTTTAACGCATGTCAACTGCTGATTACAGCTGGGTAAGCGCCATGTGGTAGAAAATAAAAAATATTTTCTACTGCGTGTTTTGGGCGTGCACCAAAAATGAAATTACCCCCGGGGCACGTGGTAGCTGGGCAGTAGTGCCAATTTAACGTGCGTTGGACATGCGTAGGTGCCTACGCACCTTAGTAAAAGGGTCCCTCAGTGTTTAGTGCCAGCTGATTTTTAGCATGAGCTAAAAACACTAGAGCACCTTAGTAAAAGACTCCCTTAATTGGCATTTCCGTGCATAAATTTAGGCCCAGAATCTGCGTTTAAAATTACTTGTGATCTGAAAAGGGGGCAAATGAAATGGGTGGGTCATGGCCATAACAGGGGTGTCCCTAAAATTTCTACACTTTGCTACAAATAACAGGGATATGCGCCTAATGTAGCTGTGTACACAGTTGGTACAAATGGCCACACCTAAAGTTAGGCTTGATTCCCAGGCATGTCAAAGTTAGGCATGATTCCCAGGCATAAGTACTTTTCTATAACCATGCCTAACTTTAAGCACAGCTTATAGAATAGCACTTTTTTCCACATTGATTTTTTTGGTGCCATATATGGAATCTAATCCTATGCATCTAAGTGCTAGGTACTATTCTATAAACAGTGGGCCTGATATTCAGAACGATTTAAGTGGTGCGAGAGGCTCTGGCCCACTTAAATCATGGTGAGCTGCCCAACCACTGATATATAGTGGCACTAAACCGAGCAGTGCCGCTAAATATCATCTCTGACTGCCCATGTTAAAATTAGGCAGGGCAGGGGCAGTACAATGGGTGGCACTGGGGAGGAGTCGGTCTGGGTGCTGGCAATATTCAGTGTCTGGTTAGGTATGCGGTCCCCAGCACTGTATATCAGCTGGGACCCAAATAACGTTTTGGGATTTTTGAAGCTCCCCCAGTTCTCTCTCCTTCCTTCCCTCTCCCCCTCTCCGAATGGCCTCCCCAACCCCTAAACTCCCCGGTCCAGAAAGGTTTCGATATCCCTGGTGGTCCAAGTGGGAGCAATGGGGACAAGAGTGAAGCCCATTCACTCCTGCACCTTGCGGCTGCCTTCAGAAAATGGCTGCCATGACCTCTCACAGCACCTCATGATACTTATGCAGTACTGCAAGGCTGCTCCGAGTGGTCAAGGCAGCCATTTTATTAAGCAGCTGCAAAGGGCAGGAGTGAGTGGGCTTTGTGTCTGCCCCCTTCTTCCCCACTCGGACCACCAGGGATATCAGGTAGGGCTGGGGGAGATGGAGGGGCATTCGGGGAGAAGGGAGGTTGTTTCTTGAGCTGGCTGGAGGGAGGAAGGAGGAAACAGGGGGGCCCTTTGGGACCGGGAGGGAGATTGGGGGACATAAAATACAAAAAAAAAGGTTATGGGGGTCCCAGACAATATTCAGCAGGATCCACATAACGGTCTATGTTGGCTGGGACCCACATAAACTCCTGAATCCAGGACCCTTTCATTTAGGCCCGGATATTCCATGCCAGTGCTCGGACCTGGACTAGCACTGAATATCTGTGGCTAATCTAGCCGGCAACGGTCAGCATTTAAAAAAATACTTATCACCTCTGGCTGAATATCGGCTGAAGTGTACCTAAATCACTTAGGAGTAAATTCAAGAAAAGTTGGCTAAAGTTAGGCACCACAACATGTGGGCGCTCAGTGGCAATTCTATAATGGGAGTTCTGCTTGGAACTGCCTTTATAGAATACTAGCCCAAGTTCGCACTTTCGCACATAAATTTAGGTGCAAGCACTTATGCCAGCTCAGAGGCTGCTGTAAATACTAGCGCCTAAGTAATGACAGTTAGCTGTCTAAATTACAGTATTTGATAATATCGCGTCTAATTCCTTGGCATGTCTTTAACCCACCCATGCCCCTCCTAGGTCCACGCCCCCCCCCCCCTTGGAATCGCACACGACATTGAAATTAGGAACTCACAGGCAGATGCTCAAAAGTCCGGCACTAAAAATACCACTTCAACAGCGTGGCGAAGAAGAAACTCCCAAATCTCAATGCTAATGACATACAAATTTAGGCACATTGTTACCACTCAGCATTAGAGAGAGCTGTGGGAGGACAATGTCTCGCACATGTGCTCAAGAGTTGTGCGTTAAGGGTAAGCATAGTTGAATCTATCGCTGTCACCTCTGTCTTACTTCATATAGTGGGGCATTTTCGAAAGAAACATCTAAGTTGAAATTTGGACGTTTTACAAAGATGTCCAAATTCCAAGGCGGGGAGAAGGTCATTTTTGAAAAAGATGGACGTCCATCTTTTGTGTTCGAAAATACCATGGACATCCTTGAATTTGGATGTTTTGCGATTTGGACATCATTGATTTTCATCCATTTTTGAAACAAAGACATCCAAGTTTAAAATGTACAAAGTGAAGCCATTTGGACATGGGAGGAGCCAGCCCCCAACCCCCCCCCCCAAAAAAAACCCACTACCCTCAACTGTACACCACTACCATAGCCCTTACAGGTGAAAGGGCACCTATATGTGGGTACAGTGGGTTTCTGGTGGGTTTTGGAGGGTTCACAGTTTCCTGCACAAGTGTAACAGGTAGTGGCGGGATGGGCCTGGGTCCACCTGTCTGAAATGCACTAAAATACTCCAGGGACCTGCATACTGCTGTCATGGACCTGAATATGACATCTGAGGCTGGCATAGAGGCTGGCAAGTAATGTTCTTCACCACACTTTTTGGGGGTGGGAGGGGGTTAGTGACCACTGAGGGAGTAAAGGCAGGTCATCTCTGATTCCCTCCAGTGGTCATCTGGTCATTTGGGGCACCTTTTTGTGCCTTATTCATAATAAAAACAGGTCCAGCTCAAAACATCCAAATTTTCATGCTGGATGTTTTTGCTTTGTTCCATTTTGGCTCAAAGACATCCAAGTCTTAGGAATGCCCAAGTCCTGCCTTGAACACGCCTCCAATACGCCCCCTTGAGATTTGGACATCCTTGCGACGGACTTCCGAGAAAGACGTCCAAAATGCGATTTCGATTATACCGATTTGGATGTTTCTGTGAGATGGACATCCAAGTGCTGATTTATGTCAGTTTTTGGACGTCCATCTCTTTCGAAAATGAGCCTGATAGACTAGTGGGTAAGATAGAAAGCATTGCTAAGTTCCAAGTGTGAGTTATTAGTTTGTCTGTTAGTTCTTTATCAGGAATAAGTATTAGTTGCACTGCTATTGCCACCTCACCATTCTGACAAGTACCAATAAGTTTTGCTGCTAAGTTTATCAATAGAAATCAAACAAAATAAAACATGGAAAAGAAAATAAGATGATACCTTTTTATTGGACATAACTTATTTTCTTTTCCATGTTTTATTTTGTTTGATTTCTATTGATAACCTTAAGAGTGGACTAACACGGCTACCACACTCCGCTGCTAAGTTTGTAATTGCTTTGCCACAATAATATGTATGTAATATATTTCCAAAGTGTGGCACTCTTCTCTCATATTGCCAGCAAAATCTTCATGAGAACCTTTTCTTTGTTTGAGACTTTAAGACAACAATCATACTCCAACAGACAAGCCCACAAACTCTAACCAGAGAAAGTATTAGCAAATTAACTTTCAGAACAATGGCTACCTTCACTTCCACCCCGTTCTTCCAGCAGCAATGATGCGTGGGGTGGATCTAGGGCAAATGTTGGTCTCAAGGACCCATCCTGCACCAGTACCTGACCTTCACTCCTGGCAAGAGTAGTTCCGGGTCACAGTGGAGCTATGAAATAGTCAGGGCTCAGAGAAATGACTGATACCAGTTTATCTTTCTGAAGGTGTGATTTTTAGAATTGCACACAGTTCTCCAATTAGTGTCTTTGTAGAAGTCCTTGGTGAGACCTCATCACCTTTTTTTTTCCTGCTGGTCATTCTTCTTCTGATGCACCTAAATATCCTTCTGGCTTTTCCCGCTCCTTAGCTACATGTTTGGCCCCTTTAAGATTATCAGATACAACCACCCCCTTCATTTGTGCATAGAAGTATTTCTTCCCCTATGCTATATCACCCTCTTTGGTTTTTGTGACCCACATGCATAACCCTGCATTTTTCAGCATTACATCTTAGCAGTCAAACTCTAGACCATTGTTCTCAAACCTGTCCTGGGGATTTTCAGGATATCCCTAATGAATATGCATGAAGTGATTTGCATGTAATAAAGGTGACAGGCCTACTAAGGTGTCTTCATCCATATTTATAGGTACTCCTGCCAGAATTCTGGACCAACAAAAATCAAAATTCTGCACACAAAGTTAGCAAATTCTGCAACATTCTGTGCACAAAATTTGCAAATTTTGCAAGTTTAGTTGGCAGAATTTAACCAATATTAAAGCCCCCTCTCCATGTACACAGATACCATCCATATTTTTCCCATCACCCATAGCATCCCCCTTTTTTACAGCCCACTCTCACCCTCAGCATCACTTTTTTACAGTACCCCCTTTTTTAGAGCTCCTCCATCCTCCACACATAGCATCCCCCTTTTTTTTGCAGGCCCCTCCCTCCCTCATAGCATCCCTCTTTTTTGCAGCTCCCTCCCACCCACAGCATCCCCCCTTTTTTTAGACCCTCCCTCCCTCCCTCACATATAGCATCCCCTTTTTGCAGCCCCCTCCCACTCACCCACAGCATCCCCCTTTATTTTTTTACATCCCCTCCCTACCTCCAGCCACCCCCACACTCACCTGTGAGGTGGGAGGAGGAGAAGCTGCAATGGGAGAACTTCTTCGGGGCAGGAAAGAACCCCACTCCTGCCCCACTGCCAACGCTCGCTCGCTGGTGCCATGTTTTTTCCAAATGGCTGCCAAGACTTCAAGCGGTAATCTCACGAGAGAGCAGCGGCAGTGGGGAAGGGAAAAGGCGAGGTTCTTTCCTGTCCCCAAAGAGGCCAGTAGATCACCAGGGTGTGCTGTGCTCAGGTAGGCCAGGTGGCAGTGGGCGGACGGCAGTAAGTGAGCAGACAGGTGGTTGGCAGCGAGCGAGCAGGTGGGGGGGGGGGGGGGGTGCGCAGATTTCCGGCAGGAGTAATTAGGGAGATCCTGAAAACCCGACTGGCTGGTGGTCCCCCAGGATAGGTTTGAAAACAACTGCTGTAGACCATTCCTCAAGCTTCAGTCTCTCCTGCTTTTAACTCCTAAACCTAAACCTTCAACTGTCCCCTATCCCTGATATATCCTGTCTGTCCTAACCCTTATCCCTTACTTGTCCTGTCTGTCTGTCATAATTAGATTGTAAGCTCTATTGAGCAGGGACTGTCTCTCCATGTTCAAGTGTGAAGCGCTGCGTACGTCCGGTAGCGCTATAGAAATGATAAGTAGTAGTAGTTATCCACTCTTTTCAAGGTGCTTATTCTGTTGCAAATTTTGATATTATCCTTAATGAGGCAAACCTTACCTGATAACCTTTACACAATATTTATTACAAAAAATTTGAAAAAAGCAGGAACAGAGATTGATCCTTACAGCATATGCTGGTAAAGCCCCTTTCCTCAGTATTTACCAGTATCCTCTGTTGCTGCCCACTAAGCCATTTTCTAACCTATTCAGACACTTTACAGCCATTATCAGGGGTGCTCAGTTTATTTATAAATCACCTATGCAGAGCCATGTTAAAGGTCTCACTGAAATCTAAGTACACCACATCTTGCACGCTCCTCTGATTTTCTGGTCACCCAGTCAAAGAAATTGATTAGATGCATCTGACAAGCCTACATCTAGTAAACCCATGCTGCCTCATATCCTGAAATCCACCGAATCCTAAAAATGTCCTGGCACAATATTTGAAACAGGAGTAACTTTGTTCATGTATGTGCAGGTAGAAATTAGTGCATATACATGCATTTTATAAAATACACACGTAAGTGCCGATTCTGCTCCTCCACCCCCTTCATCCCTAGGAATGTCTATAATGTGCTTTCTGAGCATCAGCTTTTACATGCAACTATCGTGGGGCAATTCTTGAATGTGTAAAACATTATTCCACACCTCCTTGATGAATCATACAGCATGCCGGCTTTATCATTGGAACAGTCAAAAGAGTTCTGGAAATATGGTCCTTGGTAACAGCATCAGTGAAACTCAATGGCAAGTCAAGCAGAATCAGTGCGAGACAAATACAATTTAGATACAGTTTTGAAGATGAATGCTGCCGCTATAATATCTGCTGTGCTAGTTTTGGCTTCACATTTGCTTTGGAACCGACAGATTAAGTGTTACATATATAGGAAACAGGACTATTATATTATATCCTTTTGACTTTATGGACTCACATGGGGACAGATGAATGATAAAGGGTTCTGCATAAGACAGCATTCAAGTCAGGGGCATAGCCAGCCACCCAATTTTGGGTGGGCCTGGGCCCAAGATGGGTGGGCAAAAGAACACCTCCCTTTCCCACAAGTGATTTGGAGGCATATTTTCAAAGCACTTAGCCTTCCAAAGTTCCATAGAAACCTATGGAACTTTGGAAGGCTAAGTGCTTTGAAAATATGCCTCAACGTCTCTCCCTCTCTCGCTTGCTTGCCATATGGTCTCTCAAACATCTCCCCTCCCTGCATACCTTTTAAATAGCAGAGTTTCACTGGCAGTGAGCAGCAACTAATACACACTGTTTCATATTGGCCACACAGCTGTCCCTCTGATGCAAATTCCTGTTTCTGCATAGGCAGGAATACATCAGAGGGAAGGCTGTGGGGCCGGTGCGAACAGTATGTATCAGTCCCTGCTCACTGCAGGTGAAGATCTGCTATTTACAAGGGAACGCAGGAGGGACAGTTGTTGGGAGTTTTCGGCTGGTGGGGATTGGGGATCCCTGCCAGCCACATCATAGGTGTGCTGCTACTGGGTGAGCCTCAGTCCAAAGTGGGTGGGACTGGGCTCACCCGGGCCCACCTTGGCTTCACCACTGATTCAAGTATCTGCAGTTGCAGTGGTAAACTTTTTTGATGGTCCCTATTGTCAGGGTGATTTTTGGCATATCTCTGTACTTTCTAAATGTTTTTATAAAATAGGCTCCCAGAATAATCCCAAGTAGTACCACATACCCTCATGCTCAAAGTCAGTTGGGGTATGCAGGACCATAAGGTAATGCAGGCAGCTAGGTAAGGGTTAATCTGCCCATACCAAGGCCAGACCAGTAAATATAGCCAGAAGGCCTGTGACAATACTCTTATTGCAAATATACAACAGGTTTAGGCTCAAAGAAATAGTTTATCAATCTGATTACTTGGAACAAATGGAAGGTGCTTAATGCTGTCAATATTTCTTTGTTGAGATCCCTGAAGACGAACAGAAATTCACAAATACCATAAACTTGTCACAACATCACCCAGCAAAACTGTTTTTGGTCCTTAAGAAAGGGAGCTTTAACTGGGTTCTTGTGGAGCCAGTGACACCTAGTGACTAATTTGGGAAAACATACCTGTAATGTAAGCTGAAGCAACTCCATCAAGCATTCTCCCCTGGATTCTATATATGGCGACTAAATTTGCGTGCGTAAATCAGTGTGTAAATTAATTGATTAATGAGCCAATCAGTGCCAATAATTGGCTGCTAACAACCTATTAGTGGCATTAATTGGAATTTTGCATACATTATATTTCATAACAATGCATGTGGAAATCCTATTGCGTGTAAATTCAAGGGGTGTTCTGAGGGCCAGAATTTACGTGCATTGTTACAGAAGAGACCCAAATCAGCGCCAAATTTTCAGCAGGCATAATTGCCAGTGCCTTAACTTAGGCACCAATTATGCACTTAGGGGCCCTTTTACTAAGCTGCAGTTAAAGGGGCTGTGCACTAGCAGTGGTGGCCTTTTTTGCCACATGCTGAGGCCCTTTTTAGCACAGTGGATAAAAAGGCCATGTGGTAATATTGCACATCAAATGGCCATGCGGGGGGGGGGGGGGGAGAACAATTATCGCCCACCTATTGAGGTGCGGCAAGAGCTCCCCACACTAACACAGTGGTCACTGGGTACTGTGCAGCACTGTCCAATTACCTCTAGGTAACTGCTGCAGTAAAAAAATAGAGACCTATTTTTCTTAGCGCCGGAAATGGCGCTCGCTGGGGGTGAAACTGCCGCCGGCGCCTGGCATTAGGCCGGTGGTAGTTCCGAATTGCATTGCAGTAAGCCCGCAGTGGGCTTACCGCTGGTTAGTAAAAGGGTCCCTTTGCTATTATTCTATAAGGGGTGCAGATACTTTATAGAATAGCACTCAGTGCTTAAATTTTTTGGTGCTGATTTCTCTGCGCCACTTATAGAATCTAGTCCTTTATGTATGATTCCTGCTACTTCCAAACCTGGACTGGGTTTTGCTAGCTTTTTTTAAGAACTTAAGTGTTGCCATACTGGGACAGATTGAAGGTCCATCAAGCCATTCTAAGTGAAGAAATATTTTCTCTGATTCATTTTAAATGTACTACTTTGTAGCTTCATTGCGTGCCCCCTAGTCCTAGTATTTTCAGAAAGAGTAAATAAGCAATTCACATCTACCCATTCCATTCCACATGTTTACTTTTATATCCATTATACATTTGGTTGTTTGTTCATGAACACATTTATCACATTCATGCTCCTTTTTTATCCCTCTCATATGCAAGTGTCTTCTTTTGGCTCCTTTTTTTTATGTTCTGAAATATTGCGTCATCTGCATTAATTTTATTCCTCCCATATGCAAGTGTCTTATTTTGGCGCTTTTTTTTACATTCTGAAATTATTGTGTCATCCATTTGTTCTATTTTGGCGCCTTTTGATGTTTTTTAAACAAGCGCATCATCTGTACACTGTTTTACTTGGCGTTCCGCCACTTTCTTCGAGTGGCACAAATAAGGTTTGTTGAACTTTTCAGCCAAAGGTCTTTTTCAAGGTAACACATCTAGCACTTACTATTGCACAGTATTTTCATTTTCCCGTTCTTTCTTTTATACTATCTCACCTTTTATTTCACAATAGGAAAACAGCATATCCATTACATTGGACTTTTCTATACACGTGTGTTTATATCAGGAGCATTAGTTTTCACTTTTTTTCATTACAACATACAGCACGATATGCTAGGCATACCCTCACCTCTGGACAATGAGATTTTGCATCCTGGACCCCTTTTTTACATTATAGCAGTCTCTTTCAAATATTAATTTTCTCCCTTCGTTATACACACGAGCACCTCCTGCCCGACACACATGCACAGTATTTGACTGAACACTTTTTTTCATGAATGCGTGTTTATACGCAGAGTATTAGATGCAAGCTATATTGCAATTTTTTTCTAATTAGATCACATTGTACAATGTGTCACGCAAAGACAATAGCGGTTGGTGACCCGCTTCCCTCTCTTACTGTATTGTGGTTTCTTTTATATATTTAATTACTTTCTTGGTCTCACAAAGCAGCACTACTTGCTCGACACACATGAGCACTACTTCACTTTTGTAACAGCACACACTGTATATCACTCTGGGGCCATTTTTCTCAGCTGCGTAGGTGCCTATGCACACCCAACGCACGCTAATATGGAGTTACCACCCGGCTACTGCGTGGCCTGTGCGGTAATTTCATTTTTTACGTGCACCAGAAAATATATTTTATTTTCTGGAGCGTGGCAAAAATCGGGCGGAAACTCCAACTTCATGGGCGTAGGTGATTACCACATGGTAAATGCGAGAGACCTTACCACTAAGTCAATGGCTGGCGGTAAGGTCTCAGACCCAAAATGGATGCACGCCAATTTTTATTTTGCCGCACATCCATTTTCGGCAAAAAGTTGAAAAAAGCATTTTTTACAGGCGTGATGAAAAATGGATCTGCGTGCGCCCCAAACCCATGCCTACACTACCGCAGGCCATTTTTCAGCGCACCTTAGTAAAAGGACCCCTCTACGACAAGACTACTACTACTACTACTACTACTTAACATTTCTAGAGCGCTACTAGGGTTACGCAGCGCTGTACAAATTAACAATAAGGACGGTCCCTGCTCGGAAGAGCTTACAATCTAAAGGACGAAATGTCAAGTTGGGGTAGATAAGTTTTCTGAGAAGAGGTGTAGTGATTAGGTGCCGAAGACACTCGTTTACTGTTATCTGCTCTTTTTTCATATAAGACTGTTTATATTCCCTTTGCTTTCTTTACATAAATTTGTCAGTTATACTGCGATTATTTTCACTTTTATACCTATGCACTCCGCTTTTGTTTTCTTCACTTTTACGGTCACGATTTATTTTTCCATATTCAAGATAAAGTTATATTTTTAAGTCTATTGCTATATTCCTCGATTCTCCACATACATGCACAGCTTCACGCTCCAACCACTTTGGTTTAGTAGATATGTTTTCTAGTAAGTCTTTACGACCTTCTTTCATAATGGCAACCAGCATTCATGGTTTATGTATTTGTAGGTTTTATGGTTTTCTTCCTGTAATATACCCTATTTGATAACACAATAGTAGATTAACCGTTAGGTCTCTCTATCTATGTATATATACATACATTCTTTAAAAAGGATGAGCAAAAAAGTTAAACACATGCACACAGACCTTTTTTTACTATGTGCAACATTCACATTGATTTAAGATTCTGTTTGGTTGTTTGTATTTGAGACCACCTGCAAGAAATTCATTTTAAACAATTCATTTTCAAATACTTTTGTTTATGCAACCATAAACAGATGCAGATGCAATCTTATCCTTTCATGTCCATTGTTTTTATGCTTTTATGACACTGTTTTGCTCATACGGTATGTAGATAGGTACATTGAACCCCTCTTTAAAAAGCGGCGGTAAGCCCAAAGCGGGCTTACTGCTCGCTAAAAAGGAAGTACCGCCAGACTACCGCAGCAGTCCAGCAGTACTTCCCACCTCCAGCGCGCCGTCATATCTGGCACTACAAAAATATATTTATTTTTATAGCGCCAGTGTGTACTCAAGAGGTAATTGTTACAATCTTAGGTTCAAAACAAACAGTCACTAGAACGTGAGCCCTTGGACCACTGCCAAGGAGCGGCAGCGGCAGGCAAGACCCCCAGCTGGGACTGGGCAAACAAGCGAGGCTGGAGCTGGAATCTGGAATGGACTTGGCCAGAATGACAGGACTGGAACTGCGGCTGTAGGCAGACAAATGCTAGAACCACAGGACTGGGATAACAGGAGGCAAACAGGACTGGAGAGGCTCCGGGTTTCACCTGCACTGACTGCCGTTCCCCAGAGGTTGAGCCCCTGGGTGCGGGCGGCCTGCAGGACTTACAGGATGGAGCTGGACTGGATTAGGATTCACAGACAGACTAGGCAGACAGGGCGTACATACAAGCTTGGCAGAAGCAGGGTTCAAGATATACACACAAGCTGGGCAGAAGCAGGGTACAGGATATACACACAAGCTAGGCAGAAGCAGGGTTCAGGATATACACACAAGCTAGGCAGAAATAGGGTTCAGGATATACTCACAAGCTTGGCAGAAGCAGGGGTTTAGGGTATACATACAAGCTTGGCAGAAGCAGGGGTTTAGGATATATACACAAGCTTGGCAGAAGCAGGGGTTTAGGATATTCACACAAGCTTGGCAGAAGCAGGGGTTCAAGATATGCATACAAGCTTGGCAGAAGCAGGGGTTAGGATATACATACAAGCTTGGCAGAAGCAGGAGTCCCAAGCAGAGGGAAGAAAGCTGAAAGCAGACAGGGTAGAACAGGAGCAGACCACCTGCACAGCAGAGAGCTAATTAGGGACAATGCTGGCTACTGCAGACACTCAGAATGACAGACCAGAGCTCCACACACAGGCAACAGAACAGAACCAAGACTGAAGGCTGACAAGCCGCCACAAACAGGGACCACAGACAGTGAACAAGGCAAACAGAAAGACTGGAAGCCCACAGACAAGAGCAAGACAAAGCAGAAGGGCAAGAGCCCACAGAACAAGGCTAGGTAAACCGTGCAACAGCACACCGACTAACCTGACGACCCTTGGCAATGCAAAGGCAAACACAGAAGTTTCCAGGTGGTTAATAAAGCCCATCAGCAGCTGAAGTTCACTGCAGGAATCACAAGGCAGCTACGGGTGCTATGCAGGCACAAACAAGAGAAGCAAAATCTGGCAGCCCGGAAGATCCGGACCAGACTGGGCTGAAGTCTGGAACGTGTGACAGTCCATAGCAGCCACCGGTTCTGGCCACCAGAGGATGAGGTGAGCACAGACAAGGAAACAGACACCATCATGACAGTAATCAGGCAGTGCAGCGTCCTGCCCAGTTACTGTTGGGTTAGTGTGGGAGCCCTTACTGCCACCTCAATGGGTGGCGGTAAGGGCTTCCCCCCCCCCCCCCCCGAATGGCTGCGCGGCAAGTGCTTTACTTGCTGCATGGCCATTTCCTGCAGAAAAAAAAGACCTACCCTTGTACCCGCTGTGGTAAAAGGGGGCCTTGGCGCGCATCAAAAACACAAACCGACGCCAGCACATGCCCCCTCTTCCACAGCTTGGTAAAAGGGGCCCATTATTTGCAATATGTGTGTAGTTTTAACATATTAACATGAAATCTGTTCATGTTTTTGGAGTATTTTGAGTAAGATATATTAATGATACTGTTTTGATGTATGTTTTGTAGACCAATTAGTTGTCCTATCCTTCATGGTGCACTTCATTACTGGACATATTTACATGCCAGATTGTTCAGAAAGGTCAATGTTATTTCTGTATGTTTTTATGTATTTGTATTTAATTACAAATATTTGATATCTTATTTAATTTTGACGTGTATTTTACATTTCATTCTGTGCTTGGTATCCAGAATTGATACATTATGTTCATGTTTATATTTTAAAATTTTGTTATATATTTGTATACGCTTCTGTACGTTTACTTATTATGTTTTACATATATTTGTTTAGACTCCTGAAGCAGGCCTGTAGCCAAAGCACGGTACTATATCGAGTCTCCTGTCAATAAACTCTTTTTAAGGTTTCAAGATTGCTATATTTCTCCTTGGAGTGCATGGTCTATTAACCACTGTCTGTTTGTTTGTTTCTTTCAAAAATAAAATCACTTTTCTCTTTTGTTGCTACAGAGAGATTTGAAAAGAAAATTGAGGAGGACCCAAAGCTAATGTATAATGGTGACTATACAGTAACTTTTGTTTTTTTGTTCTGTGCCCCTATCGACACAAACAGAAATATATACTCATTATGTGTGCTTTAGAGAAGTAAATCTCAACCCCAAGCCTTGAAACACACCTACTTAGTCTACTTTTACAGTACTTGTTTGGACTTGTTATTAGAAAAGAGAAATGTCAAAGAATCAGAATGAATCAGAAATTGGTATCTATTGGATGTAATCACCAGAGTATGCAGTGATGGTTGTTGCCCACCCCTTTCCAATATATAACAGAATGGCGGTGGTGACACAAATGCCAGAAAATTTGGGTTGGGAGCTCATTACAAGTTCCATCTGGCACAGGACACCTGGATGGAACAGAAACCTCGGAGTTCTATAAATCACTTGGAGCTCAAGGCAGTGCTGAATGCCTTACGCAAATTTGTTCCCTTTCTGGCGACGGCACTGGTCTGAGTTTTCTCCAACAATGAGATACTGGCAGCTTATATTAATAAGCAAGGTGGGACCCACAGCAAGGCAGAGGATGCGACAAAATTCTCCTCTGTTTATCGGCAGCTCACATCGCTGGGTCCTTGAAAAGTGGAGGCAGACTTTCTCAGCAGGCACTCCTTGAGCTCAAGAGAATGGAAACTATCCAGCTAGGGTTTCAACTGACCGATGGGGTTTTCTGCTTATGGACTTGATGTATACAAAAAGGCATACCATAGTGCCCAAGTTCTTTAGCCATCGGAAATACCTCTACTGTATGTCTTCCCTCCTTGACCCATAGTAGGCCACATGTTGAAAAGGATCTCATTGCACTAGGATCGAATAATTCTCATAGCCCCAGATTGGTCGCAGAGACCTTGGTACACGGACCTGATTTGACTGTTGGATGGAAATCTTCTCCGTCTACTGCAAGTATACAACCTAATGAAGCAAGGTCCGGTGCTCATGCAAAATCCATGCCCTTTAGGCCTTATGGCTTAGCCTTTGAAAGGGCTCAGTTGAAACAAAAACGGTTATTCTGATTCGGTCATTCCTGCTTCAAGCTTGGAAATGCTCTACTTCCAAGGCATGTGCGAGGGTGTGTCGGACATTCAAAAGTTGGTTTCTCTGAGAGCGGACTTTCTCCCTTCTTTGTTCAGATTATGCACATTCTAATATTTCTCCAGGAATGCCTTCAGAAAGGATTGTCTTTGGGTTCTCTAAAAGTTCAGGTTGCAGCTTTGGCCTGTTTCAGTCACTCATCTGTCCAGCGTTTACCACACTCGGAAAACAGTTACAACATATGCCTTGTGACATGTCTCAGCAAATAGCCTGGATGTACCTATGCTATCTGTTGATGCGTGTATTGCTGGTCCCGGTGTCAAAAAGAATTATCCTTGCAGCACCACAACTCAATGTTTTTTTCATGAGGTAGCCAGAAAGAGGAGAGGGGGAGAAAATGGATCTGTGGAGCTAGCTTAAACTATGGACATATAAAAACAGCAAGTTTGTGCAGTGGTTTCTACACTCTCTTGGGTTCTGGTGTTTCTTTCTACGTACCATTAAGTTAACTAATTGAACAAGATGAAATGAAAGTTGAACAAAACCACACAAATCTTATTTATAAGTAATACTTTGGCAATGTCGGTGAACCTGGAAGATGTACTGAGCCAAACTGACAAATTAAAGAGTAGTAAATCATCTGAACTGGATGGCATACATCCAAGGGTACTCAAAGAACTCAAGCATGAAATTGCTGATCTGCTGTTGGTAATATGTAACCTGTCATTAAAATTGTCCATTGTATCTAAGGATTGGAGTTGCCAATGTGACGCCAATTTTTTTAAAGGGTTCAAGGGGTGATCTGGGAAATTATAGATCAGTAAGCCTGGCGCTGGTGCCGGGCAAAATGGTGGAAAATATTATAAAGAATAAAATTATAGAACACTTAGAGAAACATGGTTTAATGGGACAGAGTCAGCATGGGTTCAGCCGAGGGAAGTCTTGCCTCACCAACGTGATTCATTTCTTTGAAGGCATGAATAAACATGTGGCTAAAGGTGAGCCAGTTGATGTAGTGTATCTAAATTTTCAGAGTTTTTGATAAAGTTCCTCATGAGAGACTCCTGAGAAAAATAAAGAGACATGGGATAGGAGGCAAGGTTCTGGCGTGGATTAGGAATTGATTATTGGACAGAAAACAGTGAGTAGAGTTAAATGGTCATTTCTCTCAGTGGGGGAGAGTGAACAATGGAGTGCTTCAGGGATCCGTTCTGGGACCGGTACTATTTAACATATTTATAAATGATATGGAAATCGGAATGACGAGTGAGGTGATCAAATTTGCAGATGATACAAAACTATTCAAGGTTGTTAAAACACATGTGGGCTGTGAAATATTGCAGGAAGACCTTAGGACATTGGAAGACAGGGTGTCCAAATGGCAGATGAAATTTAATGTGGACAAATGCAAGGTGATGCACATTTGAAAGAATAATCCGAATCACAGTTACCTGATGCTAGGGTCTACCTTGGGAGTCAGTGCTTAAGAAAAAGATCTGGGTGTTGTATATAATACGCTGAAATCTTCTGCTCAGTGTGGGGCGGCGGCCAAAAAAGCAAACAGAATGCTAGGAATTATTAGGAAAGGAATGGTGAATAAAACCAAAAATATTATAATGCCTCTGTATCGCTCTATGGTGCGACCTCACTTTGAGTATTTAATTCAATTCTGGTCGCCGTATCTCAAAAAAGATAAAGATATAGCAGAATTAGAAAAGGTTCAAAGAAAAGCGACCAAAATGTAAAGGGGATGGAACTCCTCTTATATGAGGAAAGGCTAAAAAGGTTAGGTCTCTTCAGCTTGGAAAAGAGCCGGATGAGGTGAGATATGATTGAGGTCTACAAAATCCTAAATGGTGTAGAATGAGTAGAACTAAATCGATTTTTTACATGATCCAAAAGTACAAAGACCAGGGGACGTTCAAGGAAGTTACGTGGAATACTTTTAAAACAAATATGAGGAAATATATTTTCACTCTATAAATAGTTAAGCACTGGAACTCTTTGCTGGAGGATTTAGTAACAGTGGTTAGCGTATTTGGGTTTAAAAAAGGTTTGGACAAATTCCTGGAGCAAAAGTCCTTAATCTGCTATTGAGACAGACATGGGGAAGCAGCTGCTTGCCCTGGGATTGGTAGTGTGGAATATTGCCACGATTTGGGATTCTGCCAGGTACCTGTGATCTGGCTTGGCCACTGTTGGAAACAGGATACTGGACTAGATAGACCATTGCTCTGACCCAGCATAACAACTCTTACTTTCTTATGTTCTAATAAGTCTCTCCAGAAAATGGGATACACCTGGATCCAGTTATATTTGTCACCTGAAGGGCTGCATCCACTTGGATCCAGCACTAATTCTTGCCATAAGGGCTGCATACATCTGGATCCTGCAGTAATTTTCATCACCAGGGTTGGAACCATCTAGATCCAGCAATGAGTCTCTCAAGAAGGGCTGTATCCATGTAAATCTTGCTGCATCTTGCAACTTCAAAATGATGTACCCGAAAATACGTGTTATCTCCTTTGGGAAGGATGGATCCCTTTTGAGAATCAAAAAAAAAAAACAACAACAACCCATAAAATAGTCATGCAACCTCCTTTCTGATTTCAGTTGCTTTGGGATATGGAATGACCCATTCCCTCAGGTGTGATTTTCACATGGGGCCAGCCAGATCCAACACTTCTTGCTAGGGATTGCTGCTGCATCTGGCATGATTCTGAGCTAAGGATTGGATTTATTTATGATTCAAACATATCCTGTCTATCTGATGGGAATTAGTCTTGGATCTGTGTAAATATAACCCTTCTGTTGAGAAAGGGTGCAGAGTCCAGGTTATTATTTGCAGTGCTATATTGTGGATTCCCTTTATGATGGGTTGAGTGCCAAACTGTTACATAAATTGCAGATGATTCAAAATACTGCTGTACATTTGGTTTTTCAGTTGAAAAAATATGACAATGTGTCTCATTATGCTAGAAAATTACATTGGCTTCCTCTTAGGGCTTGTGTTATTTTGAAATGTTTGCTTGATTTTTCATGCTTTAAATGGTAGTACCTTGGAGTTGTTCACTTAGGTCCCCTATTACAAAGACGCCCTAGCGTTCGATAGTGTGCACTAAAAATGAGTACACGCTAACTGTGTAGATGCCCAAAACATTCCTGTGTATGCCTACATAGCGCGCACTAACGAACGCTAGCACACCTTTGTAAACTGGGCCCTTATTTTTTCATTCTTCTTGGCTAAGAAATAATTTTATATTAAAACTTCCTGCTTTTTACTGGTGTTCAATGGAAACGTCATTTCGAGGCTATATTTGATAGATATCTACTTTGTTCTATGTAATCAGAACACCTTGTCAGTTCTACTTTTCTTATATTGTGAGCCACATTGAACTTGAATCCTATTTGAGATAATGTGAGATATAAATGTCATACGTAAATAAATAACTATTTGATATGAATATTATTTGTATAGATAGCACTGTTTACTGGGGCTTCCCCTCCCCCTGTCTAGAGTTACAGTGTCCTGTGATTGGCTTCCTGTGTGAACTTGTTCTTATTGGTTGTTGGCTCTGAGCTAGGGCCAGCCCTCTTTCTTTGCTCCTGCAGGTGGTATGTGAGATCATCATCATAATCAGTGTTGCCAGGTGGGCGGTTTTACCGCCCAATTGGGCGGTTTTCCGCGACCCGCCGCGGGAAATTTTTGCCCGCGGCGGGTTGCGGTTTTTGGGCTGGTTTTTGTGCTTCGGGCGGTTTTTTTAGGTGGCTTTTTCGGCCGCGGTGGGCGGGGTTAGTGACATTTTTGGGCGGGGTTAGTGACGTGGGAGGCGGGGTTAGTGACGTGGGAGGCGGGGTTAGTGACGGGGAAGGCGGGTTAGTGACGTGGGAGGCGGGGTTAGTGACGGGGAAGGCGGGGTTAGTGACGGGGAAGGCGAGGCCGATGACGGCGGGGGCGGGGTTGATGACGGCGGGGGCGGGGGTGATGACGCGGGGGCGGGGGTGTCAGGGGCGGGGTTTGAGTTTGGGCGGGTTTTGGGCTGGATTTTGGGCTCCTTTAGGCTGGAAAAATATTTTCCACCTGGCAACCCTGATCATAATGCAGTAGTCTATGCTAGTAGCTTTTCTGAGAGCTGACCTTTCTTACTTCCACTGTGGTTCCATCAAGGTTTTATACCTTCCCTTTCTCCTCTCTCTCTCTCTCTCTCTTCTTTAGGTTCTTTCCTTAGAGCCCTTCTCAATTCTCTTAGAGGCTTCTCCCTTAGGTTGCTGTAAAAGGTATTTTCTCTGTGTGTCTCCCCATTTCAGTTTACAGCTTCACCTCTCAGCAGTGCTGAGATCTGGCCCTCTTTTTGCCTCTGAGGTGGCTGGGTACCAACTCCATGTTGTAATAGCACAGTTCTTACAGGAGGCTGAATTGTAAATTGGATTCTCTTTGTGTATTGAGAGAACTGCAATAAAGAAGATTTATCACTGAGAGTCTAGTGGTAAAGTGTTCTACTGGAGAAGGAGGTTTAACTGACAGTGAAGTCATACAGGCCAGTAACACTGGACACTGGATTGGACTGTAACAATATTTATATATAAAAAGAAAAAATACAGGCATATAACGCAGCACTATATCCACACATCCACAATACAGCACTGCAAATAACAAAGCAAGCTCTGGAGCACTGACAAATACATTTTGCATATAATCCCCCCCCCCCTTCACAGATCCTGCAAAAACTTCCCCAACTCCCCTTACACCCTCACCATCCCCTCCTAACAGAATGTATTGGTGTTTTAGCATTCAATGCACCTTAACATTAAAGGCGCGTTAAAAATGCTAAGGCGCCTTAGTAAACATCCCCAAATTTTAGTAAGGATATCATGTTTACGTTCATCTTAACTATTGTAATCTGCCATGGGAAGCCTGGTGTTTCAAAGACTGAAAGTAAAATTAAACTCTCCTTTCATTGGGGCACATGGAATCACATCTTCAACTCATCTCTTTTGTACAAATGGATTATTCTGTTTTGAGCATGTTTCAGGGACAAGTGATTTTCATAAGTCAAAATATTAAAAATAAATATGTTCTTTCATGCAGATCTCTCACTTGTTTAAACATTGGTTTTCTTAGAACTTGTCCTTGTGATGACTTATATTGTGCCAAAACTGGAAATACAGTGAGACAGAATAACAGAATTCAGTAACATCCAAAAACGTATTAATTAACATTATAATTGAGTTCACATTTAGATAATAACTGAGAAACTGCTGTTGAAAAATAACTTGAAAACACAACCTATCTTTCACTTTTGATCTAGGCACAGGAAAAAAAAGATTTTAAATGCTCTCAGGTTTCAACCTAATTTATGTTTAATAGGGAATATAACTGCCATAAATAAGTAAATAAATACATAGAAACTGTGAGCACCTGATTCTCATGATGTCTGTTGTAGTGGCCCTTTACCAGGAGATAAAATTGTTTGCACAAATATAGCACATGCTAGGGTGTCCCTATAACCAGCCCCTTTCAAATGACACACTGAATATGATTTATAATATTACTACTCGACCTCTGAAAAGTTATTCATTATTATACTTCCATGCTCCCAGGTACACATCTCGCAGTTGCTCCCTTATCTTGTCTGCTGAGCCCCCCAAAACCCACTGTCCATAACTGTACACCACAATAGCCCTTATGGGTGAAGGGGGCACCTATATGTGAGTACAGTGGGTTTCTGGTGAGTTTTGGAGGGCTCAAAGTTTCCCCCACAAATGTGACAGGTAGAGGGAGATAGGGACCAGAGTCCCAATACATTGCTCCAGGGACCTGCATGCTGCTTAATAGACCTGGCTCTAACATCTGAGGCTGTCATAGAGGCTGCTAAATCATATTTGTATTCACATATGTGAGGGCTGGGAGGGGGACAGTGACCACTGGGGGGTATTGGGGGGGGGGGTCAACACTGATTCTCTCCAGTGGTTATCTGGTCATTTAGGGCTTCTTTTTTGCCTTATTCGTTATAAAAACAGGTCTAGCTCAAAACGTCTTAGTCCTGGACACTTTTCTTTTGTTCCATTATGGCTGAAAAATGTCCAGGTATTAGGAACACCCAAATCCCTCCCTTAACATGCCCCTTCTGATTTGAACGCACTTCTGACGGACTTCATAGAAAAACATCTAAAAATTGGTTTTGAAAATACCAATTTGGACGTTTTTGTGAGAAAAACGTCCAAATGCAGATTTATGCCACTTTTTGGATGTTTTTCTTTTTTGAAAATAAGCTCCAAAGTGGAATTAGAATAGGTACAGAGAAAGGCGACGAAAATGATAATAAAGGAGATAGGACGCATTCCCTAAAGGCTAAAGCGTCCAGAGCTCTTCTGCTTGGAGAAAACATGGCTGAGGAGAGATATGATAGAGGTTTATAAAATAATGAGTAGAGTGGAATGGGTAGATGCTTGTTTACTCTTTCCAAAAATACTAGGACTATGGATGCATGCAATGAAGCTACAAAGTAGTAAATTTAAAACGAATTGGAGAAAATATTTCTTCACTCAATGTGTAATTAAACTCTGGAATTTGTTGCCAGAGAATGTAGTAAAAGCAGTTAACTTTGCAGGGTTTAAAAAAGGTTTGGATAGCTTCCTAAAAGAAATGTCCATAAGGCATTATTAACATGGACATGGTGAAAATCCACTGCTTATTTCTAGGACATTCAAATAGAAAGAACCGTATATACAGTATAATATGTGGGGACTATAAATTGAATATTAGAATATAGTGTCCCAAACAAAAAAGTCTTATAAGCTCTTATAGTTGAAACATCACAGATGTCTTATCTAAATTTAAACAGGAGTAGCATTATAATAAAGCTTCAATCAGTTTATATCATGCAGTGAGATATCATTCTTTTTCTGAGGGTAATCAGATCTAACTGTAGCTTACACCATTGGAACTCAAAATTCCTTGCTTTATTGAGCAATAGTTATAGCGCAAATCTTCATAGGACCACCCTTTAAAGTTTTTTCAGCTTTTAAATCTTCAGTGAAAATCATAATTCAAATAATACATAATTCTAACTTTTTCCCAAACATATGTGGTGGAATATAAGCACTTATCTTTTTCCCCCCGTTTTTCTTTTTTTACTTATTTGTACAAGTGATAGCAGATGGCACCACTTTAACCCAAGGAGAACCTTTAGATTGTAAGCTCTTCTGAGCAGGGACCGTCCTTATTCGTTAATTTGTACAGCGCTGCGTAACCCTAGTAGCGCTCTAGAAATGTTAAGTAGTAGTAGTAGTAGTAACCTCTGCCGACGTGGCCAAGTTTTCGAAAAAACTTCCTCAAGGAATAGGCTCTCTGGAAAAACAAAAAGATAATCGTATAGTATACAGATATCTTTGCAATATATAATTTTCATTATCAGAATACTACTCACAGCTCCATGGTACAAAACACTCTCCTGCATAGGAAAAATGGCCGCTCCATCTCATCGCGGTATTAAAATTTAAATAGGCTACAGCTGCCACCCCTCTATACAGATGATTGAAAAACATAAATGTGATTGGCCACAGGAAGAGCTACAGATAACCAATCCTATCAGAGCAGAGACCACCAATCAATTTCTGAGTTGAGTCCATTTGGTTGAAGTGTTCGAAGTTGAAAAATCCAATGTTGTTCTTTTAAATTTAACAGATGATTAATATTCCCACCATCCCACCCTAGTTGAACATGATCAATAATTCTCCATCTAATATCAGTTAATGAATGATGACAGTCTATCCAGTGTTGAGCCAATGGTGCAGTAAGGACATGATTTTTAATGCGTGATTTATGTTCATTCAACCAAGCTTTCACTGGTCGGCACGATCTTCCCACATAGATTTTCTGACAGGGACAGATGATCGCATATACCACATTGTTAGTAGAACAATTAGTGGAAGACCTAGCATAAATCGGTCTTGAAGTCATTGAATATTGCCACATAGGTCCTTCAATAGTTGTATCACACCATTGACATGATCCACATTTAACATGCTCTAGTATCCCAGGAGTAGTATAATCACAGTCCAATCTTTTATACGAAAGAAGCTCGCCAATAGTTTTAGACCGCTGAAATGCACAAATTATATGTTCTGAAAAACAATCATAAATTTGCAGTATACGCCAGTATGAGTGAATACTTGCATTAATGTTAGAACTCAACGATGAATATGGTATTACCACCGTCAGTCTAGCATCTTCCTCTTTAGAGTGATATTGTAAGAGTAAATCTCTTTGAGAAAATTTAGCACGCAGATAAGCTTTTTCTACCTTTGTGGCAATATTTGATGATTTCAAGATATTAGTATACTACAAGATTATCTTTTTGTTTTTCCAGAGAGCTTCTTCCCTGAGGAAGTTTTTTCGAAACCTGGCCACGTCGGCAGAGGTTCTCCTTGGGTTAAAAGTGCTGCCATCTGCTATCACTTGTACAAATAAGTAAAAAAAGAAAAACGGGGGAAAAAAAGATAAGTGCTTATATTCCACCACATATGTTTGGAAAAAAGTTAGAATTATGTATTATTTGAATTATGATTTTCACTGAAGATTTAAAAGCTGAAAAAACTTTAAAGGGTGGTCCTATGAAGATTTGCGCTATAACCATTGCTCAATAGAGCAAGGAATGTTGAGCTCCAATGGTGTAAGCTGCAGTTAGATCTGATGACCCCCAGAAAAAGAATATCTCACTGCATGATATAAACATTGAAGCTTTATTATAATGCTACTCCTGTTTAAATTTAGATAAGACATCTGTGATGTTTCAACTATAAGAGCTTATAAGACTTTTTTGTTTGGGACACTATATTCTAATATTTCTAGGACAAGCAGCATAACATGTATTGTACTGTTTTAGGATCTTGCCAGGTACTTGTAACCTGGATTGGCCACTGTTGGAAACAGGATGCTGGTCTTGATGGACCTTCGGTCTGACCCAGTATGGCAATACTTATGTACTTATGTTGGTACATAGAGCATTCAAAAAATATTTTGGAACTGTACTATAAACTCAAAGATGAATCAGAACAAGCACTTTGAACAAAAATTGAAATCTTACTGGTAGCCAGTGTAATTTCTTTTAAAAATATGTGTCACATGCTTAAATCTAGGAATACCAGTAAGTAGGCGAGCGGCAGCATTTTAGAGAACTTGCAGTGCTTGAACTCTAATAAAAGACATATCCAGATAAAGAGAATTACAAAAATCCAATTTCATTATAATTAGGCTCTGCAAAATAGTCCAAAAATCATAATCAGAAATCATCCCCTAGAAGGCATAGAAGGATCCAAATATCTACCAATACACATAATTTCTGTTTTTGCCAAATTCTTTTTTTTTAATTTATAATTTTTAACAACAAATCACAAGTCAAAACCGTTAGAGTTTTTAGCGTACCTATACTTAGCATGCGCGTTAACCATGTAGGCACCTATAAGGATATTGTAGGCACGTACATGGTTAACACGCGTTAAAAATGTTAACGCGCCTCTAACACTGCTTAATAAACAGGGCCCTTAGTGACATTTTTGGACTCTAAGCTGATTGTTATTCCTCCTCCCCCTCCTCTTGCTTTGGTAGTTACTATATCTACTCCATAAAGTATAATTAGTTTGGACTGGGCTTTCTGCTTTTCTTCCCACTTTTTTGGTAACAATATTTCTTTGAATTGTGCCTTGCACTCCATCATTAATTGTGGACTTTAGATATGATTCTTTTTTTGTATATTTCTTTAGTTCTTTGTGAGATATATAAGGAGGATTACTTGGATTTATATTAACTATATATTTTGGGGGGGGGGAGGGGGTTTCTTCTTTTTGAGAACTTTTACTCCTTATTGATGAGATTCCATATCTTTCTGTTCAAGAGTTTCCTTGTAAAAAAAATTAAAATTACTTATAAATTAAAAAAATGTAAAAAAGAAAGAAAATCCAAAAAAAAATCTTCCTTAGACCGCTACATAAAAAGAAAGATAGGGGGTGTGGAAAAGAAAGTTAAGCAGAACAATAGGTAATATATTTCAAGAAAAGACCTAACAAAGACTAAATCCCATAATACTATATAAAACTAATCGTGATGTTTTATTGCTGGATAACAACTTCAGAAAAAATACATATTTCAGACCCAGATGGAGGAGTAGTCTAGTGGTTAGTGCAGTGGACTTTGATCCTGGGGAACTGAGTTCAATTCCCATTACAGCTCCTTGTGACTCTGGGCAAGTCACTTAACCCTCCATTGCCCCTGGTACAAAATAAGTACCTGAATATATGTAAACCGCTTTGAATGTAGTTGCAAAAACCTCAGAAAGGCGGTATATCAAGACTCATTTCCCTTTCCCTTACACACTTACAGGGGTAAAAAAAAAGAGGCCCCCAAACTTTTAGGGGCCCTTTACAAAGCGGCGGTAAGCTCACGCTATTCTGGGACTACTGCCAGCCCAATGCGGCCCCCAGGGGTAGTTCTTGGTCGAGCGTGCACCATTTCTGGGGAAAAAATAAAAACCCTGGAAATGGTTAGTGTGGCAGTAACCTGACCACCATCTCACAAGTATTTTTTTCACAGAGGGTGGTAGAGACCTGGAATGCCCTCCCGCGGGAGGTGGTGGAGATGAAAACAATAATGGAATTCAAAAATGCTTGGGATAAACACAAAGGAATCCTGTTTAGAAGGAATAGATCCAAAGAAGCTTAGCGGAGATTAGGAAGCAATACTGGTAATTGGGAAGCAAAATCAGCCTGGGGTAGACTTCTACAGTCTGTGCCCTGAATGTGGCTAGAAAGATTCAACTTCAGAAGCTGGAGAACAAGGCCAGTGCTGGGCAGACTTCTACAGTCTGTGCCCTGATCATGACTGAAGAGATTTGGATGGTTTGGAGTAGAGCTTTTCTGGGGCTTCGATGACAACTTCACAAGTTTTAGAACAAAGATCATGCTAGGCAGACTTCTACGGTCTATGCCCTGAAAATGGCAAGGACAAGTTAAGATCAGGTATACATATGAAATATCACATCATACCTTATGTAATGAGTTTATCTTGTTAGACTGGATGGACCATACAGGTCTTTATCTGCTGTCATTTACTATGTTACTATCTTAATGCATGGCCATTTTTGGGGGGGTGGGGCTTTTTACCTGCTGTGGTAAAACGGGCCCTGGTGCGCAGGAAAAACGGCCCCCACTGCTTCCACAGCGCCCTTTTTCCCGCAGCTTGGTAAAATGACCCCTTAGTAAATAAAAAATGTTTTCTCCTTTCCTGGGTAGATTTTGTCACATCAGGATATATCCATACTCGTTGTCCACAAAATAAAGAACCAGCATTTCTAAAGTGTGGAGGGGCATAATCGAACGCGAACGCCTATCTCCATGGGCTTCTATGTCCGAAAACGGGTACGTGAAGAGGAGGGACAGACAATATTTTCGAAAAAAATGGACGTCTTTGTTTTGTTGCGAAAATACGGTTTGTACAGACCAAATGCCATGGATTTGTTCGTTTCTGAGCTGGGCGTTTTTTTTTTTTAGCGATAATGGAAACTAAAACCGGCCAGCTCAAAAACGTCCTAATCCGAGCCATTTGGTCGTGGGAGGGGCCAGGATTCGTAGTACACTGGCCCCCCCTGACATGCCAGGACACCAACTGGGCACCCTAGAGGTCAGTGTGGTGGACTTCAGAAACAGCTCCCGCATGCATAGCTCCCTTACCACGGGTGCTGAGCCCCCAACCCCCTCCCCCAAAACCCACTACGCACAAATGTACAACACTACCATAGCTCTTAGGGGTGAAGGGGGCACCTACATGTGGGTACAGTGGGTTTTGAAGGCCTCCCATTTACCAGCACAAGTGTTACAGGTAGGGGGGGATGGGCCTGGGTCCGCCTGCCTGAAGTGCACTGCGGTACCCACTAAAATTGCTCCAGGCCTCTAGGACTTGTTGCTGCTGTAGAACCTTGGCACACCAGTTGACACCTTTATTGGAATAAGCACGTTTACTCACAGTTAACTGCAGATCAGAGGTTGTGCCCCACTGGCAAAGAGTCTCCCTGGTACTGAGATTAGCAGTAGGTCAGAGCTGGCAGAATGCTGTACAATGCCCACTTTCAGTAACGTGGGTAACACATGAAAGGGAGCTAAACCTGGCTTACAAAAATGGCCACTACCTCATGGACTACCGGAAACAAAACAGGGCACACTCTGACCCAGTAAGCAGAGGGAAAAGCACCATGGGAGTAGAGCCTAACAACTACCAACATCGTGAGCATTTAACACAAGCTAGTGGAATCACGGAGCCCAATACCCTACACCCACCACAATGCATTGCTGATGTGACTCTGCAGTGCGCATAACAGAAAAGGTGTCACACTCACCCGAGACCCACATCAGAACCAGGGAAAGGCTGTCAGAGGATAGAACACATTCTGCTGTCATGGAGGTGGGTACGGCATTTGAGGCTGGCATACAGGCTGGGAAAAAAAGTTTGTAAAGTGGATTTTTGTTGGTGGGAGGGGGTTAGTGACCACTGGGGGAGTCAGAGGAGGTCATCCCCGATTCCCTCCGGTGGTCATCTGGTCAGTTGGGGCACTTTTTTGGGACTTGGACCTGAAAAAAAAGGGTCCAAATAAAGCGGACCAAATTCTCGTCAAAAACGCCCTTCTTGTTTCGATTATCAGCTAAAAACGCCTATCTCTCCTCGGCCGATAACCACGCCCACGTCCCGCCTTCACCACGCCTCCAACACGCCCCCGTCCACTTTGTTCGTTCCTGCGACGGAGTGCAGTTGAAGACGACCAAAATTGGCTTTCGATTATACCGATTTGTTCGCCCACGGGAGAAAGACACCCATCTCCCGATTTGGGTCGAAATATAGGCGTCTTTCTCTTTCGAAAATAAGCTGGATAGTCTTATTACAGAATTTAAATCCTGTTCAAAAACAAAATTAGCAATCAGGGCAGCACAATCATTCACTTCTGAAAAAGAGGCTTCTAAAATAGCAGAATTGTTATTCAAGTCATTTTCTCCAACAATTGGCTGAACCTGAGTTCCAGCTATCATACATTCTTCCAAGGGTTGGACATCTGTGGCAGTCTTTATCATAGCAGGCAAATAATATACCTTATACAGAGGGGGAATAGATTCAGAAGGGATCTTCAAAATCTCAAGAAGAAACTTTTTAAATATATCAACAGGGGTCACACCCAATACTTTTGGAAAATTCCACACTCTCAGGTTCAGTCTCCTATTAAAATTCTTGAGCGGCTCGATCTTTCTATGAATAAATTTCTGATATATAGTCACAGTTGAAACAGCAGCTTTAAGATTTTTCAACTCAAGTTTTGTTTGTGGAATTTGACGAAAACTTTCCTGCCACATTTTATCCACTGTTTGAGGCAAATTATCAACTTTACTCACTAGTGTAACCATATCCGATGCAGTCTTTCCCATTGTCATATCTATCTTCTGGATAGCCATCCAAAGAACTTCCAGCGTCACCACCTTGGGGGCAGCGAATTTCTCAGCTGCCCTATAGTTGTTCTGCTCTGTAGCAATCCCTAAAGGAGAGGCCATGAAGACACTGCCATCTGTTACAAGCAACTTCCACTGCAATTTTAGTCGCAGCATCTTCCCTCATTGTGACTGGACAAGGAAGTGCAATAACCACTGGAGGTGACAAAGAAACATGTTGTCTCAAAAGGTTGGAGGCTCCTTCCTCTGTCAACAAAGCAGGACCCCTAACCAACGTTCCAAAATGGGATGATGAATAAGACAAAAACTACTATAATGCCTCTGTATCACACCTTGAGTACTGCGTTCAGTTCTGGTCGCCACATCTCAAAAAAGATATAGCGAAATTAGAAAAGGTGACCAAAATATTAAAGGGGATGGAACTCCTCTCATTTGAGGAAAGGTTGAAGAGGTTAGGGCTCTTCAGCTTGTAAAAGAGACTGATGAGGGGAGATATGATTGAGGTACAAAATCCTGAGTGGTGTAGAAAAAGTAGAAGTAAATCAATTTTTTACTCATTCCAAAAGTACAAAGACTAGGGGACACTCAAGGAAATTACACAGAAATACTTTTAAAACAAATAGGAGGAAATATTTTTTTATTCAACGGATAGTTTAGCTCTGGAACTCTTTGCTAGAGGATGTGGTAACAGTGGTTAACGTATCTGGGTTTGAAAAAGGTTTGGACAAGTTCTTGGAGGAAAAGTCCATAGTCTGCTACTGAGACAGACATGGTGAAGCAACTGCTTGCCCTGGGATTTGTAGCATGGAATGTTGCCATGATTTGGGTTTCTGCCAGGTACTTGTGACTTGGCTTGGCCACTTTTGGAAATGGGACATTGGGCTAGATGGATCATTGGTCTTACCCAGTGTGGCTACCCTTATGTTATTTTGCAACACTACATTTGAAAGCCTCCTGGATCGACTGAAACAGGCACAAAGCCACTGTGGGCAGTGGCACAGTCTTAATCACTCCCTTCCTCTTGGTATGGGGCATATTGATTAAGGAAATAGAATAAGAACAAAGTAAAGCTCCAGGTCAGCAAGAACGCTTAGTTGCTGGAACTCGTCCAGCCGCCATCTTGACATGCCGAAAAACTGTTTTTGCCAAATTCAAAGACAGCTTGTGTTGTTTCATCCAATCACCAATCTTATGTGACTAGTCTGAGACATATCCTGAATATCACCCGATATAGGGGAAAAAATTGGATTTCATCAGCATACATTCTGAATGATACTCTGAAATCCTGAAACACCATACTCAAAGATGACATATATAAATTAAAAAGTAATGTTGATAAGTCTGACCCTAAGGGACCTAATACTAAAAGTGAACATTCCCGTACAATATATTCTAGAATATTATTTTGTTACAACAAATTACTAAGACTTAATAACATTCCTACCCAATATCACCATAAAAATGTACACATATACATAAAATCTAACTTGCATCAAATAACTATGAATTCCATATCTCAGGACATTCTTCATCCAATGAGCCAGATGTTTACCACTGTCCTTGATATTTGTCTCTCCAAGAAATGTCCAAGTATTTAAAATTCATGCAAATGAACAAAGAGACTTGAATCCACAGGCAATACCGCTCAAGTGCCAGGCAAAGATGAAATCTTTCACACAATCATCATGCGGCTTGACACAACATCAATAGCATCTTCAGGAGCAGATTAACTATATGTGTGACAGTAATATAGAAACAATGTTTATATAAATGTTAAATATCCAAAAGCCAAAATTACTATCCTTGTGTATTAAATAACAGCAAAACATCAAACAACAGACAGAATAAAGATGGGAGGAAAAGCCTCAAAGAGCTCCAGGCAATCAAGCCCTCAGAGTTATAGAACTCTTCATCATCGGCTTAAAAGCCTCTCCACCTCCTTTATTACCTTATTTTCTCTTTTTATTTTGATAAAATGTAGATCTTCTACAACATGATTAGCTTCTGTCCAGTGTTTTACCAAAGGTGCCTCCTGTTTCAAAATATGCAAATTGCTTAAGTTTCCTGTGCCTCCATCAAAAGAAAAAGATGGAATGTGGGAACTTGCTCCTTTTGTTTTGTGGATTGCAGTGGTAATTATAAAAATACACTTGCCTTTTTTATTACTACTACTTCACAGAGAGGTATTAAATAATAAGGGAAGGGCTTCCTTCATGTAGAAGTTCTGTCCAGAGTCTTCTAAATGTTCCAACATTGTCCAGTTCAGCACACTATTAGCTGCCAAAGTTAATTATATTCAGTGGAAAATAAATCTGTGGGCTCAGCCTTTTTGCTAAGTGAATATTCCATCAGCGTTTTATTATTGCTACCACGTATTATATATTAAGGGCATTTGCTTTAAACTTTGATTGTTTTAATTTGTTTATCCAGACCTTGCATATGGTTTTGCTTTTTAAGGGTCCCTTTTACTAAGCTGTGGTAGGCTCTATGCATGTGCTGCATGGCCAAAATGAGACTACTGCCAGGACAGCATGCCCTCCTGGTGGTATGTATAGAGCCACCTAGGAAACATAATCATATTAAATGGTTGAATTCTACCATGCAAGTAATAAAGAATCTTCCACTTAGCTAAGCAATCTCTAGCATATTCCATGAGAACTGACAGGTTTTCCTTATTGAGCATAGAAGTTTTAAAATCTATGTCTGATCTTCAAGGCCCTTAAAGGAAATGGCCCCGAGTACCTGAAGAATAGGGTGATCCTCTACATACCTCCAAGGACACTAAGGTTCTTTCAAGGACTATCACTAACCACACCCTCTCCAAAAGACATTACATGATGTGATAGCCGCAAGCGAACCTTCTCCAGAGTAGCCACCACACTCTGGAATGCGCTGCCTGAAAGGCTCCGCTTAACACAAGACTATCTGTACTTCAGGAAGCAGGTGAAAGCTTGGCTCTTCAATCAGGCCTTTAATGGAAGAAGTAACTAACTTGTTAGTCTCGCTCACACACACAAGGAGTGACACGGGCAGCAGGACATGTTTATCGACTCCTACCCTAGCTGAGATAATATTTAACCATCTCCCTGACCTCATGTGCACCTCTCTTTAAATTAGTCACCTTATTTTCTAACTACTCTTACACTCTTACCTATCTATATGTTTCATCTTTGCTTATACCCTACACTGTCAATTAAAATGTTCTATCACATATTGTGTTGACATTGTAAGTAGTGTACTATGACACACTTCGTATTAAGACATAAGACATAAGCATTGTCATACTGGGATAGACCAAAGGTCCATCTAACCCAGCACCCTGTCTCCGACAGTGGCAAATCCAGGTCACAATCACCCGACAAGATCCACGGAGCAAAGCATTTTGTACTGCTTGTCCCAGGAATAGTGGATTTTTCCCTATATCCATTTAATAACATTCTATGGCCTCTTCCTTCAGGAAGCCATCCAAACCTTTCTTAAACTCTGCTAAGCTAACCGCCTTAACCGCCTATTGTTATTTGAATATTTTTACTGCTGTAATTGTCTATCGCTCATGTTTGATTTATTCTTACTGTATACCGCCTTGAATGAATTCCTTCAAAAAGGTGATAAATAAATCCTAATAAACAATAAATACATAAATAATAATTTCAGATTTGGTGTGCACCCATAATGCCCAGATTAATTATTTATTTCCTCCTATACACGCTGGTTCCAGTAGTAATCGGCACTTGGCGCATGCCAACCGGTCACCGTGTGTATAGCGTGTGAGCCTTTACTGTTAGACCAATGGGTGGCGTTAAGGACTCAGGCCAGTTTTGGGTGCACACTGGTTTCATTTTTACTGCAGGCCCTTTTCCAATTCCCTTAAAAAAAAACATTTTTTGTAGATGCAGTAAAAATTGGCCCAACGCGCACCCAAAACACATACCTACACTACCGCAGGCCACTATTTATTGCAGCTTAGTGAAAGGACCCCTAAACCCCTTAAAGGTAAATCCTAAGGGTAGTTGAACAATTAAGTATAAACTGTGTTATTTCTGACTTTACTTGTTTTGGAGTGCTTTGGGTACTGCTGGTCTGTAAATTTGCTGTCTGGAATTTTGGAAGATGGAAATCAGAAAATAAAAATTACATTTTGGATGTATTCTATAGAAGTTGTTTACTTTTGCAATGTGTGTATGGATGCCTGTTCTGGTGTGTGCATGGAATAACGTTTGAATAACTGTCTATACTTATGGCTATGATTTCTGAACATGCAGCATCATTAAAGGACAGATTTTTAAATGCCCAATTGAGTATGCTAATCTCAGCTTTGTTAAATATTTCAGACACATCCATCTACTTGATCCCATGATTGCTGAATTATATTATTCTGTCTCACTGTATTTTCAAATCTAAGCCACTTTGAACCCAAGTTTGCTTGGGATAATGTGGGATATAAATGTTTTTTTAAAAAATCCTTTACCCTCCACCTTTTAAGACACTGTCTATCCAGCTGGATGGTGATGGCACAAGGAAAGCAAGTTTGGTCCAGTGAAGACTAGCAGGGCCCTATTATTGCCATATTGAAAATGTGACCATACCATGCCTCTGTGTTTATGTTCTGCTAATAATTATGATTAACTGGCTGTCTTGAAAGGATTGCATAACCTTTGGATGCATGACTAGGAACAAAAACATATACTTATTTATTCAGGGGTCCTTTTACCAAGCTGTGGGGAAAAGGGCCCTGCGATAGCAGCGGGGGCCGTTCTTCCTGTGCACCAGGGCCCTTTTTAAAGCAGTGGGTAAAAAGCCCCCAGACACACATGGCCATATGGTATGAGGTGGCGATAAGGGCTCCCATGCTAACCCTGCAGTAACCGGGCAGCGTGCGGCGATGCCTCAATACCACTGGGTTACCACCACGCAAGCCATTTCCAGAGATTTTCTTTTTCTCCTGGAAATGGCGCACACTCGGGGCGGGACTACAGCTGGCCAGGAACAGCGAGTTGTAAGTCCGCATTGGGCTTACCACCACTCTATAAAACGGCCCCTCAATATCACAATTTCTTGTGTGCAGCCACAAAACAACTTTTTAGGATGGATAGTGTTCACAATGAGCTCCTTTTATTATCGACCAGACAGAAGAGATAAGAGTTTTCAGTTTTGGCACAGTATAAGTCATCAGAAGAACAAAACATAAGAAAACAGATGGATTTTGCTTAAAAAAGATTAATCCATGTGGATAAGTTGAAGACGTGATTCAATGTGCCCCAAGCCCCATTTATAACTGCTGTTTCTACATATGGATAAATTTTTTTTTATTACATTTGTACCCTGTGCTTTCCCACTCATGGCAGGCTCAATGCGGCTTACATGGGGCAATGGAGAGTTAAGTGACTTGCCCAGAGTCACAGGGAGCTGCCTGTGCCTGAAGTGGGAATTGAACTCAGTTCCTCAGGACCAAAGTCCACCACCCTAACCACTAGGCCACTCCTCCAAAGCTATCAAATAAAAATCTTTTATTATTGCTTTCAATAGCTTTTGCTATTGTTTTGGGTGTACTTGTGACTCCGTCTACTGGCTTCAATAGCCTCGTACCATCTCCTGTTCTCAATCTAACCTCCTTGGTGATGCCTCAGACGTTGTGTTATAGGGGACGGGACACAACAGAAAGAAAGCTGTAGGATTGTTGGTAGGCGACCTCAGGTATATGTTTGATAGGGTGGGGAGGGTTGAGGGAGAGGTGCCGGATTGTGGACAAGGAGGAGAGTGTAAGATAGAAGGAGAGATGGCAGTGATGGGGAGGGAAGTTTGTTCCCCTGATCCCCTGAATGCATGTGAGAGTGTGAGGACAGCCTAATGTGGTATCTTTGGGGTGTGTAAACACATGTTTGGGAACATTTTCTCATTAATCTGCGTATATTTGCATAAAACTGGAGAACAGGGATGTAGGAATATGTCTGCAGATTTGCATGCATGCATTTATTATAATGGGCGGGGATGCTGAATGCCTTTCTACCCCAGTGTGCTTTGATGGTTACTATTTGGAAAGCTACGTGCAGCTACTTGTCGGTGGAAACATAGTAGTTCTGCCGCTTGAGGAGAAGAACAAGGACAGTTACCGCTGACTGATGGAAAAGCACATCGGAAACTCAAAGTTTCTTAAAAGTTTATACTAATATATGCAATAATAGCGTTTGTTATTGTTTTGGGTGAAATAAATATCTGCCTACTTGCTTCAGCCCATATAATAGGCTAAAGAGGCTTACCCTGCCTCCTGTTTTTATCCAACCTCCTTGGAACCAGAGGAGAAAGACCGCTGCTAGTCACGCCCCTGTGAAATCACCACAGGGGCACATCACAATCTACTCTATCGGAGGAGGAACCAGACAATCAACGTCTCCAGGGCACGACTTTTAAGGAGTACAAGCGGGACAGACAGAACACAGCTGCATGGGAGCACGCGGTATACTGATATCAATGGCAGCAGTCAAAACAGATCTCCCGGGGTCCATCCCAATGCCTGTCTAGCATCCCTTTCTTAAATTTAGTATCTCGCTCTCTCAGACCCCCTCTCCAGTTCGTTGTTTCCCTTTACTGCTGCCCTTGGTCTGCATCTCCTCTCTCTCAACCCTCTCAATCTCAGTTGCTGGCGGCAGCAGTGATACAAATGCTATAAATAAATAAATAAATACAAGGCATACGCAGCGCTGTACACCATACATGAAAAGACAGTCCCTGCTCAAAGAGCTCACAATCTAAATAGGACAGACAAACAGACAGAACAACTAAGAGGTAAGGGAATTAAAGAGGTGGGGATAAAAGGGTACATGGCAAGTGAGTAGTGGTTAGGAGTCAAAAGCAGAGTTAAAGAGGTGGGCTTTTAGCCTGGATTTGAAAACGGCCAAAGACGGGGCTAGACGTACAAGCTCGGGAAGTCTATTCCAGGCGTGAGGTGCAGCGAGATAAAAGGAACGAAGTCTGGAATTAGCAGTAGAGGAGAAGGGGACAGACAAGAGAGATTTATCTACAGAATGGAGTACCCAAGGGGGGGCATAAGGAGAGACAAGAGTGGAGAGGTAATGGGGAGCAGTAGAGTGAATGCACTTATAGGTCAGTAAGAGAAGTTTGAATTGAATGCGGAAACGGATAGGGAGCCAGTGAAGTGACTTGAGGAGAGGGCTAATGTGAGCATAGCGACTCTGGTGGAAAATGAGTCGTGCAGCAGAGTTTTGGACTGATTGATGAGGAGAGAGATGGCTAAGTGGGAGGCCAGTGAGAAGCAGGTTGCAATAATCTAGGCGAGAGGTGATAAGAGTGTGGATAAGGGTTCTGAAGAGTGCTCAGAGAGGAAGGGACGGATTTTGCTGATGTTATAAAGAAAGAAACGACAGGTTTTGGCAATCTGCTGAATGTGAGCAGAGAAGGAGAGAGAGGAGTCGAAGATGACCCCAAGGTTACGAGCTAATGAGATAGGGAGAATGAGAGCGCCATGCACAGAAATAGAGAAAGGTGGGAGATGAGAGGTGGGTTTAGGGGGAAAGATGAGAAGCTCGGTTTTGGCCATGTTAAGGTTCAGATGACGTTGAGACATCCAGGCAGCGATATTAGATAGGCAGGCTGATACATTGGTCTGGATGCTGGATTTTAGAGGTCAGCCAAGGCTGGGGTTTGGTACGCCTTATAGGACGGGGCAAGAGAGGTGCAAGAGTGTCTAAAGCAGAGGATAGAATAGTATTGTAGGAAAAGATGGCTTCATTGACATATTTGGATGGTGCAGTGGTAGAGAAGAGGTTCAAGACACTGGAGGATAGGGTAGAAGGGTCAATAGCCTGAAGATTCCTAGATAAATTGGTTAAGATTGGATGGGATTGGGCAGGAGGAAGTTTAAGTGTGAAGGTTATTAGATGATGGTCAGAGAGGGGAAGGAACTGGAGGGAGAGCAGTAATAGGAGAAGATAAGATCAAGACAGTGACCATTTTGGTGAGTGGGGGAAGTGGAGCATAGTTGGAGATTGAAGGAGGATGTTAAGGCGAGGAATTGGGAAACATAAGAGTTGGAGGGATCATTAGCAAGAATGTTAAAGTCGCCAAGGATGAGGGAGGGGGAAGAAGGATCATGAAAGAAGGAAAGCCAAGTGTCAAAGTCGCTGAGAAAGGATGAAAGGGACTTATCAGGGGAACGATAAATAACTGCTATTCAAAGAGGCAAAGGAGTGAATAGGCGGACGGAGTTGACTTCAAAGGAAGAAAAGCTCCTTCTGTAAACCCACACCCAAGTGGAGGATGCAGCTGTCATTTATATCCCTCTCCCAGTGTAGCTCACAATACTGCCTGCATTACAGTTGTTTATCAGCCCTGGCCTTTACCTGTATACACTTGCCCTTTCCTCTACAGCAGGGGTGAACAACCTTGGTCCCCGAGTGGTGCAACACAGTCAAGTTTTCAGAATTTCCCTAAAGACTATGCATGAGATCTATTTGCATACACCAGGACCGAGGTTGCCCACCCCTGCCCAATAAGGAAGCACTCTAAGAAGCCCAGAATTAACACCTTGCAATAATGCCCTGATTTCAGCTCTAGGTGAGCTCTCTACTGAGGTAGCACTAAGCCAAATGATTCAGGAGAGCATATGTCGGTTGAAGCTTTCAAACAAAGACATTTTATAAAATTGGGCTGAGATTAAGGTTCAGAAACTGTCTGCTAATAATGGATGTACTGTGCAGGTCTTTATCTGTCTTCATGTACTATGTTACCTTCTGCTCCCCCTGATGTTGGGGAGGACCTCCTTCCTCTTCCTACCGATGGAAAGAGCCGCCTTCCTCCTCCCACCAATAGTACTGGCAGGGATTCCTTCCTCCTTCCTGTGATACTGTAGGGAAGGGCTGCTTTGTTCCTGCCACCAGTGGTATTCAGAAAGGGCTCTGTGCTCCTCTCACTGATAGTGTTGGCGAGGGCCACCTTCCTCCTTCTTCTCCTCCTCCTCTTTATGGTGTTATTGGGGAGGGCCGCCTTCCTCCTCCTCCTCCTCTTGATGGTGTTCTTGGGGTGATGGTCTCTCCTCCTAACAGCAGCACAGCAATGATTTTATTGTTTTCCATGTACTTCTTCCAATATTTTGTTGTTTCTGGGTAGATAGAAAAGAGAGGAAATAGGTTAATAACATCAGTTTGTTTAAAATGATATTAATAATAAACATTTTACTATTATAATTTGGAGGCACTCTTACTAAAGTGTAGCAAGAACAAGAAGAAAGGGCTGAACTTAGGACTGAAAATGGTGAACTGGATAGGAAACTGGTTGACTGACAGGTGGCAGAAAGTGGTGGTAAATGTAATCCGCTCGGAGGAAAGAAAGGTGTGCAGTGGAGTTCCTCAGGGGTCAGTGCTGGGGCCTATTCTATTTAATATATTTGTGAGAGATATTGCTGAAGGGTTGGAAGGAAAAGTTTGCCTTTTTGCAGATGACACGAAGATAGCCAATAGAGTGGATCCCCTTGAGGGAGTAGAAACAATGAGAAGGGATCTCCAAAAGTTAGAAGAATGGTCGAGGGTCTGGCAGTTATACATAGGTATAGCAATTGGCTTCCAATATAATATGGCACATTGAACAGTGGCCACATTTTCTATGGTGACTGTTGAGACAATTGGAGCCAAAATGCTGTGGTGTCCAGGTGCCTTGAAACCCAACAATATAATTTTGTGAATTTTTGAGATTTTCTTATATTTAAATATTTGAGCTTGAGTGTTATTTTTGTAGTTAAAATTTAATGCCAAGAAGTGCAGAGTGATGCACTTCCCAAAAGAGAGATACCGAATAGGAGGGGAGAGATTAGTAGGAGTGAGACCTTGGGGTGTTGGAGGATATGAAGGTGAAGAAACAATGTCACAAGACGACGGCCGTGGCCAGAAGGATGCTAGTCTGCATAGAGAGGGGTATAACCAGCAGAAGACAGGAGGTGTTGTTGCCCCTCTACAAGTTGTTGGTGAGGCCCCACTTGGAGTACTGTGTTCAGTTCTGGAGGCCGTATCTTGCTACAGATGTAAAAAGACTGGAAGCGGGAGGTGCTGGAGATGAAAACAGTAATGGAATTCAAACATACGTGGGATAAACACAAAGGAATCCTGTTTAGAAGGAATGGATCTATGGAATCTTAGCAGAGCTTGGGTGGCAACGCCAGTAATTGGAGAGTAAAACCAATGCTGGGTTGACTTCTATGGTCTGCACCGTAATTGTGGCTGAATAGATATGGATGGGCTGGAGTGTAAATTTTAAGGGCCTTCGACATTAGCTTCAGAACTTTTAGTACAGGAACAGTGCTGAGCAGACTTTTACATTCTGTGCCCTGAGAAAGGCAGGGACAAATCAAATTCGAGTGTACATATAAAGTATCACATACCATATAAAATCAGTTTATCTTGATGGGCAGACTGGATGGACCATTCAGGTCTTTATCTGTCGTCATTTACTATGTTACTATCCAGCTTATAATCGAAAAAGAAAAATGCCTATATTTCGACCCAAATCGGGAGATGGGCGTTTTTCTCGCAAAGGCGCCCAAATCGGTATAATCGAAAGCCGATTTTGGGCGTTTCCAACTCCACTCCGTCGCGAAAACAAATAAAGTTGACGGGGGCATGTCGGAGGCAGGACTGGGGCGTGGTTATCAGCCGAGTAGAGATGGGCGTCTGTAGCTGATAATCAAAAAAAAGGCGTTTTTACCGCGATTTTGGGTCACTTTTTTTGGACCCTTTTTTTCACGAACAAGGCCCAAAAAAGTGCCCCAACTGCCCAGATGACCACTGGAGGGAATTGGGGATGACCTCCCCGGACTCCCCCAGTAGTCACTAACCCCCTCCCACCAAAAAAAACCCCACTTTAAAAACTTTTTTCCCAGCCTGTATGCCAGCCTCAAATGCCGTACCCACCTCCACGACAGAAGAATGTGTTCGATCCTCTCACAGCCTTTCCCTGGGTCAGATGTGGCTCTCAGGTGCACTACAGGGTCACATCAGCATTGCATTGTGGTGGGTGTAGGGTATTGGGCTCCGTGATTTCATTAGCTTGTGTTACAGTCTCACGATGTTGGTAGTTGGTAGGCTCTTCTCCCATGGTGCTTTTCCCCCTGCCTACTGGGTCAGAGTGTGCCCTGTTGTGTTTCCCGTTGTAGTCCATGCGGTAGTGGCCATTTTTGTAAGCCAGTTTTAGTTCCCTTTCCTGTGTTAGCCACGTTAGACAACTTAGTTCTTACCTTGAATGTGGCTGAAAGAGGGCATTGTACAGCATTCTGCCAGCTCTGACCTACTGCTAATCTTAGTACCAGGGAGACTCGTTGCCAGTGGGGCACAACCTCTGCAGTTAACTGTGAGTAAACGTGCTTATTCCAATAAAGGACGTTTTCGGAGAGATTAGTCTTCAGGTGTCAACTGGAGTGCCAATGTTATACAGCAGCAACAAGTCCTAGAGGCCTGCGTGTATGCTGGTCCCTGGAGCACTTTTAGTGGGTACTGCTGTGCACTTCAGGCAGGTGGACCCAGGGCCATCCCCCCCCCCCCCCCCCCCACCTGCAATACTTGTGCTGGTAAATGGGAGGCCTCCAAAACCCACTGTACCCACATGTAGGTGCCCCCTTCACCCCTAAGAGCTATGGTAGTGTTGTACATTTGTGGGTAGTGGCTTTTGGGGGAGCTCAGCACCCGTGGTAAGGGAGCTATGCATGTGGGAGCTTTTTCTGAAGTCCACCGCACTGACCTAGGGTGCCCAGTTGGTGTCCTGGCATATCAGGGGGGCCAGTGTACTACCAATCCTGGCCCCTCCCTTGACCAAATGGCTTGGATTAGGACGTTTTTGAGCTGGGCATTTTTAGTTTCCATTATCGCTAAAAAAAACAAACGCCCAGCTCAAAAACGTCCATTTTTTCGAAAATACGGTTTGGCCCGCCCCTTCACGTACCATAGGCGTTCGCGTTCGATTATGCCCCTCTATGTGCACTAAATTCTGTGCATCATATTTTATTCCTATAGGCAGTGTAAAAACATGCACTCCTAGTGTCAAGCCTTTTAAGACTTAACTGTAAAGTCTCAATATCTTGAAGTATAACCTTGGCACACCAGCACACACCTGAAGTATCTTTATTTTCTGAAGTTTCCTTTATTGAATACATATAGTTAATTTACTCACAATCAGATGTTCAGAGGTATTGCCTCAGGGGACAGAGACTCCGTCATTCTGAGAACTGTATCCGTGGTTGGAGCTAGAAATCTGAAGAAAGGCAGCTTTATTGCAGAGGTGGGAAAATAGTTGAACAGGTAGAAGTAGCTCAGAGCTGGGTGACTGGAAAGTGCAATATATTATTAGGAAACTATATTCAAAGTAAAAAACCAAGTTCGTTCCAAGGAGTTTAGCAGCACAAATGCTGTCTGAAACAAGATGGAGAATGCCTCACGAAGAGAGACAGAGAGGCCAAAAAGGCTCACACAGGCTCAGGGAGGAGGGGGTAAAGAGGGGCACAGAGCCTGCCATCAGGTAGCGAGAGTGGTCCTAGAGGACAGCCCTCGATTGGAGGGAAAGGTTATACCTGGCTGACCTCTCAGGACAGAGATAGTAAGAATGACCAGGAAACGATAGCAGGTAGACAAAGGAGCCAAGCTTGGCTGAGAAAGAGGAGAGGTCTTTGTAGCAGGATAGACCAATAGCAACAGTCCTTTTACAGACAGGCATGTGTGGCTGCGTTACATGTGGAACTACATTACACACAATGCATTGCTGTCATATCTTTGCAGTGAGGACTGCAGCAGTAAAAATCCTTAGAAGTAAGAACAGTAAAAGTATTAAACACATTTTAGGGTCACACTATAAACTAGTTCAAGGCTGTCGGAGGACAGAACACCTAGACTGCGTCTTTACTTTGTCCGGCCAGCGCTAATTTGCAGCACAAGCTGGACAATGTTATCAGGCCAAATAAATTGCAGGCCTAAAGGATTGACCACACAATTTTGTCCAGTTAACTTTAGTTATTATATTCATCTGCTGCTGCTTCGTGTGGCATTTGCAGATAAATTTAACTAGGCAAAACTGTAGTTAGTTAGCTTTACCTGGATATGTCCTGCTGAATATCATAGTAACATAGTAAATGATGGCAGATAAAGACCTATACAGTCCATCCAGTCTGCCCAACAAGATAAACTCATTTTACATGGTATGTGATACTTTATATGTATACCCGAGTTTGATTTGTCTTCGCCATTCTCAGGGCATAGAACGTAGAAGTCTGCCCAGAACTGTTCTTGTACTAAGTTCTGATGCTAACATCGAAGGCCCTTAAAATTTATACTCCAGTCCATCCCTATCTATTCAGTCACGATCAGGGCATAGACTGTAGAAGTCTGCCCAGCACCGGTTTTGTTTCCCAATTACCAGAGTCGCCACCTAGTCTCTAAGATTTTGCAGATCCATTCCTTCAAAACAGGATTCCTTTGTGTTTATCCCACGCATGTTTGAATTCCATTACCGTTTTCATCTCCACCACCTCCAGCGGGAGGACATTCTACTTATCCACCACCCTCCCTGTGAAAAAATACTTCCTAACATTACTCCAGAGTCTGTCCCCCTTCAACCTCAATTAATGTCCTTTAGTTCTACCACCTTCCCGTCTACGGAAAAGGTTCGTTTGCAGATTAATACCTTTCAAATATTTGAACGTCTGTATCATGTCACCCCTGTTTCTCCTTTCCTCCAAGGTATACATGTTCAGGTCAGCAAGTCTCTTGTACAATTTGCAACGCAAATCCCATACCATTTTTGTAGCTTTTCTTTGCACCGCTTCCAGTCTTTTTACATCTTTAGCAAGATATGGCCTCCAAAACTGAACACAATACTCAAGTGGGGCCTCGCCCATGACTTGTACAGGGGCATCAACAACTCCTTTCTTCTGCTGGTTATGTCCCTCTCTACGCAGCTTAGCATCCTTCTGGCCAAGGCCGTCGCCTTGTCACATTGTTTCTTCTCCTTTAGATCCTCAGACACCAATGCTGCAAGGTATCTGTACTGAGTCAAGCTTACTAATCTCTCCCCTCCTATTTGTTATCTCTCTTTTGGGTTTGTGCACCCCAAATGCATCACTCTACATTTCTTGGCATTAATTTTAACTGAATTAACACTCAAGCTAAAGGGTTTAATTACAAGAAAATCTCACAATATTATATTGGTGGGTTTCAAGGCACAGGGACACCACAACAATTCACTACACGCCTAAACATGGAGAAAAAAACCTCAGTAAAGCAACCCCCACCTACAATATTTCTAGGGTGTGGGCACAGTTCACCATCATAGGAAAAAAACTCCACTTACTTCACGTTATCTCTCTTGGTCCCAATGTCCATAAAGCAATGATTTTATTGTTTTCCTTATCCTTCTTGTCATACTTTGTTGTTCCTGGCTAGATAGAAAAGAGACGAAACAGGCTAATGACATCAGCTTGTTTAAAATGATACTAATAATAAACATTTTACTATTATAATTTGGGGGCCCTTTTACTAGTGTAGCCTGCACTAAATTCTGCGCATCCTATTTTATGCCTATAGGCGGTGTAAAAACATGCACTCCTGGACTGCGTATTTATTTTGTACAGCCAGCGCTAATTTGCAGCACAGGCTGGACAATGTTATCTGGTGAAATCAGGTCGCATAAATACCAGGCCTAAAGCATTAACCACACAATCATATGATTTTCCAGATAAAATTAACTAGGCAAAACTGTAGTTAGTTACATGGATATGACCTGCTGAATATCGGCTTTAGTCTATGTGTTTCAAAAAAAAAAAGAGAGAGATTTTACCTGGACATGGGTATGTCTTTTAATCTGGATTCTCTGAATGGAAAAAAAGAGATCAGATTATAAATTAAGAAGGCATTAACCAGAACATGCCAGTTTTCACTATCCACTCTATATTCAGCATTTTTTAAAATACTGACTGCTACTTACACCCAAATGTTTATTTTATTTTATTTATAGCATTTATATCCCACACTATTCCCACCCATGGGCAGGCCCAATGTGGCCACAACAGTCTACAAAAGCATACAATTCAACAAACAAACATACTATGTCATAAGAGCATAAGAGAGAGGGTAATAGCTAAGGAGGGAAAAGGGGAAAGAGTAGCGATGAGCATTATGTCACTACGACAGTTGTAATTCAGAAGTAAGAGATGCCAGGCGGGTTTGGAGCGTAAGCTTTTCTAAAAAGAAAGGTCTTGAGGCGCTTCTTGAAGGTCGGGTGATCAGGAGTAAGTTTGACCAAGTGAGGCAGCCCATTCCACAATTGAGCGTTAATATAGGAGAAGGTGGATGCGTAGATGGTTTTATACTTGAGGCCACAAAATACTGGATAATGGAAATTTAAGTAAGAGTGAGCTGATTTGTGAGAGTTCCTAGGTGGTAGGTTGATTAGGGTGTCCATATAAGCAGGGGCGTCACCTTAGATGATTTTTTGCACCAGAGTGCAAATTTTAAAAGTGATTTGGTCCTTCACAGGGAGCCAGTGCAGCTTATCACGCAGTGGTCTTCAACTGTCAAATTTCGATTTACCAAAAATGAGCCTAGCCGCTGTTTTCTGGGCAGTTTGCAGTTTTTTTAGGAGCATATCTGTGCACCCTGCATAAATTCCATTGCAGTAATCAAGGCAGCTTATGACTAGTGATTGATCTAAGTTGCGGAATACTGCTCTAGGGAAATAAGGTTGTATACGTTTTAGTTTCCAAAGAGAGAAGAACATTTGCCAGGTTGTAGAGTTTGCTTGTTGCTCCAGGGTTAAGTTTCTATTAACAATGACACCTAATATTTTTAGGGACTCCGAGATTGGCAAGACAAGCTCAGGATTGATTAATGTTGGGGGCATGAATTTGTTATAGGGAGAGGAGAGAATTAGACAATGAGTTTTCTCAATATTGAGTTTGAATTTGAATGAGTTGGCCCAATCAAGCATGGTTTGTAATCCTAGCCGTATTTCATTGGTAATTTCGCTTAGGTCTTTTTTAAAAGGAATAAAGATCGTGATGTCATCTCCATAAATAAACGGGTTGAGTCCAAGTTTGGAAAGGGCCGTGGCCAAAGGAATCAACATTATGTTGAAGAGAGTTGGCGAAAGTGGGGAACCCTGTGGCACACCACAGTCTGCTTTCCAAAAAGATGATAAGCTAGAGCTGGAGTTAACTTGGTAGGTTCTTGAAGTTAAAAAGCCTTTCAACCAGGCTAATACATTTCCACTGGCTCCAAAGTAATCGATGAGCCACAGCAAGATGTTATGGTTCACCATATCAAAGGCACTAGAAATGTCGAACTGTAAAAGCAAAATACTCTTTCCAACAGCTATTTCCCTCTTAAAGTTGGTCAGGAGAGTGACGAGCACGGACTCAGAACTATGGAGCGGACGAAAACCCGACTGTGAGTCATGCAAAATATTGAACTTGTCCAAATACTCATTGAGTTGTTTATTCACCTTGCTCTCCATTAGTTTCACAAAAAGTGGAATATATGCAATCGGCCGATAGTTGGACAGGTCATTGCTTTTTTTCTTGGCATCTTTGGGTACTGGGGTAAGATGTTTCCATGGCTGACAGGGAACTTACCATGACCAAGCATGAAGTTTAAATGTAGCGTCAGGTCAGTTAGAAAGCAGGAAGGGGTACATTGGAGTAAGTAGTTTGGGCAAACATCAAGCTTGCAAAATTTCCTTGAAAATCTGTGGAACTCCTGCTTAACAGAATCTACAGAAAGAGGTGAGAAGGTTGAAAATGAACGGTCAGCCGGATGCTCACCTGAATACCTTGTGCTGGGGTCGTGTCAAGATGGGCGCGTAGCTAGATGCTGTGAGAAGAGCGCTTGCAAAGCTGGGATCCAAAAGCTTTTTTAAAAGATTGTTTCTACTATGCCGCATACAAAACGTAAAGGGATCGTGAGACAGGAACCCTCGCCCTTCTCAACCTCCGCTCCGACCCAGCCGAGCATTGAACGATACCTCACCGGGACCTCCCAAACGTCCAGAGAAGTGGATCTCTTAGTGGTGACGCCCAGAGAAGGGGGATCATCACTGGGAGAGGAAATTTCTCTCTCACCACCAATACTGCATCTTCTTCCATGCCCAGCCTCAGCAGCTGCCCTGGAAGCAACTCAAAGCGTTGCCAGAAGTGAATCGGATGAGCAGCATAGTGAGGGACGTGAGCCGCTGCAACAGACGCCGAGGACTGAGATCAGACTCCCGGAAAGAGTTATGGAGGTAAACCTAGAAAAGATCTGGTTTATGTTCACTGAAATGAACTCAACTTTACAAAAATCGTCAGGTGAAATTGTAGCTCTCAATGTTAAATTTGAGGAATTGAAAGTCACAGTTGAATCTGTCAAGCAAGAGCTAGCAGTTAAAGTATTGGATTTACAAAATAATGTTGAAAAATTAGAAGAGTTTAAACATATGGTGGCAAAAGACAATTCTTAACTGCTTCGAAAAATTGAACAGATAGAAAATTACAATAGGAGACTGAACTTGCGACTTCTGAACTTCCCTAAACTCTCAGGAAATGCTCCGTTGGATTTATTTAAGAGATACTTAAATGACAAACCCTAAGAGGGAACTGGGAAAAACAGGAGAAGCAGGAAATTCTAATTATATCTGGATAATTTAACAGCTTTACTGGAGCAAACTCTGGACAAATCAACAGAAAGAACTACACTTATAGTGTCAGTTATATTTGAACAAGATCTTAATTTAGTAATGAAACTTTAAGAACATTAACACCCTCTTTGGAAGAGAAAAAGTGTGGATATATCCAGATGTGACGAAACAAACACAACAGAAAAGAAAAGAAAAGCCTTCTTAACTATGAAGAAAAGGACAATTGAATTAGGAGGAACCTTTTTTCTTGCCAACCCTTGTAAGTGTATTGTAAAGTTGGGTAATACTAAATATGTCTTTTATTCACCAGATCAATTAAAATCATTTCTGGATTCGAAGAAATTATAATAACAATTTAGAAAAAAAAAAATACTGGGAGACATACGCAGCTTTGTTTTTGATATAAAATTATATGTGTAAGTAATCTTCTCTATTCATAACTCCCCCCCCCCCCCCATTAATGTGGTCTAAAAAAGCGTAATGATTTAGTTTTATAACTATCTATTAGTTGAAATAATTTTTATTGATTAATCTTTTTTTTTTCTTTTCTTCTTTTGAAAGTTTTCCTTGATTGTATTTAATTTCAGCTAAAGTAAAAATGTTATTTTGGCTGTATTTCAGGATAAGAATAAATAAATAAATAAATAAATAAAAGAATACCTTGTGCTTATTTTTAAAGGTGATTTTAAGAAAGACAGGTTGATTAATGAATGACATCTGTTTTAGGTTTTAAAACAAAAGGTTTGACCCCTCCTCCTCTTTGCTTTAATAGCTTTAAAAGCTAAGTTGTTTTGAGACTAGCTTACATAAGAAGCCGTATAGGGTCTGACTTGTTAGGCTTTCAGTTCCATTCACACCAGTGGCGTAGCCAGTATGAGGCCACGGGGGCTTGGGCCTCCGCAGATTTGCCCCAGGACCCCCCTGCCGCTGACCTGCCCGACCCCCCTCCTGCTGCCAACCCACCGTCGCCTACCTTTGCTGGCGGGGGACCCTAACCCAGGCCAGCCGAGTCGAGGTCCTCTTCTTCCCAATCCCGCGCAAGGCTTCATTCTAGTCTGACGTCCTGCACGTACAATGTGCAGGACATCAGACTAGAACAAAGCCTTGCGCGGGATTGGGAAGAAGAGGACCTCAGCTGGGATAGGGGTCCCCTGCCAGCAAATGTAGGCGACGGTGGGTTGGCGGCGGGAGGGGGGAGTTGGGCGGGTCGGTGGCAGAGGGGGGGGTCAAAGTTGGTGGCGGGGGGGGTCGGCAATGGCGGGGGGGGGGGTCAAAGTTGGTGGGGGGGGGGGGGGGGTTGGCGGCCCTGGGGGGGCTAAAATGTGCCCCCTCATCTCGGGCTCTGGACCCCCCTCCCGCCGAAGTCTGGCTTCGCCCCTGATTCACACAGGCATGCAAGAGCTGGTTTTCTCTGCAGCCACTTCAAAAAAGGAAATTAAAAAATAAAACTGTGTTGAATATATAAAGCAAACTTACAATGTAGTATTTAGCATACCCCTTCTATTTTCAACATATTTTTATGACATTGTGCCCTGCAGTGCTGGTTTCTGAAAAAAATGCCACCCACACACAGAGCTGTAGTTGTTTTGCATTACAGATAAGCAAACTTAAAGGGACATGCCTGCAGAGAAATAGCATCTGTTTAAAAAAAACAACAGTTGGTTGTTTTAGGTTTTAAAACAAAAGGTTTGACTCCTCTTTGCTTTAAAGGGCACATATAGACAAAAGCTAAGCTGTTCTGAGATTAACTTAGATAAGAAACCATAGGGGGTCTGGTTTGTTAGGCTTTCAGAATCACACAGGCAGAGAAGCCTGTGAACCCTGCCTGCAAGAGCTGGTTTTCTCTGCAGCTACTTGGAAAGAAAATTTAAAAAAAACTGTATTGAATATGTAAAACAACCTGCAACGTAATATTTAACACAGCCATCTTTTTTTTCTTTTCTTGGAGAGAATCCACAAGCCCAGAGGCTGCAGAGAGACAGAAAACTGCCTGTGTAAGATTTATTTATTTATTTATTACATTTGTGCCCCACGCTTTCCCACACATGGCAGGCTCAATGCAGCTTACATAGTAACAATATGAAGAATTACAAAGTCGTAAAAAAGAATATACAATTTGTAGTAAATGCAATATTAATGGGGTTAACGGATAAGTAAATTGAACATAGAAGGAATTGGGTGCAGAAGGAAATGAGCATTAGAAGACAGGTGTAGGAAGATGAAGAGGAGTGGATATGGGATAGCAATAAGGATAATGGGAAACATGGTCAATGTATAACAATCGTCGATAAGAATCATGTGGGCAGGCTTTAGATTAGGTTGAATTGCTAGGGTAGGCTATCTTGAAGAGATGGGTCTTCAGTGCTTTCCTGAAGGGCAAAAAGCCATTGATTGTTCGGATGGATCTTGGTAGAGCATTCCAAAGCTGGCTACCTAAAAAGGAAAAATTGGATGCGTAGAGGGATTTGTACTTAATACCTTTGCAGTTGGGGAGGTGTAGATTAAGGTAAGTATGGGAAGACATCAAACTGTTTCTGGTTGGGAGGTCGATAAGGTGATTCATGTAGGTGGGGGCTTCTCCGTGTAATATCTTGTAAATCATCGTATGGACTTTAAAATTAATTCTTTCTCTGATGGGAGCCAGTGAAGCGTCTCTCGAAGAGGTGTTGCGCTATCGAATCTTGACTTGCCAAAAATAAGTCTGGCTGCCATGTTTTGGGAAGTCTGGAGCTTTTTCAATATTAGGGACTTACAACCTAAGAAAAAACACTGTTGCAGTAATCTGCGTGTGTGAGTACAGTGGATTGTAAGACCAAACAGTTGTAGCCTCCCCCATAATTCCTTCCTTCTCTCCTTTAATAAAACCAGCAGCCACAAACCAGCCTCTCTCTCTCTTTGCTGTTCAGCATCAGTACACTACCCATGGAACCCCAAGATGCTTCCTGCTTTTGACGTATATGCATGTTTATGTATTCTGCAAAGAGTTGTGTAGATGTCTGTTCAAAATGCCAGCGCTCGCCATTAAAGATGGCATAACTGTCGACAAAGTAATCACCCTCTGCATTTTATCACCCTTTAGAGCGTGCCTGATTGTCACGATTGTGGTCTTGACCCCTCTCAGACTCACCTTATTTCCGGTGGTCAGCTTCTGAGCTGGCTTCTGTCTGTTCTTCCTGAGTTAGCTCTGTCTCTGTGTGCTGGCTGCTTCCAGCATGGCTCTAATTACTCCACTATACTGCACCTGTGTGTGTTTAGCCTCTCTGTGCTTCAGTATGATTTCTGCCTGTGACCTGTAGTTGTGACATCATCAGTCAGGGCCTTGATAAGGAAGTGGTGTTCTTCCATTCAGGGCCTTTGCATCTCCAGGTTAGTTTGAATGCAGTTTGCATGTCTGCCTTGCTTCTAGTTGGTGTGCCTGTGGCACTTCTGTTTGCTCGTCTTGAGTTCTGTTCTTGTCTTTGTTTGTTAGTTACTGGAGCTTCAGCCATTGCTCTGTTCTCTGTCTGTGTTTATCAGTTACTGGAGCTTCAGCCATTGCTCTGTTCTCTGTCTGTGTTTGTCAGCTACTGGAGCTTCAGCCATTGCTCTGTTCTCTGTCTGTGTTTGTCAGCTACTGGAGTCTCAGCCATTGCTCTGTTCTCTGTGTTTGCCAGCTACTGGAGCTTCAGCCATTGCTCTGTTCTCTGTGTTTGTCAGCTACAGTCCAGTAAGTCCTGCCGGCCACCTGCACCTGGGGGTTTAACCCCTGGGGAACGGTGGTCAAGCATAGGCGAAGACCAGCTTCTTTGTCCTGCTTATCCCCTGCTTGCCTACTACTGTAGTTCCAGTCCTGTGGTTCCAGTTCTGTTGTTCCAGCTTTTGCCAGTCTACAGCTTCTCCTGCCTTGCTTGTTACCCAGTTCTGGTTGGGGTCTTGCCTACTGCTGCCACTTGTCGGCAGTGGTCCAAGGGCTCACGTCGCTCCAGTGTCCGAGAGCCTAAGACCGTAACATGATTTGTATGTGGTTTGTAGTACTTTTTTCCTCAAGCATTTCCCCTACACAGTTTTGATTTTCCAGGGTGTTAAAAAAAAGTGAGGAAAGTACGCCTTGCTGCCTTCAAAACCTAAGGTTTGTGAGAGCTTGCTAAGCTTCATGGAAAGAAAACTTAGAGAATCTATGAAGCGAATGAAGAAGAACCAGAAATCAAAGGCAGACAGAAATAGCAGAAAACAAAAATAAGTTTGTTATGTCTGGAAAGCATTTTTTTTTTTTCATTTATAATTTTTATTGGTTATATACACTTTAACAGATATAACATACTGTCAAGCTAAACACAGCCATAAAGTTCAAAAGAATTATTACAAGAACATCCTTGTTCTCCACATGCACTCCAATTCATTTTGGCTTCCTTAGACCTCAAAATATAGAAAAGAGGAGGGGCAGGAATTAGTGAAGTGTTACAAAATTCAAAATAGACAGAAATTGTGGTGTTGTTCTTCTCAACTTTTCTTTTAACTCTAATGTTGTTCTGCTTCTAGAAAGGACTTAAGCTGATCAGGAACATAAAAAACATATTTTATCTGATTTACATTTGCACGGGTAAGCCAGGAGGAAGGATCCCCCTAAATCTACTACTTTTGACCTCATAGATAGAAACATTTGTCTTTTTTCCTGAGTTGAAATAGTCACATTGGGGTAAAGCCAAATTTTTTGACCAGCAAAAATACGGTTGGTTGATTTAAAGTACAATCTCATTATTGCATTCAAGTCCTGTTGAAAATCAAATGAAGCTATCAACGTTCCTCTTTCAGTTACGTCATCCATAGATTGCTCCAAATAGCTGTGATATTTTGTAATTCATTTGATTTTTCTCCTTCTGCCTTTTCATTGTACTAGGTATATAATAAATCTTATTTAATGGAGGAACAACTTCCTGTGGAAAATTCAAATTTTCTTTCAAAAATCTTACAAACATGTCATTTGAGGATACACCCATTAATCTAGGAAATTCAATACATGTAAGTTCAGTCTCCTATTGAAGTTCTCCATTTGTTCTATGTTCCTTCTAATGTCTAAGTTATCTTTAATCACAGCCACTTTGAAATCTTTTATCTGCTTAGTCTCTCTCTGTAGGGCCTCAATTTTTGTGGAAAAGTCTTGTTTAACCATATCCAGGGAGTCCTTCACTTCCTTCACATGTAAATTTAAAGATTTTACCTCTTCCGAGGACCGTCCCAGAGTTTTCTCTATATCAAGTAACTTCAGCCAAATCCTTTCCAAGTTCACCTCCGTTTCTCGACCTGCAGTCTCAGTTATTCCAGCACAGTCTAGTTCCCTTATGGGCCTCTCCAATTTGCCCCTTCCGGACTCCAGAGTAGATCCCACGCGACTGGCATTCATTGCAGGGCATGGAGGAGCTGTCGAGCTTGGCGGGGAAAGTGATGCTTCTGCTTCCAGCGGGGAGACCGCTTCACCGGCTCCCCCCCGTCAAGGATTCTGCTCCGCCTCCACGAGAAAGAGCGGGGAAGAAGCACTCAAGACCCTGTCCCACCGGAGTGGACGTTCCCGAAGGTAAGGGACCCCCTCGGAGCGTCCCTTTGCGTTTTGTATGCGGCATTTGGAGCTAAGAATTTTGTTTAGAAGGAGAAGGTCAGAGCTCTCTTCAAATGCAACCGCTCATGACACCATCTTGACAGGCCCCCCAATGGAAAGGATTTCTCAACCAGTGTTGAATAATTTTTGAACTTCAAGCCAGAGATTTCCCCTCTGACAGAACCTGAGTAGCCTATATTATTTCCTTATTGTCTGGCCAAGCCTTAGCATGGTTGTCCCCTCTCTGAGAATGAGACAACCCAGTCCTTAATGATCTCCACAGTTTTTTGGGACACTTCAAGAGGGTCTTTGAAGAACCAAAGAAAGTTACATAAACCACTTCTGAGCTTTTTAGATTAAAACAAGGACACGGACCCTGGGAGATGATGCTATTTGGTTTTGCACCATGGCTTCTGAATTGACTTGGAATAATGAGAGCCTTGTCACGGCCTTCTGGCAGGGCTTGGCACCTCAAATCAAGGATGAACTGGCCAGGAGAGACCTTCCCATCAGATTAGATTACCTTATTGGTCTCTGCAATATAATAGATATTCGTTCCAGGAGTGAGCCCGAGAACGGCACTCCTCAGAAAAGCACACCATGAAGGCACTAAGCTATCAGTACCCTTCACATGCTCCCAGATAAAGGGAGGGCCCTGCTCTTGATCCTGTAGAACCCATGCAACTGGGTTGCTCTTCTCTGTCAGTACAAGGTGTCAGACCCTTAATCTATGTCTGTATTGTGGCGAGAATGAACACTATGCGTTCAAGCGTCCTTATAAAGCAGTTAAATTCCAATAAAGAAATACGTATGTACTTTGTTACGCTCTGCTACACTCCTCCAGAGGTGCAGCCTGCTTAAGCAGGGTATGGGCATTCGAGGATGCGGCGGCCATCTTGGATGTGGGTATCTCCAGGTTAGGGCGGCCATCTTGGGATGGGCGTCTCAGGTTGTGGCAGCCATCTTGGAGTTGGGCAGTTTCAGGAAGGAAGCCCATATTTGGGTGTAGAGCATCTCCTCTGATGGGGGCAGCCATCTTGGATCAGCTGCACATGTTTGAGACTAATGCCTAAACTATTTAAAGCCCTGCCTCCAGTCCTTCCATGCGTCGGCTTCTATTTGCGTAGAGGTCGTGGTCTACCTCTGTGTTCCACAGCCGGCTATCAGCGTTCCAGTGTTTTCTTGTATACCTGACCTCGGACTGCTCCTCGATTATGCGCTGTGTTGCTGCCTGCCCAGACCTTCGGACTGCTTCTTGACTACACGCTGTGTTTTTTTTTTGTTACATTTGTACCCCGCGCTTTCCCACTCATTGCAGGCTCAATGCAGCTTACATGGGGCAATGGAGGGTTAAGTGACTTGCCCAGAGTCGCTGCCTGCCCAGACCTCAGACTGTTTCCTGTTTTCGCTGCACCGCTGACTCCTTGCTCCGGGACTGTGTCTGCTCGCCCACCTGTTGGGTCAGTGGCCGTGCAACCCCGCCGGTTCCAGAAGTCCTGGTGGCCGCCTGCACCTGGGGACTCAACTCTCGGGGAACTGCGGTCGCTTCCCAGGTGAAGCTAGGGTTTGTCTGGCTGCCTGACCGAATGCGGTGTCCCTCCATCTTCGCAGTGATCAGTCAGGGCAAAAGGGCTCACATCCCCAGTCATAACATACTTTTATGTATGGAACTTATTGGTTAGAGCAGCAGTCTGAGAACCAAAGAAGCTAGACTTCAGATCCCTCTTTTCCACAGATATACCTTGTGACCTCAGCAATTCATTTCACCCTCCATCCCCTCATGTATAAATTTAGAGTTTCATTTATGTGTATTACATTAATTTGAGTTACCAAAGAAAAAGCACAACAAGACCTTCAAGACTGACAAACGAGAGTCCTTTATTGTTAAAGACGGGCTGTATTTCAGCGTAACAACGCCTGCCCCGGGTGTCTAATAACAAAACATCAAAAAATCTTATTAAATATATGTAAACAATCACATAAATCAAATGTTTTAGTTACTAATAATTCTCTTAGAATGTAAGCCTTCTGGAAACAGAAAAGTATTTACTGTACTTGAATGTAGCTTTGCTTAAGCAATTAGAAGAGGATTGAATTTGACAGTGGAAATGCCGGAAGGTGAAGTGGCACTTCCTACCATTGTAGTGGGGACGCTGGAGGTCCTGATTTGGCCTACAGGAAATGTCCGGGAGATACAGAGGGAACTGCCCCTGGAACTGGGAGAGAACTGGAACAATGCAGCCGTCTTTGGAGGCAGTTCTGACTATAGCTCCAGGTAAGGAGCCCCCTGTTTCATTGTCTTCCAAGGCCTTTACTTTAGAGTCACTGGGTGAAGCTTTGACCCGATTGGAAGGTTCTGTTCAGAGATGTTTTCTGGAACTGTCCACTTTGGTTTCAATCTGTTTCAACGTTACTTTTATCATATCAAGGAAGTGTGAAGGAGTTCCAGGAGCAAGTCAGCATGATGAAGGTAGAAACTAAGAAAATAAAAGAAAGTTCAAGTAGCCATAATTAAAGATAAAGAATTACTGGATAGAAGAAAGCATTTAATCGGGTCTAAATAGACCAAAGGGGCTTCAAGTACCACAGATTGTTCCTTCGTTCCTTCTATTCTTTTTTCTTTGCTGGTTTGTCTTCTCTGTCCTTTCTAAGTCTGATTTTACCACTGAGTGCTTGAATCCTGTTTTTTCTTTTGCTATTTTAGTCTGTAAACCGCCCCGATCTGCGAGTCAGTAGGAGCAATATAGTAAGTTTTAATAAATTATAACTATGATGGAAAATTTGGAGAATCAAGTGAGAAATCTTATTATATTTATTGAATTTTCCCAAGATAAGTGCAGTTTCCTCATTAGAAACTTAAGGAGATTTCTTGTGGTGGTATTACAATATCCTTCGGAAGCTTTACCACCAGTCAGCAAAATTTATTTTTTACATAAAAGGAAGAAGGAGCCAGTGACTGTACAAGAAGCTGGGAATTAATTGAATGTCTTGGTGGCTTCATATGATATAGATACATCTGGAATTCAGCAAGCTGTAACTGCAGTAGTGGATAGATGCTATTCATTAGTTACACTTGTATTTCAAAAGGATCTGAATTCATTGATGCATTTGTATTTTCAGAAGGCTCCAAGGCTGTTTGAGGGAAAAAGTTTGGATTTTTTCTGATCTCTCTAGGGCTACCCAGGAGAGACGAAAATCATTTTTGGCAAAGCGCCAGGAGACATTGGCTCTTTGCATGATGTTTCAATTTTGTTTTCCTTATAAATGTTTGGTGAAATATGAAAATGTACAATATTTATGTATTTGGTCCACTTATATCCCACATTTTCCCAGCTTATTACATAATACAACAGGTTAAATTTGTTCCAGTAAAAAAACTTACAAATTAAGTACAGAGTAGCTAAAGAAGAGAATACGGAGGGAATACAGGAGCAACAAAGGGAAGCTGACAGAAGGTAAAGAGCGGGTAAACTAACAAAACAGGGAGAAAGGGGGTTAAACAGCATTGTTGAACTTCGGGGTAGGCCTTATTAAACAAGTTTTTAGTAATTGTTTAAAGTTTGATGATCCGATGCCTCTTTAGGAGCCTTGGCAAAGCATTCCATGTTCGTGGGCTGATGAACGAAAAGGAAGAAAGCGTAGATTTCTTGTATTTTAGATTTCTGCATGAAAGAGTGCAGATTAAGATAAGTTCGAGATGACACCAAGGAATTCTAGCAGGTAATCAATCAATCACACATGTAACCTGGGCTTTTTTTTTTTGTTACATTTGTACCCCGCGATTTCCCACTCATGGCAGGCTCAATGCGGCTTACATGGGGCAATGGAGGGTTAAGTGACTTGCCCAGAGTCACAAGGAGCTGCCTGTGTTATGTTTCTTTATCCTCAACAGCTTAGATCTTTTCTGAATATTAAGAAATTTGCTTCTGAAGGAGTAGCAGCTCCTGTACCCTCTGCAGTATGTTGGAAAGATACTGTGTTTGTTTGAGATGCCTGCTTTACAGTTGGGATTTCTGTCTTTTGGTTTCCTATTTAGCTCCCTGGTTATTACATACTCTGTCCCATCGCCCATACTTGTGGCTAAATTGTGATAAAAAACATTTATTATTGCTATTTCGACTGTTATGTATCCGTTGGGTTGGTCGTGAGCCCTTGGGCCCTGGCCGAGGCCAGCAGGGCGTCGACCAAGGCCAAGGGGAGACCGACCCACCACCGCACACCCCAGCTACACAATACCCCCTAAGCTACCCTCCCCACAGTCCCTCAGGAAGAAGGGAAATAGGCATACTAGGCGGGCCTCACAGCCGAACCGGAACCCATGCACACAGAGCCACTCGTGCGAGCCTCACGGCTGAACTGGAACCCAATCACACACAGGGAGGGGTGAAAGAACCCAGAGGGCCCCCCGGGCCCCAAGATGCCAGACACGCGCTGAACACCAGCAATAGGGCAGAGAGGGAAACAAAGGACCAGAGCGGGGCCAACGCCCACCCAGGGGACTAGCGCAGGACAGGGGAACTAACACAGCAACCCCCCACACCAGGGTAGGAAGCCCCAGGCAGAAGCCAGAGGAACCAGACACAAAAGGAAGGCAGAAAGCCTTTGCCTCAAACCCACTGTAGACAGAGGCACACAGAACACAAAGGGTTAAGCTTGTAGAGCCAGCAGAGAGAGAGTTCCATAAATCAACAAACAATCAGAGAGAACGCTTCCCTTCAGGAGAGGGAGCAGGGCCCATAGAACAAACACACTGGCAGAGGCAGGAATACAATACACACAGTACACAAAGGGTTAAACTCACTGGGCCAGCAGGCCGGGACACTGGGAAGAGAAATCCTTAAACAAACAAACAAAGGAGAACACTCTCACTCAGCCCAGAGCCCCAGAGGCTGAGCAATGCCCAGCCCCCCTAAACACACAGCAGCAGCTAACCCAGAGGGAAGGAAAGAATACTCTAACACAACACAGATCCCTGTCAGAACCTAGAGCACGTTCTGAGAGAAAACTATCAGGCTTTCCTGTTACCACCAAGCGTAAGTAACGCAAAAGCAGAGAAACTCTTCAGCTGCAGGCTAAAGTACTATCCCCTGACGTCAGTACAACCCCTGGCAGCCAATCAGAAGAGACGTCCCCCTCCCCCTCAGCCAAACCGGCAGAATCATAACAGTTATATTGCCTTAATTCATTGTTCACATGTTTTCTCACTATTTCTTGTACAAGAGTTGTCTTGTAATTTATTTTGAAAATTAACAAATATAAGTTTAAAAAAAGATGAGGATTGAATCCACAGGCTTCTATACATCCTTCCACCTCAGCAAAGTATTACTGTTAATCATTTCTGTTTCTTCATTTATTATAACCGCTTTGAACCACCCTGTGGGAATTGACGGGATCTAAGACCCATATCACATCACATCACACAACCATGTATCCTTCTACTAACTCAAAGATCTATCACACCTAACTTTTAGGTGGAGGTAACATTTAAAGTATGACGTCCCATCATGGGCTTTGGGTTTAATAATCAAAATCTGGGGATAGGGTCTAGGACCCTAAAAGATAATGGTTGGGGGGAGGGGAACAAAGCTGAAGGTTACCTAGGAACCCAAATACCCTTGCCCTGGCTCTGACAGAAGCTCTGTACTTGCAGCTCAGTACTGCACTCACAACACTCCAATGGCACTCTATAATACTACTATTACTTTTACTTTCTATAGACAACCCATAGCAGCTGTACACAGACACATAAGAGAAAGTTCCTTCTAGACAGAGCTTGCAATCTATTACGCTTCAGAACATCGTAAACCCACGGTCTATACCCTAGATTTTTCTAATCAAGTACTGTCAACTCAGTATTAACATTAGTAAGCATGAGCATACTGGGGTGGCAACTCAGATTTCTCCAGATGTACTATGAAGTTTACAAAACATATGGAGATATAACCTGAAATACTGTGTCATATGGGTAGAGAGTTCAACATATACATTTTTATAAACATTCAGTTGTTAACAAACGGTCTCAGATGTGTAAATTATTTGTAAATTCAACAATATGTATCAGAGTATAGAGCTAAATCCAAATTAAAAAATAAAACAAATTATATTTGGTGGTATTATTTAATAGGGAATCTGTCACTTTTGAAGTTAGGCTGATTACTTTTATTGATTCCATTATTGTACCAGAGGATGATGAAAGCAACTAATCCCCATTTTATTGGAAGAGGCGATTAGAGAAGAAACTTGCAGCCTCCAGATGCTCTATTGCCCCGTCACAGTTTAATGTGCCACACTTCTCTTGTTTGGAATGGCTCTGATTGGTCGCTGAGTGTGGGAAACAGCTTTGAGCAAGAGACCCACACTTTTGTATGCAGCTCAGCTTTGATCAAGAGACCCACACTTTAGTATGCAGCTGGAATATAAATAGAGGATGGGGTCCCTTCATCAGACACTGATCAGCTGGATTTACGTTCACCAGTTTGTATATAAATCCTTCCACATCTTGGGAGAGATGGCTGGTCGCAAAAGCTTAGTGCAGAATTCCAAGAGCAGCACAGAGAACTCAATTAAGAAGGTAACTTTTGCACTTAGCTCCTGCATGTGTTTTATCAAGTTAGAGAAGTTGCCTCTGTTACTTGCAGTTTATGGTTTCAACTTTGGGGTTTCTTTGGTTCTTTTGTGTCTCCTATAGCTGAGGATTCCGACCGGTGGAGAAGCTGAGACAGGACTGCATCACAGCACCGAGCAACTCGGGTGTTGCTGGAGACAGAGTTCCAGAGACATCAGCTCCCTTCCGACCAGAGAAAGCTGACATCCTGGAAATAGCAGTGAGCTACCTGAGACAGCATCAGCAGGAGGCAGCAAAGAGTGAGTTCTCAGCAGTACTGCGTTAAAACCCTCGATAACGTCAATAATCCTTTCCCTCATATATTCAGGGGCCAAATATATAAAATGGCATGTTCCTTTAGCCGTTTAGTACGTCAGGTCCCTGGTTATATAGCAAACGATAGCATTTAAGGACCAGCAGCACTTTGTTAGAGCCTGGGATTATTCCCCACATATTCAGTAACATTTCAGTAATAGTTAAGGACCATTAACTTATCCAGTCCTTTCCCATCTACCCTTCTCTGTGATCTAGCCTCTAACATGTGCAAGACAGTAAATATCCCTTTTTTCCTTCCCTAACAGTTGCAATATCTGACAGTGTGAGCTACAGAGAAGGCTATTGCAGGTGCCTGATAGCTTCTCTTCACTTCTCTCCCTGGGTGCAGAGACAAAGACTCAGCTGAGATTACTGAGTGAGCTCCAGCGATCTCCGGCTGCAGCAGAGGACCAGGAGCACCCCAAGCTTGCAGCCTGTCACCCCATCCCCAAGCAGGCAGCTCAGCACAGCAACAAGATCCTGTGGAGATTCTGGTGAGGAAGGGGCATGTAGAGGGAGCAGGGGTTTCTGTCTCACCTCCCAGTGCTGGATATGAATTTGTACTTATGTATTCTGGACATCTTTCAACATATACATTTATATAAACCAGATGCAGGGAGACTTCCGGTCATGCGGTGAGCGAGGCAGCAGCAGCGGCTTGAGGCTCCGGGTTCACCCGCTCCAAAACGATATAAAAATTGCTTAAAACGGCGAACAAATCCCTCAAGACAGCCCTCCACCTGAACACCAGGCCGCATGGACAAATATTTAGGTAAATCATCTACCGAGATGGGCGCAGAAATCCAGCGCGAAGACACGGGGCAAGGCAGCGAGCGGAGACAACAAAATGGCGGATGGGACGCCGCAACCGGCCTCAATATTTACAGACCAGCAGCTGGAACAAATAACGGTGGCGGTGATCCGCGCCCTGAATCCCCGTTGGGACGCTTTGTCTAAAAACTTAGAAGCCATACAAGTAGGGCTGGACGGCCTAGAAACGAGAACTGGAGACTTGGAAGTGAGGGTCTCCGCGCTGGAAGACGATTCCCGCACACAGGGCCCGGACATTGCGCAACTGCAAAGGCAACTCGCAGAGCAAGCTGAAAAGCTAGAAGATTTAGAAAATCGCTCCCGGCGCAGTAACATCAGGATCGTAGGGATCCCAGAGAGAGTGCCAGAGCGGAACCTGACTGATTGGTTAGAAACATGGCTAGCGAAAGAGCTGGCGCTAACGGACTCTATGGGCACCATGACCATCGAACGGGCACATAGGGTGGGAAGAAAAATGGAGAACTCACAGCGCCCGAGAATAGTTGTGGCAAAAATTTTAAATTTTCGACATAAAGTAGAGATCCTTAGAGGATTCCGTTTAAAGAGAGACATTTGCGTTTTGAAGGTCAACAAATAATGATATTCAAGATTACTCACAGAAGGTTCAAGAGCAAAGACGAGCATTCATCCGGTCTGCTCTGAACTGGCCAAAAACAAGATAAATTTGCACTCATGTACCCGGCGCACTTGAAGATAATGCACCAGGAAAAGTGGCACCATTTTCAATCGGTTGTGGAGTCTCGGGCTTTTATGTCAGAAAATAAACTAAGCAGTGAGACCTAGATGGACTGTCCGGAGGGCAAGAATATTTGATGATGTATGTAACGTTATGCCTGTAAAGTATTAATTTGAGATAACTGGGAGCGGGGGGGCCCCTCGCCGACTAAGGGAGTCTTATTCCGTGGGAAAGCCTACGGAGCAAAGGGAGCAAAGAGGGGGGAAGGGGAAAGGGATAGGGGGGGAGGGGTAGAAGACATACCGGGGATTCAAGTTCGGGAAGACAAAAGGGACCCAGGAAGAAGATTGCAGAAAGTAAGAGGGAGGCAAATTAGGTGCAAAAGACTGAGGCTGTTGGAGCAGATTAAAAATACACCAAGGCAGAGTTTACACAATTATACAATGAATATATTCGGTGGAGACAGGGGTAGAAGGTCAAGACATGTAAAAGGGACATGTTCTTTTGGAAATCATAAACAAAATCTGACATGCCTGCCAGGTTGATCACATGGAACGTGGGAGGCATCAGCTCCCCCATAAAGAGGGCGAAAATATTGACGGCCTTAAAGAGGCATAAAGCCGACATAGCATGCCTACAAGAAACAAGGCTTACAGACTTAGAACATGCAAAATTGCAAAGGCTCTGGGTAGGAGAGTGTTATGCAGCTTCCCCACAGGGGCGGAGAGGGGGAGTAGCAGTTCTCTTTCGCAAGGGGTTACAGTACAAGGCTAAGTTGTTGGCAAAGGGGGACCAAGGGAACTACATTGTAATACAGATATGGTTACAGGGCATTGAATTTATCCTGGTGGGAATTTATGGGCCTAGCCTCTGTGATCCAAAATTCTATAATACGATAATAGGCCAATGCCTCGGGTACCAGCCGAGGCAGATCGTGGTGATGGGGGACCTTAATATGGTCGCAGACCCAGAACAAGATAGTACTAATCCCACATCCTGCCATTATACAGGTCAACGAGTGCAGGAATTTGATAAACTCTCCCAAACCCTGGGACTAATCGATGCCTGGAGAACACTACATCCAGGGGAAAAAGATTATACCCATAGGTCTAGAGCACATGGTACCTTATCTCAACTAGATTATGTCTTAATAGACCGAAGAATGTTCCACCTGGTAAAAGCTGCAATTATAGGTCCAGAGGAAATATCGGATCATGCTCTGGTTTGGGTGGACTTGGTCATGCCAGTAGATGACATGGGGGGCAGAGGTTGGAGGTTCCCAACATATTTATACACGGACCCCAAATTTAAAGCTCACATACAGGCTAAATGGGAAGAGTACGTTTTGAATAATGATATACATGCGCATGTACAACCAACGCTATTTTGGTCCGCCTCAAAAGCGGTGCTAAGGGGGGAGATAATTGCATACACTAGCCTGAAAAGAAAGAAAAGAGCGCAGGGTATACTATTACTCGAAGAGAAGATGAAGAAGGCCAAACGCGCACATATACAACACCCCCAATCAAGACTCACTAGACACACTGAAGGCGGCACAGATAGCACTCAATACGCTTCTACATGACCAAGAAAACAAATCTTTGCTTTATTATAAATATAAATTACAGAGATTTGGTAATCGCTCAGGGCGCTTACTGACGCGGGTAATAAAAAATTGGGGTGGTCCTAGAACTGTGGCAGCCTTAAAAGATAATAATGGTAACATAACAACATGCAGGAAAGAGATAGGGAAGCTATTTACAGATTATTTTTCAAATCTTTATTCTGTTGAGAATGGGCCGCTAGGTAAGCAACTTTCAGAATACATAGCCAAGGCAGGGTTGGATAAAATTCCCCCAGCAGGCTTAGAAACATTGAATAACCCTCTCACATTGACAGAGATCCAAGCAGTTGTGAAATCCCTAAAACAACATTCCGCCCCAGGGCCAGATGGTTTCACGGGGGAATACTATAAAATGCTGCCCCCAGGTGCGATGATACCTTATTGGAGTTTTATGAGGAAGTGATACAGGAGGGAACCTTCCCTAAATTTATGAATACTGCACATATCACATTACTACCAAGCCGGGAAAACCACCTGAAGGAGGTGAGCTCGTATAGGCCCATTTCCCTGCTTAATTTAGATGTAAAAATACTCGCAAAAGTGCTGGCAGAAAGACTGGCGCAGTGGCTTCCCGTCTTATAGGGCCCGAACAAGTTGGGTTTGTCAGACGTAGACAAGCAACCCACAATGTAAGAAAACTTCTAGTAGCTATGGCATCGTGTTTGGAGGCTAGAGACCCGGCCATGGTGATCAGCTTGGATGCCGAAAAGCTTTTGACCAGGTGCGCTGGGATTGGCTGTTCCAAACACTGGGTCAGATGGGAATTCAAGGATGGTTCAGGAAAGCAGTAGAACCCTGTATTGTGACCCAGAAGCGAAGGTGATAGTGAATGGGATAGGTGAGGGCGGCGTTTTCCATTGGGAGAGGGACGAGACAGGGATTTCCATTGTCCCCCTTATTATTTGTAATTGCACTGGAACCTTTGCTCCGGACGCTAAAACATGCTACAGAAATAGAGGGAGTTAAAGTAGCAGGCCAGGAAATAAAACATTGGCGTACGCTGATGACATATTATTAATACTAACTAACCCAGATCATTCTCTGGATAAATTATTAGATAGCATAGGCCGATATGGTCAGCTGTCAGTTTCAAACTAAATAAGGGCAAATCAAACGTACTTGCCTTAGGGCCGAAAACTAGAATACTTATGGAACACAGACTACCATTGCAATTGGCACACAGAGAGCTCAAATATTTAGGAGTGTATATTTCCTCTGACCTTACAAATCTGTATGAATCTAATGTCCGCCGGCTACTTAAAGGAACGGAGGGGAGACTGCGAGCTTGGGCCCCTTTGCCTCTCTCATTGGGGGGAGAATTGCACTGTATAACACAATGGTAATACCCCAGTGGTTATATGTATTGCAAACATTACCATTGTATCTGAAAAGGACAGATGAAAGACAATTAAATACTATGCTCCAACGTTTTCTATGGAGGGGGAAAAAAGCACGCTTGCCCATTGAATCACTGCAGATCCCAGTAGAATATGGGGGGCTGGGGCTCCTTAATCGTAGGTGGTTAAATGTGGCTTGTGGCATGAGACATGTAAATGATTGGTTTAGGCAAAACACAGGATACTCTAACACAGAGTAGAGCAGAAGGTTGACATCAGGGGTTCACTTTAGTAACTACTTGCATGTTAAGGGGACAAGAATACCTAAGCTATGAAAACCAACTCAGATAATACAGGTAGCCAGGGCAGCGTGGAGGTGGATATGCAAAATGCCACAATTCTCTACAAAAACCACCCCATACTTACCGATTTGTGGTAATGTAGCATTTCCCCCAGGGCAAATTTACACAGTCTTTCGCAGATGGGATGAGAAGGGTATAAAATATATATTACAGGTAGTTACAGAGGAGGGTTAGAATGAACCATCTCAGACTTACAGGCAGAATTTGCCCTGCCGGACAGAGACGCATTTTATTATGGACAGCTACACCATTATGTAACATCCTTGCCATGGGAGGACCTGGCAGAAGATGTCCAGAAAGAACTGTCAACAGCCTTTTCATTGGGGGCTCAGAATAAGTACCTCTTTCATTTCATCACAGCACATAAGGGACCAATGCCGGAACTGGATTATGATAAACTAGTCATTTCCTGGCAACAAGACTTAACTTTTACCATATCATCGACACAATTAAATCATACATTTTTGTCCATTAGAAGTAGATCGGCCTGGCCAGTACATTGGGAGCAGCAATATAAATGTGTACTCCGGCTTTATATTCCACCAAGACGGGCCTTTCATATGGGACTCTCCCCCTGGGGAGCATGTCTGAAATGTGGAGGTGGTGGGGCAACATTAGGTCACATGTTCTGGTCGTGTGAAGGCATATACAAGTTTTGGAAACCTTGGTGCAATACATTTCCAAATTGTGGAAGAACAGATGGAAATGCGATCCGGCATTACTTTTCGGACAGCCAAAATTGGGACATCCAATCCCAAAAGGATATAAAACGTTTATCAACAAAGCAATAATTGTGGCGAGGCAAGTCATATTGCAGGAATGGTTGACTTATAAATACCCCACATTGTCGCAGTGGCGAATACAAATGATGAGGATGTTACGTTTTGATACGCATTGGAATAAAAGACATGGACACGAGTGCAGGAGAAGAACTGCAATTGGTGTGGTCACCTTTTTGGAACACGATGACTTCCGGCAGCCAGAAGTCACTTATTGAACTTGTAAAATTACCCGAACTGATAGTTTATAAGGACTTGGTGGGAAGGGGTCTACGGGAGAAGTTGGGGGGAGGGAGGCAAAAGAATATAGGGAAGGGGGGAGGGTGATGGGAGGGCAGTGGGAAGAAACAGGTGACTTGATGATGGAATAATTAACAGTAAGACGAATGTTAAGTTGTTGTATGCGTTTATTATTATTATCGCTGAAGCAGGAGGATGCATGTCCTACAGCAATGTGCATTTTCAAACAATGGAAACGATAAAGAAAGAGGGATGGGGGGGGGGGGGGGGGGGAGGAGGGAAGGGGAAATAATTTGAGAGACAAAAGAGAAAAGAATAGAGAAAATCTGGAAAATCGATAAGGTAAAATTATGTATAATCATACCTGATAATTTTCTTTCCATTAATCATAGCTGATCAATCCATAGACTGGTGGGTTGTGTCCATCTACCAGCAGGTGGAGATAGAGAGCAAACTTTTGCCTCCCTATATTTGGTCATGTGCTGCCGGAAACTCCTCAGTATGTCGATATCAAAGCTCCATCCGCAGGACTCAGCACATAAGAGAATTACACCCACGAAGGGACACTCTGCCCAGCTCACCACCGCCGAAACGGGGGAGGGGAATTAACCCAGCTCATCCCCACACAAGTGGGGGAGGGGAATCCGTCCAGCTCATCCCCGCGGAGCGGGGGAGGGACACCACACCCGCCGATGCGGGGGGATCTGGCTTATCCTGCAACCGCAACCGCGGGAGGAGCTGACTGACCCTAACACCGCCGAAGCGGGAGGGGGTACAAAGCTGCCCTACAGCCGCACGAAGCGGGAGGGAGTGCCGGCAGAATTTATGTCTCAATCCAGCCCCGTAAAACGGGGGGGGAGGAATGCAGCAGCTCACTGTAACACAAACTCGTCTCAACTCTTGAAGAATCCAAGTGAAAAAACTTGAACACGAAGTCTTTCTGAAGTAACTGAAGACTAAACTTGAACCTGAAATGCAACCAGAATAAAAACAGTACAGATATCTGGGAGGGGCTATGGATTGATCAGCTATGATTAATGGAAAGAAAATTATCAGGTATGATTATACATAATTTTACCTTCCATATCATCAAGCTGATCAATCCATAGACTGGTGGGATGTACCGAAGCAGTACTCACCCAGGGCGGGACATTGAAATCCCTGACCTCAACACTGAAGCTCCAAACCGGGCCTCCGCCCGTGCAGCCAACCGTCAAACGGTAATGCTTGGAGAATGTATGAGCCGAAGCCCAAGTTGCCGCCTGCATATCTCTTCCAAGGAGACGGATCAGGCCTCTGCCATCGAGGCCGCCTGAGCTCTTGTGGAGTGAGCCTTCAGCTGGATAAGCGGCACCTTCCCCGCGGCCACATAAGCCGCTGCCATGGCTTCCTTGACCCATCTTGCCACTGTAGGCTTAGCAGCCTGCAGACCCTTACGAGGACCTGCAAACCGGACAAACAGATGATCCGATTTCCGGAAATCATTGGTCACTTCCAAGTATCTGATGATGACTCGTCTCACATCCAGATATTTAAGAGCAGAGTACTCCTCTGGGTAGTCCTCCCTACGAAAGGAAGGAGACAGAGCTGCTGATTCACATGGAAGCGAGAAACAATCTTGGGCAGGAAGGAAGGCACTGTGCGAATAGTCACTCCTGCCTCAGTGAACTGCAGAAAAGGCTCTCGACAAGAGAGCGCCTGGAGCTCGGAAACTCTTCTGGCTGAAGTGATAGCCACCAAAAAGACTGCTTTCAACGTCGGTCTTTCAGAGATGCCCTTGCCAAGGGTTCAAAAGGCGGCTTCTGCAATGCTCTTAGCACCAGGTTGAGAATCCACGCAGGCACCACTGAGTGCGGAGGAGGGCGCAGGTGAGTAACTCCCTTGCGAAAGCGCACCACATCTGGCTGCGAAGCCAGGGAAGCACCCTTCAGGCGGCCCCTGAAGCAAGCCAGAGCCGCTATCTGGACTTAAAGGGAACTGAGCGACAGGCCTTCTCCAGACCTTCTTGCAGGAACGCCAACACTGAAGAATTGGAGCAGTGAAGGGAGAAAGTGAGCCTGCTTCACACCATGCTGCAAAGACACGCCAAACCCTGGCGTAAGCAGTAGAAGTAGAGCGCTTCCTCGCTCTCAGCATAGTGGCGATGACCTTGTCTGAGAAGCCCTTCTTCCTCAGACGCTGCCGCTCAATAGCCAGGCCGTAAGACCAAAGGTGGAGGGATCCTCCATCACCACGGGACCCTGATGTAACAGGCCCTGCTCCACTGGCAGCCGCAGAGGATCGCCGACTGAGAGCCTGATCAAGTCCGCATACCAGGGACATCTGGTCCAATCCGGACCACCAGGATTACCCTGCCGGGATGCTTTGCCACCCGGACTAGCACCCTGCCCAACATGGGCCAGGGCGGGAACACATAGAGAAACTCTTGTGTCGGCCACTGTTGGAGAAGAGCATCTACTCCCAGGGATCGAGGGTCCCGTCCTCTGCTGAACAAGCGCGGCACTTGGCAATTGGCCGATGACGCCATCAGATATAGGCTCGGCTGGCCCCAGCGCTTCGTGATGTCCAAGAACGCCTGAGCAGATAGCTGCCGCTCTCCGGCTCCTGCTCCAGGTTCGCTTCCGCCCACTGGCATAGATTTCATAGCCCCCTTGGCTAGAGGGCGCTCTTGGTACCTCCCTGGCGGTTGATATAGGCCACAGCCGTGGCATTGTCCGACAGGACCCGTACAGGCTTCAACACCAGTACCGGGATGAACTCCAATAACAACAACCGAATGGCTCTGAGTTCCAGGAGGTTGATAGACCACTTGCCTCTGCAGGAGACCAGAGCCCCTGCACTGTCCTTCCAAGCATTGGGCTCCCCAGCCCATCAAAGAGGCGTCTGTCGTGACGACAATCCACTCCGGGGTCACCAGAGGCATTGCTGCAGACAACTTGTCTGTCTGCGTCCACCAGCTCAGCGCCTTGCGCACTGCTGGGTCCAAGGTAAGGCGCACAGCAGAAATCCTCCGACATCGGAGTCCAGTCGCAGCAGCAGAGATAGCTGTAGTGGTCTCATATGAGCCCTGGCCCAGGGCACTACTTCCATCGTGGCCGTCATAGAGCCCACAGCTGCACGTAGTCCGAAGCCCGAATAGGAGAGGCTTACTAGGAACTAGTCCACCTGAGCCTGAAGCTTGACAATCCGATTGTCTGGCAGGAACACTCTGCCCACTTGGGTGTCGAATCGAACTCCCAGATACTCCAGGGACTGAGTCGGGTGCAGCTGGCTCTTCTTCCAGTGATGATCCATCCCAGGGAGCTCAAAAGAGCAACTACCCGGTCCATAGCTTTGCCGCACCCTGCATAAGAGGGGGCTCGGATCAACCAGTCGTCCAGATAAGGATGGACTTGTACTCCTTCCTTTAGCAGGAAGGCCGCTATGACCCCCATTACTTTGGAAAAGGTCCGCGGAGCAGTAGCCAACCAGAAAGGGAGGGCTCTGAACTGGAAGTGTCGTCTCAGGACTGTAAAACGCAGAAAGCGTTGGAGAGGAGGCCAGATGGGAATATGCAGGTACGCTTCCTTGATGTCCAAGGAAGCCCAGAACTCTCCTGCCTTCACTGCCGCTATAACAGAGCGGAGAGTCTCCATGCGAAAGTGCCTCACTTTCAAGGCCCGATTGACCCCTTTGAGGTCGAGGATAGGCCGGACAGAACCTCCTTTCTTTGGTACCACAAAGTAAATGGAGTAACGTCCCTTGCCAATCTGATTTTTTGGCACCGGAACGACCGCACCCAGGCGGATCAGGTTGTCCAAGGTCTGCTGCACTGCCACAGCTTTGACCGGAGACTTGCAGGGAGAGAGTACAAACCCGTCTCTTAAGGGTCGGCAGAACTCTAGCTTGTAGCCGTCTCTGATGCCTTCCAGCACCCAAGCGTGTGAAGTTACTGTGGTCCGCTCACCCAGAAACGAGGACAGCCGTCCTCCAATCTGCACTGGGGCGTGGACCAAGGCCCCGTCACTGGGCGCGAGATCCTGGGGGAGGACCGGAGGGAGCACCTCCGGGACGGCGGTCTCTGCGAAAGGAATGCTGCTTGGGGGAGAAATTCCTCTTGAAGGAAGAGGGGGCAGAGGAGCCCGACCTGCCCGGGCAGTACCGACGGGCTTCCTGAAACCGTCCTCTGGAGGTACCGGGACGAGTACTAGCCGAGCCCTGACCTCTGGTAACTTCTTGCCCTTAGACGTGCCGAGATCGGTCACGATTTTGTCCAGCTCGACCCCAAAGAGCAGCTTGCCTTTAAAAGGCAATCTAGCCAGGCGGGATTTAGAGGCGTGGTCAGCAGACCAATGTTTCAGCCAAAGCCACCGCCGCGCAGAGACTGTCTGAGCCATGCCTTTAGCTGAGGCTCTCAAGACATCATACAGCAAGTCTGCCAAATAGGCTAGGCCCGATTCCAGGGCCGGCCCAATCAGCCCTCAAGGAATGATCCGAGGGGGAAGCCCGCTGCCACCATAGTCAGGCACGCCCTGGCCACATAGGAACCGCAAACCGAGGCCTGCAAACTTAAAGCAGTTGCCTCAAAGGACGACCTTAAGGCCGCCTCCAATCTTCTGTCTTGGGCGTCCATTAGGGCCGTGCCACCTTCCACCGGCAAAGCCATTTTCTTAGTCACCGCAGTGATTAAAGAATCCACAGTAGGCACAGATAGGCCTCACGTTCACTTTCAGGTAAAGGATAGAGGCGGGACATAGCCCTAGCCACATTGAGGCTCGCTTCCGGGACATCCCATTGAGCCGAAATTAAGGTGTGCATGGCATCATGCACGTGGAAGGTTCTAGGCGGGCGCTTCGTCCCCAGCATAATGGCAGAGCCAACAGGGGCTGAGGGAGAGACGTCCTCCGGAGAGGAAATCATCAAAATGCCCATGGCCTGCACTAACAGGTTGGGCAAATCCTCTGGGCTAAAAGCCGCGCTGCAGAGGGGTCATCCGCTCCATCCGAGCGGGGATCCGTCTCCTCCAAGGAATCCGCAAAGGACCGTTGGGAGACCTCAGACACGCTGCCCTCATCTACATCGGAGGAGACAAAGTCCTCCAAGGCCTGGAAATCAACCCGAGGGCGTTTACCCTCTGGGAACCTCAACCTCTTATCAGAAGAGGGAGCAGGGCAGCGTTTTGCATGAGGAAAGCCTGATGCAGCAGCAAAACAAACTCGGGGGAGAAACCCCCCAGACTGTGCACTTCCGCAGCCTGGGCAACAGCCCTAGACGCACCCTGAACCGGCGCTCGCAAGAGCGGGGGAGAGGCATGCTGCGCATCCAAATGGCGTCCGGCGCGACACTCCGCGAAGGAGCCGCGCGGGAAGAACGGCACTTAACTGTAGCCGCTTTTGTGCCGTCGCCCAAATTAAGGGCGTTCATGGCATTAATGTCTCCAACCTCAAGGGCGGCCCACGAAGAAGCCGTCCGAGCCGCGTGGCCGGCCAAGATGGCGGAGGCGAGGAGCGGGGGATGGGCGTTTATGGCGGGAAAAACCGCCACGCCGGAGGAAGGACCGGGACATTCATCGGTCACGAAACTGTCACCCAACAAGGGCGAATCAGGCTGTAAGACCCCCGCATCCCCTCTAGAAGCGCTCAAGCGATCCGGGGAGCGACCCTTTGCGCCCTCGCCCTCCGACGCCATATGCCACGAGGAGAAGAATCGGGGAACCCCCTGCCCGCTATAAAAAGGTAAAATTACCTGCTTGCCGCTCCGAGCTGTAACGAACTGGTGTCCCCGTGAGTAGCTGCAATGAACGTTTAAATAAACGTCGAAATAAACGCCTTTAAGGACGTTTAAAATTTTTTTTTTTTTTTTAACGGAGCCAGCGGGAGGGGGGAGAAAAGGAGGGACCTGGCCCACCAGGTTTGCACTTGCTCAAAAGAGCCCTCAACCCCAGGCCTCAACAAAACCTAAGGATTAGGCTTGGAGGCCTAGCCAGAGCTGCTGCTGTGTGTGAACCACCACCTGCTGAGATAGAGAACATACTGGGGAGTTTCCGGCAGCACATGACCAAATATAGGGAGGCAAAAGTTTGCTCTCTATCTCCACCTGCTGGTAGATGGACACAACCCACCAGTCTATGGATTGATCAGCTTGATGATATGGAAAATTGGTTGCACTGGTTGAAATGTTATGACTGTACATTTTGTGTTAATAAAAAAGATTTAAACATAAACCAGATGCAGTTCAAACAGATAAACTTGGAAGAATGCTCGCTAATCAAAGCACCATATTCTCTATCATTGATTCACCTAACACTATCCATCCACTCGCAGCAAACAATATCATACCCATCCTACAAAGTCACCAAAGGCTGATCAGAAACTCCACACCTTACCAAATTGGCAACCACCAAAACAAGGAAGAATACCCACATATGGACAACACCAACAAAACGGTAAAAAAAGTCATAATAAGCAAACACTAACTAAGGAAAGACAACTAACAAAATCCACACATCACCAACTATAGAAGCCCATACCAAAAGATTCAAGTGGGCTATATTAATGCCAGATCCGTAGTTAACAAAACAACAACAATAACAGACTGGATCACGGCAGAAACCTTGATCTAATTTTCATTAACGAAACCTGGATCCACAATCAAAAGGATCCCATTAACTCTTGACCTATGCCCTCCAGGATACACAAATCACTCACTGGACCAGAAGGAAAAGAGAGGCGGAGGCATAGGCCTAATCTACCACTCCCACTTCATCACCGAACCCACAGTCGAGTCCATAACAACCCAACTTGAAATTACCTCATTAGAATACATAACAAATCCCTGCTTGACACCTGAACTGTGTCTTGTTTTACAGACCACTAGGTAACTGGAACGAAAGCCAGTCAAACTTCATGAACTTCATTTCAAACACTTGTGTAACTAACTCCAATATACTAGCTCTAGGAGACATCAACCTTCACCTAGAAGACCCTAACTCTACCAACGCACGCGAATGCAAGGAATTCCTCCACTCATGGGATCTTAAATGGGACAGAACCACCTTGGACAGACCACTACAAACTAAACCTATCCCTAAAATGGCGGAAAAAGGGTTCATATCGCACTCAAGAACAAAAAACCTACACCACAAGGGGCCAAATAGACCCGAACACATTCTAGCAACATATCTATATAATAAAGGCAACCCCAACGTTCTATGAAGCCTCCAGCCGGAAGTGTGAAGCGCCAGAGATATCGGTTTCCCCATGAGTGAAGGAAAACAGCCACAGCACGAATCCCAGGAAACAGTGAAGGACTCAGAGGGGGGAGGGGAGAGAGATGCCCTCACTCTCTCTGTAACACAAACACAGCACAGCAGGAAACTTAACACTGAAGGACTGGACTCGGAGGGGGGAGGGGGAGGGAGAGAGGGCAGAGGGCAGGGACACTCCCACATGCACACTCTGAAGAAAACCTTGCTAGCCCCCGTTTCATTTGCATCAGAAACGGGGCTTTTTTACTAGTATATAATAACGACTGGACAGCACAGACGGACGCCATAAACTTCCTTTCTGAATGGGATGAAAGATGTAGAAACATATTAGACAAAATAGCACCCTTACGAACAAAGGCAGTACCATGGTTCAACAACGAACTGAAAAAACTAAAAACACAAACAAGGAAGCATAAAAGACGATCACACACTCAACGCTTGGATGCAAATACATAGAAAATATAAATACGCATGCAACTATGGAACGCATTACCGAAAGTCATAAAGACAACGCACGACCATCTCAACATCCGGAAATCACTAAAGACCAATCTGTTCAAAAAGGCATACCCTATTGACCCAACTTCAGTGCCTGAATTCAGCAACACAACGAAACCAAAACTTGCAACGAACTTATATAACTCGTCCTCTCTCGTTCCTCTAATGTGTCTGTAATGCATATATCTCATTGTATTTGTTTCTTCACTGGAGGTGGTAACGCCTCACTGTACTATGTAAGCCACATTGAGCCTGCAAATAGGTGGGAAAATGTGGGGTACAAATGCAACAAATAAAAATAAATAAATATTTTTAGTACTCTTCTTTCAAACAGTTTAAAGGTTTTCATATCTGTAAACTACTTACAGGAACATGGGAGTAGTTTCTGTGTAAAACTTACTGATAGTATCTGTGAATAAAAAGTATTTCAATATTTGTTAAGAGTTCATGTGGTCATGATATATGTGTAAAGCTGTCCAGTGTCTTTGCTGCCTCTGAGAAGGGATAATGTCACCTTTGCTCTAGAGACATTATGTACAATCCTTTGTACTCTTTTTACCTGTTTATGATAGTATGTTTATCATTCATCTTAAATGAAAAAAAAATTAAATACCGTTTAAAAAAACTTGGTAAGGGGTCTTATTATTCTCATAACACGATGTCTTCTGTTATGTTACTATGTTACTGACCCAGCCTTTACCAGGAGGAAAAAAAATGTCTGCCTGACTACAACACGTGCTAGGGTGTCCTTAATAACCAGCCACTCCAATGACACACTGATTACGATTTATTATAACAAATGCTACTCAACCTTTGAAAAGTTATTCCGTTATTAAACTTCCTCTGTGTACATCCGTATGCTGCACAAGCCGGTATGTTTGAAAAATATAAGTGAGAAGCTTAAATAAAAAATGCTACCAACGAGGATGCAGCAGCTCATAGGTTTGCTTGCTTTTTTTGAGTGGCTAGATGATGACGACGGCGCGCGGGAAAGGGGAAACCGCGACTAATCAAATTGGCTTCAACTTTTTGACGTCATCCCGGCTCCTGCTTTCTTAAACCTCCTTGTTGCTAGTAAACTTTATTGGGTCTTCTTTCTCAATCTAACTTCTTCGGGCGTCCAGTCCAACCTTCTTTGGTCCAGCTCTCCTCTGAGCCTGACGCTACTTCCTGTTTCCGGCAAGGTCGCGACTATAGGACCAGGAGGAGGGCTGCCTCAGTGGGATGTTGTTGTTGTTATAGGGGACAGGGGCACCGCCGGAGAAGGAAAGCTGTAAGATTGTTAGTAGGCGACCTCAGGTATGAGTTTGACCGGGGGGGCGGGGACAAAGAGGAGAGTGTTGCAGGGACCATGGGGAGGGGAGGTTTGTTCCCCCCGATCCCGGATCCCCGAATGCATGTGAGAATGTGAGGCGCAGTCTAATACTTGTGACTTGGTATCTTTGAGGTGTGTGTAAACGCATGTTTGGGAACATTTTCGCATTAATCTGCATATATTTGCATGAAACTGGAGAACAGGGATGTAGGAATATGTCTGCAGATTTACATGTATGCATTTATTATAATGGGCGGGGATGTTGAATGTTTCCTATCCCAGTGTGCTTTGATGGTTACTATTTGGAAAGCTACATGACTTGTGGGTGGAAATTTGTAGTTTTGCCCCTTGGGAAGATACTTGTGGTAAGCCGTGTTAGTCCACTTTAAAGGTAATCATAGAAATAAAACATGGGAAAGAAAATAAGATGATACCTTTGGGATGAAGAAAGGGACGCTGACTGATGGAAAAGCACAACGGAAACTCAAAATTTCTAAAAGTTTATATTAATATAGGCAAATAATTACAGATAATATATTTGTGAATACGTCCTTCAAAATAGTGAAAACAAGCAACGATTGGTCTAGCTTCTGGTTTGTTCTGGTGTCTTCCCTGGCCACTGTGTTCTTTCAATCTGACTTTTGCTGTTAATGCTGGGCACACACTAGGCACAGATGTTCTGAACTATGCACACACTCCCCAGATTCTATATATGGCGCTTTGAATTGCATGCGTAAATTTGGGTGTGTGCCCAGTTTGAGTATGCAACTAATTGAATAACGAGCCCACTGAGTGCTGATAATTGGGCAATGACAATTAGCACTAATTGACAATTTCTGCTAACATGTTTTAGGTGTATTTTGTAAAGTGCATGTAAATTCTAGTGTATGTACTCATAAAGGGTGTGTGGCTTGTGAGGTACAAGGGCGAATCAGGGCATTCCTGCAATTTATGTGCGTTGTTATAGAATCGGGGAATCCGTGCTTAATTTACGTGTGGGGGATTTACTCCAGGTTTTATTCGTTTATGGCATTTATACCCCACATTTTCCCACACAAATTTGACTTTAATGTGGCTAACAAGCTGCAAGAAGACAGTACAAAATACATGGGCAGAAATGTAAATACATATGCAATAGAGGAAGGGGGGAGAAAAAACTAGGCATCGGCAATCAATTAACAAAACTTTTTTTTTTAAAGAGGAAAGATATCAAAACTTGTGAAAAACTAAGTAATCATGCTGGGATAATTGGTCTAAATGTTGTGCCTAAATGTAGTCATGGTTCCCAATGCTAAGCGCTATTCTGTAAACCGCATCTATCTTAAGCGTGTTCTATATATAGTGTTCAGTGTTTTAGGTTTTTTTAAGTGTCATTTTTAGAATCTAGTTCACTAACCCCCGGATTCTGTATAGTGTGCCTAGAGGTCTGCACTGAAATCCAAGTGTATTCTATTAATTACATGCATAACTTAATCGGCTTAACAAGCTCATCAGCACTGATAACAGCTCTCATCAAACAATAATGAGCACTAATTGGCAATAATTACAATTTAGGTGCACAACTTGCTAATCACATTCTGTAATGCAGTGCGCCTAACTTCTAATGCATGCATTAAAAAAGGGGTGAGGTTATGAGGGGAAATGGGCATTCCAAAATGTACACACCTAGTTATAGAATATGGCCCAGTGCACCTACATCTATGCGCCAGGATTTACACCACATTTTCGTTGATGTAAATGGAGGCACATAGTTTTAGGTGCTCAGATATCAACTATGCATATTCTGTATACAGCACCAAAATCTAGGCGCTGCTTACAGAATACACTTAGTTGGCATTGATTTCCGTGCCAATGTTTTGGGTGCCATATATAGAATCTCCCCCTAAGAGACTCATTTTCAAAGCACTTAGACTTACAAAGTTTCAAGGATACTATGCAAGTTTGTAAGTCTAAATTCTTTGTAAATACGCGTCTATTTCTTCTGCACCTTATGTAGGTTCAGGGAACCTGAAGATTTCAATATTAATCCCCTCTTTTTTCTAGGTTGTCTTGTCTGTTAGGTCTTCAAGCTTTAACGTAGTCTGTGCCTTGGCTTAAGACTATATTACACTTGGGGGGAGCCCTGAATTGTGTGTATTCCCCTCTACAGCCATAACTGCTGGACATATGGACATGTTCTATTATTAATAACAAATAGAAATAAAACATCACAAAACTCAGATGCCATCTCTGAGTTTCTTTAAAGTTCATTGGCTTCGTGTAAAATGCGATAATACTGTTCACGAAAAATATCAAACTAGAGTGTCAAAATCTTTTTATTTTAACATAGCCCTGGATGAGAGCTTTCTGAAAAGATAGTTATAATTCACAGACTCCAATGATTCCTTAGATATTAAGGGTTGAAAATTTAAAAAGTGGACCTCAAAAGTCACTGGAAAGAGATTAAAGCCTGAAATTTAGAGGAAGAAAGTAGACACTACTCTTCATCCATAGGTATGAAGTTTGAAACGTGGCATTTTATTCTTTAAGAAAGCTATAAATACACTCATGATGAAAGTTTATACAAATTGCAGACTCGCAAGCTTAGGGGTCCTTTTACTAAGCAGTGGCAAAAAGTGACCTGCGGTATTGTGGGCATGTGTTTGGCCAGTTTTTACCGCGTCTGGGAAAAGGGACTTTTTTCAGTGGGCCAGGAAAAGGGCCTGCAGTAAAACTGAAACTAGCACGTGCCTATTTATGGCCTGAGCCCTTAACTCCACCCATTGATCTAGCGGTAAGGGCTCACACGCTAAACACGCAGTGACCAGTCAGCGCTAGCCAACTATGATTATATGTTGGAAACACCGCGCTTTGGTGCTTGTCTTCCAAAGTTGGCTAATTTTTTTTTTTTTTTTTTAGATCATCAAACCATTTTTGACTGGATTTCATTCGTTTGAGGCCCTTTTACCAAGTTGCAATAAAAAGGGCCCTGTAGTAGCTGCAGCAGCCATTTTTGCCTTGCACTGAGGCCCTTTTTACTGCAATGGGTGAGAAGACTGCAAAAATACATGGCCATGCAGTAAGATTTTTTTTTTTTTTCATTTAAGATGAATGAAGGAATAGATCCACAGAAGCTTAGTGGAGATTGGATGGCAGCACCGGTAATTGTGAAGCGAAGCTAGTGCTGGGCAGACTTCTATGGTCCGTGCCCTGGAAATGGCAAGGACAAATCAAGGTCAGGTATTCATATAAAGTAGCACTTACAATGAGTTTATCTGGTTGGGCAGACTGGATGGACCATACAGGTCTTTATCTTCCATCATCTACTATGTTACTATCATAAACAGGTCAAAAGAGTACAAAGGGTTGTATATAATAATTGATGTCTCTAGAGCAAAGGTGACATTATCCCTTCTCAGAAGACAGCAAAGACACTGGTCAATTTTCATCTGACACTTGTTCAGGTCAGCAAGTCTCTCCTCATACGTCTTGTAATGCAAATCCCATACCATTCTCTTAGCTTTTCTTTGCACCGCTTCAATTCTTTTTACATCCTTAGCAAGATAGGCCTCCAAAACTGAACACAATATTCCAGGTGGGGCCTCACCAACGACTTATACAGGGGCATTAAAACCTCTTTTCTTCTGCTGGTCACACCTCTCTCTATACAGCCTAGCAACCTTCTAGCTACGGCCACCACCTTGTCACACTGTTTCTTCGCCTTCAGATCTTCAGATACTATCACCCCAAGATCCCTCTCCCCGTCCGTACATATCAGACTCTCACTGCCTAACACATATGTCTCTCGTGGATTTCTACTCCCTAAGTGCAGCACTTTGCATTTCTTCGCATTGAATTTTAATTGCCAAACCTTAGACCATTCTTCTAGCTTCCGCAGATCCTTTTTCATGTTTTCCACTCCCTCCCGGGTGTCCACTCTGTTACAAATCTTAGTATCATCTGCAAAAAGACAAACTTTACCTTCTAACCCTTTGGCAATGTCACTCACAAATATATTGAACAGAATCGGCCCCAGCACCGAGCCCTTAGGCACTCCACTACTCACCTTTCCTTCATTCGAGCGAATTCCATTAACCACCACCCTCTGGCGTCTCTCCGTCAACCAGTTCCTAATCCAGTTCACCACATTGGGTCAATTTTCAGCCTGTCAAGTTTATTCAAAAGCCTCCTGTGAGGAACCGTGTCAAAAGCTTTGCTGAAATCTAAGTAGATTACGTCTATAGCACGTCCATGATTCGATTCAATGGTCACCCTGTCAAAGAATTCAATGAGATTCGTTTGGCACGATTTACCTTTGGTAAAACCATGTTGTCTCTGATCTTGTAACTTATTGGCTTCCAGGAAATTCACTATCCTTTCTTTCAGCATCGCTTCCATTACTTTTCCAATAACCGAAGTGAAGCTTACCGGCCTGTAGTTTCCAGCTTCTTCCCTGTCACCACTCTTGTGAAGAGGGACCACATCCGCCATTCTCCAATCCCACGGAACTTCTCCCGTCTCCAAGGATTTATTAAACAAATCTTTAAGCGGACCTGCCAGAACCTCTCTGAGCTCCCTCAATATCCTGGGGTGGATCCCGTCCGGTCCCACGGCTTTGTCCACCTTTAGATTTTCAAGTTGTTCATTCATACACACACTCTCTTCAGTGAACAGTGCTCTATCCATTCCATTCTCATTCGTGCTTTTGCCAGTCAATAGCGGTCCTTCTCCAGGATTTTCTTCAGTGAAAACAGAACAAAAGTATCTATTTAGCTGTCACGTCTGTGGCCGTGACCACCCTCAGACTTACCTTGTTCCTGGGGGTCAGCTTCCTAGCTGGCTCCTGTTTCTTCTGTCTGTCCTTTCTGAGCTAGCTCTGGCTCTCTGTGCTGGCTGCATCCAGCAGCATGACACTAATTGCCTCACTATACTGCACCTGTGGGTGTTGCCTGGGTTAGCTCTCTCTCTCTCTGTGTGCTGGCTGCTTCCAGCTTGACTCTAATTGCTTCACTACACTACACCTGGGTGTAGGAAGCCTCTCTGTGTTTCACTGTGCTTTCTGCCAGCTCTGTGGTTTGTGCCTGAACAGCCTCCGTAGTTACTTAGAGATTGCTGCAGCTGTGTCTCTGGTGTTGAAGGGCTTTATTAATCACTTAGAGACTGCAGCCTTGGCCTTTGCATCGTATAAGGTCCCTGGTATACTAGAGTGCTCTGTGCACTGCTACATTGTCCAGTTCTGTGTGATTGTCTAGTGTTTGACTAGTTAGCTTGGGCACAGCCTTGCTTGGTAGCCTGTGTACAGCTTACTAGTTCTTCTGTGGTTGCTCTGTGTGAGTTCCTAGTGTTTGCCTAGTTAGCTTGGGCACTGCTCTGCTTGTTAGCTTGTGTACAGCTTCTAGGTCTCCTGAGTTTAGCCTCTGGTTTCCCCGGTGGGGTTTCCTTGGGTTCTGGAGCTTCAGCCCTAGTCTTTCCTTTGCCAGTTCTCCATGTTACTGGAGCTCCAGCCCTAGTCTTGCTATTGGTTCTGACCCTTGCCTGTACCTATCTACTGCTCTGCTAGCCGCCTGTCCAGAGACTCCTGCTTTGAACCTGACCACACCTGTCTCTGCCTATTGCCTATACTCAGATATTCTCTGCCAGCCACCTGTCCCTGCCTATTGCCTGTACTCAGATCTTCTCTGCCAGCCACCTGTCTCGGACTATTGCCTGAACCCGGACATTCCCTGCCTGCCTGTCTCACTTTAGCCTAGGTTCCTGGGAGCATGGCTGGATCCTGACTCCGGTTGTTCCTGTTGCTGGTTCCAGTTCTGGTTTTCCTGTAAGCCCTACCGGCTGCTCGAACCTGAGGGCTCAACCCTCGGGGAAAGGCAGCTAAGCGTAGGTGAAACCTACTCCAGTGTGTTCCAGTCTGGTGCGTTTCAGTCCCAAGTGTTCCAGTGCAGGACTCCAGTCCGGGGTTCCAGTCCAGCCTTGTCTCTTCTCTGCTCCGAAGGTGATCTTGCCTGCCACTGCCACTCCTCGGCCGTGGTCCAAGGACTCACGTACCCAGGGTTCCCGGGGAAGAAGCCTGACAGAATGCCAAGGTCCTCGAGAACACGACATTAGCAAATTTGCTTTTTCTTCATCATTATCTACATAGTGGTTCGCAGCATTTTTCAGTCTCGCAATTCCCTTTTTAGTCTTCCTCCTTTCACTAATATACCTAAAGAAATTTTTGTCACCCCTCCTTACCTTTCTAGCCAGTTGTTCTTCCGCTTGCTCTTTTGCCAGACGTATCTCTCTCTCTCTCGGCTTCTTTCAGTTTCATCCGGTATTCCTCTCCGTGATCATCCAGTACATTATCAGACACGTTCTTTTCCATTTGTAAGTACCAGGTCCAGTGTCGCCTGCTCTCTTATGGGTTCTGTTACCTATATATTGAAATCTCCTAGCAATAGCACTTCTCCTTTCCTTATGATTTTTGTGAATGTTTTCAATTAAGTCTTCATGTTTTTCTTTTGCCTGGAAGTTGCACCTGTATAGAACTAAGAAAAGGGGAGGAGACCTAGCCATAGTCATTTTTTGATGTAAAAATTATAGAAAAATTGCAACCTTCTCTATAAAAGATTCTTTCTTATCAAAGCCAATTCAAATATTATTAGTGTATCGGCCCCCTGGAAGTTGGGAGCAAGTGGAAGCAGTGTTCAATGCGTTTATTGCAACTGCTTGTGTCAATAATGATGACATTTTGTTGATTGGAGATGTCAACCTTCACCTTGACAATCCTACTAATCATAATACCAAGCAATTAACATACATAACATAACAAAGTAGATGACAGCAGATAAAAACCTGTATGGTCCATCCAGTCTGCCCAACAAGATAAACTCATTGTAAGTGCTACTTTATATGAAATACCTGACTTTGATTTGTCCTTGCCATTTCCAGGGCACAGACCATAGAAGTCTGCCCAGCACTAGCTTCGCTTCCCAATTACCGGTGTTGCTTGACTTTCTTCAATTGTTGCAATTCTAAACCTTCAATGGCCAATCTTCTCATGTCAAAGGTCATCAATTTGATTTTTTCCATGTTTAATCCACAATGGTTACTGATTCCTTGGTCAGATCATAGCTGCCTTACATTTACATTAAATTGGATGGAAACTACACTTAATCTTAAAACAAAAAAAGATTATCACATCTTTCAAACCAGAGATAAAATTGACCCTATAAATTTTTGATCAAATGAGCAATTTAGTCAACTGTTTTCCTCTCCTCCATCCATTGCCTTTATTTAAAAATGGAATGACACCTGTAGCATAGTTCTAGACAAGATAGCACCGATCAAAACCAAATCCAGACCTAATCTGAGGTTATTTATTTATTTATTGCATTTGTATCCCACATTTTCCCACCTATTTGCAGGCTCAATGTGGCTTACAGAGTGTGGTTATGACATAGTCTATAGGATATCAGATACAGTTTGTAATGTGCAAAGATTAAATCAGATACAATTGATAATGTGCCAAAGTTAAGTAAGGGAAGAGGTTAGATCCCTGGTACAATGTAGATTTCTTAGAAATGAAATGAAAATGCAGATGTGAAAGAATTTGGTCTAAAACTAATGCTAGTTGGATAAATTAGAAACAACTCCCTAAGAGAATACAAACATGATTTCCAAAGCTAAAATTACTTATTACTCTAAATTCATCAGCAGAACAAGAGTTAACCCTAGAAAACTATATGCTTTTAGTTAATTCATGCCTGAATACTCAACAGGTAACCTCCATAAATTAATCTGTCCCTTCAGCGGACCAATTGACTTCTTTTTTGAAAAGAAAATAATTAAAATAAAACAAGAATTGAAAAACCCTTCCATCTCATTAGAGCAATTCCTTAATTTACAAAATTAGTCACCCTTTTGCTCAGTTATGAATAGAATTTGGTTAACATTTCAGCCTATCACATCAGACCAAGTCAATCATTTCCTTCGCAGATATACCAAATCACAATGCTTGCTTGACTCCTGTCTTAATTATTTCTTGATACCAGCCCCTAAAGTTTTAATTGATCACCTACATTAAAGTCTAACTTTAATATTATTTCAGGGTATATTCCCTACTTGCAATGGTAGCATAATCTTAATTACGATCCCGAAAAATAGTCAAATTAGTATTAGTATTATTTCCAGCTACAGACCAGTGGCCTCAATACCTCTATTAGAATTTTAGAGGAGCTAATCACTCATCAGTTAATGGAATATCTTCAGCATCATTCAATTCTACATAAATATCAATCGGGTTTTGGGCCCTTGTAAAGTACTGAAACCAATCGTAGACGAGAATTAAGCTTAGGCAACAAAAGTTTTAATTCTCCAATTCAACGTGTCTAGTGCATTTGATACAGTAGATCATGACATCCTTTTAAATATTCTTGACTATTATGGAATCTGTGGAACTGTCTGGTTCTCTGGATTTTTTAAATCCAGGTCTTATCAAGTTAAACAACTGGGTACTATTTAGTCATGGGTTTCTTGTGGTCGAGTGCCACAGGGATCGCCTCTGTCACCTGTTTTGTTTAACATTATGATCTCTTTAGGCCATTTGGTAGAATCAAACGGGTTTTCAGCATTCATATATGCTGATGATGTCACAATTTATATCCCATTCATCAAAGAATTACATGAGATTGCAAACAAAATCAAAGTAGGTATCGACTTAATGGAATCCTGGGCTCTTAATTTTAAGTTGAACTTAATACTGATAAAACGAAATTTATGAGAGCAACTAGCCCTTATCACCAAATAACCATCTCAGATTTTAAGATTGATAATGTTACTGATTCTTTGAATTCAACAATGAAAATCTTGGATCTTAATTGATCAGTTTCTTCTTTGGATTGCCAAATTTCCAAAGTAGTCTCGAATGTCTTTAATTCATTGTGGAAACTTAAAAGATTAAGACCATTCTTTTAAGATCAGTCTTTTGCACTTTAGTTCAGTCATTAGTCAACCAAATTGGACTATGCAATTCAATTTATGCAGGTATTAAGCGGAGTATCTTAAGAGAACTACAAACTGCACAAATGCGGCTGCCTGCTTTTATATATAGATTGCCGTGTTACGTTAAAGCATCTCCTCTTCTTAGGATCTGCATTGGTTAGCTACCGATGAAAGAATTTCATTTAATCTTCTGTGTTATCTTACTGTCTTATATGATAGATCTCATTAAGTTATCAACCACGAATTGCCACCTCATCATCTAGAGAATATCTCATATTACATTTCCCAAGTTGTAAGAAATTAGGGCCCTGTTTAAACGCACATTAAAGATGATAATGCGGCTTAGTAAACAGGGCCCTTAACCTACAAAACTATCCATGCTGCTAATTGTTCTTACCAAAGTACCAAACTCTGCAACTCATTACCCAAGTATATCAGACACTCTGTCGATTATGTGTCATTTAGAACTTTACTTAAAGCCCACTTCTTTAGATCTGTGTTCAGCTAATATGAAAAGAAAATTTATTTTTAATAGTTGTATTCTGTATTAATGTTTTGTAATGCTTCTTCTTAATTTGTTTGGTAAGCTGCATTGAACCTGAGCTTTCTTGGGAAAATGTGGGTTAGAAATGTCATGATAAACTGAACATCTATTATTATTATTTCTTTTTCCAGATTAACCTGCAGTATCTGGGTACCGTTACTTTTGTAAGCATGTGTTGCTATTATGATGATATATTTTATACTATTGAGATTCAGCCTCTAAATCAGGGAACATAGTAGTCTAAGACAGGCCTTTCCAAAAATCTGAGATAGGGGCATCATCACCTCCATTTCTGATACTTATAGAACCCTAGAAAATGTAGGCAGAAAAGACCATATGGCCTATCCAGTCTGCCCATCCATGACATCTACTCTCCCTTTCACTCCATAGAGATCCTGTGTACTTGTCCTAAGCTCTCTTGACTTCAGATACTGTTTTCATCTCCACACTTCACCGGGAGGCCATCCACGAATTCATCACCCTTTCAGTGAAGAAGTATTTCCTCAGTTACTTCTGAGTCTATCCCCTTTCACTTTCATCCTATTCCCCCTTGTTCCGAGCTTCCTTTCAGTTGAAAGAGATTCACTTCCTGTGCATTATGCATATAGGTATTTAAATGCTCTATACTCCTACCTCCCCTTTCCAGCCTATTCCAAAGTATACACGTTGAGATCTTTGTCTGTTCCCGTATGGTTTAGGCCTCTCTGTGCAGCCTTGTATCCCTCTGGCCTTGCTGCCTTATCACATTGTTTCAGGCTATGTGGGTCTTAAAAAAAAAAAAAGAGTCTTTGTAATACTAAGACAAAACACCTCCATTTCTCCTTTGTTTGAAAAGCTTTGATTTTGGCAAACATTACAAAAAAACTTTTTTGCTAGCCTGGGCATGTAAATAATATATACTGTTTTGAATGCCAAAATAATAAATAATTACTGGACAGTGGTGCAAGGATGACCAGGCTGGTGGCAAAAATATGGGAAACACCTAAATGCCCAGAGGAAGAATGACGACATGCAAGCCTTGGTATGTCACAAAGTTGTCATTATGGGCTAGATTATAAGCAGGTATGGCACTGTAAAAATCGCGCGCCCAATTAGAATACACCTAGGCATATTCTATAAGCTACACCTAAAGTTAGGTGTGGTTATAGAATACACCTAGTGCCCATCTATTCAACTAATTTAATTGCACGGATTATGCCAAGTAAAATTGGTGTAAATGCTGACGACTAAGTTGAGTGCAGAGCGGGGTGTATTCTATTTCAGCTCACATAGATTTTAGAAACGCCCATGACCACACACCCCCTTTTCAGTCTGCATCTTAGAATTTAAGTGCAGAATTTTCAAAATACGCTTAGCAAGTTCTGTGCTAATTCTAATTAATGCCAATTAGTGAAAATAATGCGTGAAGTGGCAAATATCAGTGCTGATTGGGCTTGTTAAGAAAATTAAGTGCATGTGCAACTCAGAATACAACCTGATTTGCGCGCACAACTCCGGTTCTGCACTATATAGAATCTGTGGGTATATGGCTTTGATAACATTCCTGAATGCTACTAAGTTGGCATCAGTTGAGTTGGAGGTAATAGAGCAGACTGAATAAACCAACCCAATGAGTCAGTTTTTGGCCCAGAGTTTGCTTCCCTCTGGTATTAATAGTGTGTAAGAGATGCATGTTCTTATAGTCAGATGTTCTGGTATGAGACTGAAAGGGGGGGTAGATTCAGGACTAAGGCAAGAGCATTTCTTGACAGCACAGATGGTAGATGACATAAAATATCCTTCAGTAAAGGCACAAAGAGTATCAGAATTTGAGAAAATGTAAGGTGAGCACAGTTCCTTGGAAGTGAGGGTAAAACAGGACCTTGGATCTCTTCTAGTAATAATGTAAATGAACTCCATCATCTGTTTCTGTGTTTAAATGACCATGAGGGGCATAATCAAAAGGGACGTCCAAGTTTTGTTGAGGACGTCCTCGCAAAACGTCCCGATGGAGGGGCGGGGAAACCTGTATTATCAAAACAAGATGGGCGTCCATCTTTTGTTTTGATAATAAGGTCAGGGACGTCCAAATCTTGAAATTTAGGTTGTCCTTAGAGATGGGCGTCCCTAGACTTGGTCGTTCTGATTTTCGGCGATAATGGAAACAAGGGCGCCCATCTCAGAAACGACCAAATGCAAGCCCTTTGGTCATGGGAGGAGCCAGCAGTCGTAGTGCACTGGTCCCCCTGACATGACAGGACACCAACTGGGCACCCTAGGGGACACTGCAGTGGACTTCATAAATTGCTCCCAGGATGGGACCTGAGTATGACATCTGAGGCTGGCAAGACATATTTTGAAGATGTTTTTTGAGGGTGGGAGGGAAGTTAGTAGTACCAATGGGGGAGTAAGGGGAGGTAATCCCGATCCTCGGGTGGTCATCGGTCAGTTTCTGGCACCCTTTTGTGGCTTGGTCGTAAGAAAAACACGACCAGGTAAAGTCATCTAAGTGTTCGTCAGGGATGTCCTTTTTTTTCTTTTTCCCATTGTGGGTGAGGACGTCCAAGTGTTAGGCACGCCCAAGTCCCGCCTTCGCTACGCCTCCGACACAGCCCATAAACTTTGGCCAATCCCTGCAACAGAAAGCAGTTGGGGACTGCCAAAATCGGCTTTCGATTATACCAATTTGGATGACCCTGTGAGAAGGACGTCCATCTTCCGATTTGTGTCAAAAGATGGGCATCCTTCCCTTTCGAAATAAGCCTGCATGTAATTTGGATGGATATTTTTTTTTCTCAGCTCTTATGTGATATAGAGCACCAGAGTTGACGAGCATCAGACAAAGGTATCTGCTAGAGGCCGACTGGAATCCTTCTCCTCTGATCTATGTGACAGAAAAGAAAACAAGTAAGCAAAACTCATATTTTTTGAAAACTATGGAAAGTGCTGATGCTTCTGAAGATAGCAGACCAGCTGAGCCCAGGTTCAGAACACCAATATCTTTGTTCCAACAGCATTAAAAAAAAAAATGCTTGGCTTACTCTTACATAAGTACATAAGTACAATAAGTAGTGCCATACTGGGAAAGACCAAAGGTCCATCTAGCCCAGCATCTGTCACCGACAGTGGCCAATCCAGGTCAAGGGCACCTGGCACGCTGCCCCCAAACGTAAAAACATTCCAGACAAGTTATACCTAAAAATGCGGGAATTTTTCCAAGTCCATTTAATAGCGGTCTATGGACTTGTCCTTTAGGAATCTATCTAACCCCTTTTTTAACTCCGTCAAGCTAACCGCCGTACCACGTTCTCCGGCAACGAATTCCAGAGTCTAATTACACGTTGGTGAGAAAAATTTTCTCCGATTCGTTTTTAAATTTACCACACTGTAGCTTCAACTCATGCCCTCTAGTCCTAGTATTTTTGGATAGCCGTGAACAGTCGCTTCACATCCCACCCGATCCCATTCCACTCATTATTTTATACACTTCTATCATATCTCCCCTCAGCCGTCTCTTCTCCAAGCTATGTCAACAGTGTAATACAACATTAGTCATAACAGCATGGCCATGTACTCCAGACTTTCCTTCTAGTCTCTGTGTCACTCTGTGCTTTTTTCCTCCTGGGCTCTGCCCTCCGTTTCTTCTTCTCTATACCTGTCAAGGTAGGCTGGAACTTGTTGGTCGGCTTTAAGATGGACTGGGGATCTCTGGTATGCTCTTTTCAGAGGCTCTAATTTAGATGTTAGATCTCCACGAGAGGTTGCATGGGGACAGAAATCCAACCTGACCCTATCGTCCCCACTGATCTAACCTGTCACCACAAGTAATCTCCTCCATCCCAGCCCCTGGACCCCCACAGTTCACCTTGCTTCCCCTCCCACCCCAAGAAAGGTTCCTGCATGAAATATTTATTTTTATTATCTGTGAAAAACCACTTGTCCCTGAAACCATGCTCAAAACAGAATAATCAATTTGTACAAAAGAGATGAGATGACAATGTGATTCACTGTGCCCCAATGAAAGGGAGCGTTAATTTTAATTCCAATCTTATAACCACCAGGCTTCCAAGCAGATTACAACAACAGTTAAGATGAAACCCATCAGTAAATAGGATATACTGACTGAAATTTGGCCATGTATTACTGTATTGGATAGACCAATGTAGAACTTAGCACAAAATACAGCCCTAATTAATGCCTGTTTCGATCAGCAATAATTTTTGAAGCTGTTTTAGTGATAATCAGTTTTTATTTCATGATATTTATATCTACATATGGGAAGCTTTCAAATAAATTAAAAAGCTGTCAAAAACAAAACAACTTTTGTTCACACCCTTTAAGGCACTGCCTACCAACTGGAACAGGTTTTAGACTTTTTTACAGATGGACCGCTCATAGGCTGTCCCTTATTTCTAAAAATTTCTTGCTTTTGTTTTCAGTAGGTTTGCTATTATTTTGGGTGAACAAGTGTGGTGGCAATCTCCGCCTACTGGCTTCAACCCACATAATGGGCTAGATAGCCTGTACCGTCTCCTATTCTCAATTCTAACCTCCTTGCTCCATTGTTCCCTCCTCCACTGCACGTGCACTCTGCATCCACCTCCCCTCCAGCCCTGGTTGCTCTCCACGTACATACCTGAAGTCACCCTGGTGGTCTAGTGGCTTCCTTCGGTGCAGGAAAAAATCCCCACTCTTTCCTGCCTGCTCCACTGATCTGTCTCGCTGTCGCCGCTTGTTTAAAATAGCTGCTGAGACTTCAAGCGGTGGCCTTGGCAAGCCACCGCTTGAAGTCTTGGCAGACATTTTAAACAAGCAGCAGCAAGGGATCAGTGGAGTGGGCAGGAAAGTGTGGAGACCTTTCCTGCCCTGAAGCAAGCCACTAAACAACCAGGGTGATCTTAAGTAGGTGCAGGGCAAGAAAGCAAAGCTCCATTAGTTTATGGTTCCTCGGGAACCCTGCAGAACCCACGTCTGTCCCTGTGGGATCCCCGTGGACCTCGGTCCATCCCCACGGGATCCCCGCAGGATTCCTGCTATCCCTGTTCCTGTGCAGCTCTCTACTTAGAAATGACTTTGTAACCCTTTCCAGACGTGTTTCAGCAGCTTTTGTTTCTAATCGCTTCTGTAAATTTCATTTGATTGTGACATAGGGTTCTTTTAGAAACTTTGTGGTGACTACTTGGTGAGGCTATATATATATATATATATATATATGCTGAGGTTTAGATTCAACAGGGCTGCTGCAATCAAACCTGTTTGTGTTCAATCAGCTGATTAAATTTGGTCAGTTGGTTGAGTAAGTAAGAGGGCAGTTACATTTTTATATGAGTGAATGAATGCGTGTAGTAATTAAAAAATTATCCCCCTGATACTCAGCTGCTGGCAGTGAGCGCCCACTGCTAGCATTATTCCTGGATATTTCATGCTGGGCCCTGTCCGGGCTTCGGTATTGATTTTTTTTTTTTTTTTTTTTTAAGCTGGCTAACGTATAGCTGCTTAAGTCAATATTCAGCCCTTGTACACATAAGCCAGACTACTTAAAGATAGGACTGCTATTTATGCGGCCTGATTTAAGCAGTTACTTATGTTGTGAGAGGCTGAATATTGGCACTTAACCCGACTCTGCCCCTAGAATACCCACAAGTTAGCTGATTTTTGAATTTGTCACTGTCATTGTCCATTGGAGATAACTGGTTAAGTACCACTGACAATAACCGGATAGCCGCAGACAAGAGGTTTAACTGGTCAGTGGCCATTTCCAGCCAGTTAATCATTTTGAATATAGGCTGGTGTGTTTACTCACGTTTCCTTTAGAAACATGACGGGCAGATTAAGGCCAGATGGCCCATCCAGTCTGCCCATCTGCAGCATCCACTGTCTCCTCCTCTCCCCAAGAGATCCCAAGTGCCTGTCCCACGCTTTCTTGAATTCAACACAGACTTTGTCTCCACCACCTCCACCTGGATGTTATTCCTTGCATCCACTCCCGCCAACCTTTCAGTAAACAAGTATTTCCTTAGATTAATCTTGAGCCTATAACCTCTTAACTTTATCCTATGCCAACTCATGTCAGAGTTTTCCTTCATTTGAAAAAGGCTTACCTCATGTGCATTAATGCCATGGACATATTAAACGTCTATCATATCCCCTTTCTCCCACCTTTCTTCCAGAGTATACATATTGAGGCTGTAAGTCTGTCCCCATATGCTTTGACAGAGACCACTGACCAGTTTTGTCATCGCCCTCTGTACCGACTCCATCCTGTTTATATCTTTTTGAAGATGCGGTCTTCAGAATTGCACACAGTTTTCTAACTGGGGCCTCACAAGAGACTTGTACAAGGGCAGTATCATTTTTTTTTTCCTACTTGCCATTCCCATCCCTGTGTACCTGACAATCCTTCTGGCTTTGACCATCACCTTTTTCTGCATGTTTGGCCACCTTAAGATCATCAGATAAGATCATCCACAAGTCCTGGCTCTTCTTTTGTACACAGAATTATTTCACCCCTTATACCGTTCCTTTGGATTTTTGCAGTCCAAATGTATGACCCTGCATTTTTTAGCACTAAATCTTAGTTGCCAATTTCTGTACCATTCTTCAAGCTTCGCTAGATCCCTTCTCATGCCATCTACACCCTCTGGGGTATCTACCCTATTACAAAGTTTGATATCATCCGCAAAAACACAAACCTTACTAGACAGTCCTTCTGCAATATCACTGACAAAGATGTTAAAAAGAGCCAGCCCAGTGACGGATCCCTGCGGCACACCACTGATAACATCATTTTCCTCAGAGCGAACTCCATTCACCACTATCCTCTGTCTCCTTCCACTTAACCAGTTTTTAACCCAGTCATTCACTTTAGGGCCCATACGGAGGGCAAGCAGTTTAATGTTACCTTTTGTTTAAAGATCAGAAACCATTCAGTGTGATATATATGAAATAATAGGGGAAATCAGTGGTGGGGGGAGTACTTTTTCACATCACTCTATATGTTTTTTGTTACAAGACATTCCGGCCCTTTTTGCCTTTTTTTCTGTTTTATACTCTTGTCTATTTTGATGTACCTTTTCTATAGCAGTGCATCTGTGTTGCTCCAGAAAACCTTACTGCCCAAGGCATGCCCTTTGTACAACTTGCTGGCCAGAAAATGCTGCTACACAAGTTGTAACTTATCTCCTGAGGCCTAATGCGCTACCTTGGTGAGTCTACCAAGCCAGACTGGCTCCCACAGATAGGAGAGCCAAACTCAAATCCTTCGTGCTAGATTGATTTGCAAGTTGACCTTAATTCTTTATAGTTTTGAATGCAATGTTTGTTTGAGCTATTGGAGTACAAGTACCTAAATATTTCATCATTGTTGGATTCTTTGAGTAGTATTAATGATGTTTTAGGCATCATCCAAAGACATTGTTAGGACTTCTGGGTTTCCTTGTAGCATGTGATAAGTTTAATTGTCAGAGTTATTAATTGTGCTGAATCAGATAAAAATATATGTGCTGCACTTCACATAATATTTGGAGTATGACTGAGTGTGGTGGTTGTTGTTGTTAAAGGGGCAATTACATTGACAATCAAGGATCCTAAGAAGCTGTCATCATCCTCCCTACTGGCTGTGCCATTGTCAGCTGGTCAACGGGGAAACATTTTCAAACATGCCTGGTGCCAGATCAGAATGATTGTAGCGATTTTATTTATTTATTTCTGACATTTATATCCCACAATATTCCCGCCCAAGGGCAGGCTCAATGTGGCGTACAATAATTAATAAGCAAACAATAGTACAGTAGTACAAAATACAGTAGACAAGGTCACAGGTGGGAGAGAGAAATGACTGATGAAGAAAAGGAGAGAGGGTAGGTGATAAGTTATCACAGAGTGAGCTATGGGCTAAAAGGGCGTGGCAAAGGCATAATTTATCTTTCGGAAATAATGTGGCCTGCCAAAGTGGCTTGATTGCTAAGGGACCTGATGAATGTACATAAATCGGGACATCTGCTTCTTACTCACTAGCAGTAACCCACTAGTGTGTTTCTGCCAGTTACCACAGGGTGGACTAGCACCTTTGCAGACAGACTTGTACAGGAGCTGGGAGGCCAAAAGCCATCTTGGTTGTGGTTGCCAGTGGTTTGCACCAAGTTTATGTGGGTTCCACACTCGCATATGAACTATACTATAGCACTGATCCATGCATACTTGATAAAAGAAAACCCATTTCACGGTGCTTTTAAAAGATCTTACGAAAAACGGTGGAGATGACCAACAAAACACAATGATGCAATAATAACTTTAATGATTGTCTTCTACTGGACTCAGCACGGACCATAATTTTGGCTAAATGGCCTGCATCAAGAGTCTACTCAAAACAACAAATTCAAATCACGCACATATTTATTTAATATATATATTTATTTATTTATTTATTCATTCATTCTGTGTCCCACTGTTATCCAAACGCAAGTTTTGGTTCAAAGTTGCTTACAGTTATTGAAATTATAGTGATGTATGTGGCTTACGATTTTCAGTAGACAGTGTTACATTGGTGTGTTATGATTACAAAGTGGTATAGCACATTGGTATCGTGTGTGGTTAACTATAGAATTTTGAAAAGTTAGGTCTTTAGTTCTTTTCTGAAATGGAGATAGTTGTGGTGCTTGTGATCTTGGGTATTGAGTTCCACCATTTAGATCCAGATACCTAAATCTAGCTGTATAGATGGATTTCTGTTATGTTTCTGCAGTTTGGTAGGTGAAGTAGTATTTAAGTTGTGTTTGGATTTGGTACGTTTGTTGATTGATTTGTGAAGTTTTGATAGGAAGTGGGATTGTGTGGACTGGGATAGAACCAGGAATTTGGTTTTATCTTTATTTAGTTTGAAAGCATATAAATATTGAAATGAAATGAATACAGTTACAAACATAAAATATAAATATCTAAAACATAACATTATAAGATCATCATATCTGTTATACAAGGTTCACTAGAATTGCTTACACCTTCAGAATTGAAGAAATAACAATGCAACTTCCTTGATTTTCATCAACTCAGTTGGAATAACCCTAGCAGTATTTGTCATCTGTTTCATTTATATTATAGATTAGCTTTCCAGTTTTCAGCCCAAGGTGGTTTTATGACCATTCTTTTTCAGGTATGGTAAGTCCCTACCTAAGGAGCTTACAGTGGTAAGGAGTTACCTGAGGCAGTGGGAGGTCACATAGCTTTCCCAAGATCACAAGGAATATCAGTAGGAGAGTGGGCTTTGAGGCTTGATTTTGCTGTTTGCTGCCTATTATTCTAACAGGAGACAATTTGTTTTCCAAGTGGGCCACCCGCTCTCCTTCCTTCTGTCTGTTATCAATGTACAATCAGTTGTTATTGAATAATACGTTAAAATGTTCTAGCATGCATGCAGTAAGTTGAATAGTTTTTCAGAAAAATAAGTTCAAATTTGTATTTCTTGTGAGCTCACTCTTTTATATATGTGTACACCTGGTTTAGGTGGATCCTAGTGCCTGCCCTGAGGAGTGGAAACTGGAATTTTGGAATAATAGCAAAGCATATAACTTGTAGCAAAACTATATGCAAAGTCTGTCCCTCTTCTTCACTCTTCTAACAGTTGAAATACTTTACTCCTAAGCTTTACTACCAAGTGGCAGAAGTCACACAGTTCAGTGTACCCTGTGCTAACAAGATGATCAGTGCTGTTTACAGTTAATACTTATTGATCAGCAGGTAGTTGAGTAGAGACACAGTGGCTCTTATCTAGTGCTGTTTACAATTAATACTTATTGATTAGCAGGTAGTTGAGTAGAGACACAGTGGCTCTTATCTTTTTAGAGGTCCTATTACTTGTACCAGAACTCCTGGTAAATCATGATGGGTGCGTTAAAGTTGTTATCTCTCAGCTGAAATCACAGGATGGTGACCCAAGTGCCTTATTAGGAATTCACACCAAAAGTCCAGTCTTTCTACTTTTCTCCCATTTATTTCCTTCTGTTCTCCATTATTAGAGGGGTTCCAGACCCTCAAATCAGGAAGAGCAGTGGTCCTGGCACCTGCACACTTCAAAACTGTCTCCTGGCACACAGTTCTCGGTTAATCAGAACGATTCAGCTATTGTATTTGTTGGCAAGGCGACCGTGTCTTTAAATTGGTTAGGACAGAGAGATTCAAGGCAGTTGTCCTTCTACTTTAGATGTTACATGAACCACAAGGCTTGTGGACAGGGCGCCTGATTGTTCAGATATCCTCTTCTGTTTTCCTGTGAATCTTTAGGCTGCAGAGGTACCCTGATTTCTTTGCAATGTACAAGGCAGCAACTTTCCAGGTACTGGTTTCTTGCACTTCTCTATCACTTCAGTGCCTTTGTATGTGGTAATCTGGGTGACTAAGTAAGGCTGTTATTATTTCTGAGTGGCTTATAATTTATTTCTGAATCCTACATTGTTCAAACTTAGCAAGAAAGTTCTCCTCACAGACCAAGGGTCAGAGGTGAAAGATTCAAACTTAAGACCACTGTTACTGGGTAGGATGTCTATTTTGTAGTTAGAGGAGGGTCTCTGCTGCCACCAGAGCCATCCCACTGATTATTCTAGACAGCTTGTTCTACAACTTTCCTGGGCCTTCTACCCTTTTCTGGAAAGGTAGGAAGTTAGAAAGTACTCTCAAAGGACACATGAGGAGGTCAGACATAAAGCTTTATTCTATTGGTGGATTTTCATAGCAGCATTAAGGACAACTGCACCATCTCTAAGAAAGAAAATGACTCTGAAGAATCAGGTGACATCATCACTGATGAATTCCTCATGTTGTTACATATCTTTACGTAGCATCCTCAAACTAGCCAAGCAATTGCACTAACCTCAATGGATTTCCATTGTTGCCTTGTGTAGGACTTGTAAGGTCATTTTAAAGCTCCAAGAACTGTAATTTTTCTGAAATGCATTCTAGTATTCAAATGATTTGGTGCTTCTTGAGGAACCGATACAAGTTTTCCCAGCAGTAGGCTCTCTGATGCCATGGCAACATTTCATTGACTAATTGCACAGGCTCCAAAATATTTTCTTACACAATGATATTCTTATTAGAAAATGATACAAGTACATTCTACTGGGGTATCCAGTCTAGGACAGTCAAAAATTGATGAAATAGGCAGGGAGACTCAGTTTAAATTTTTCATAACGGGGATAATCATTTAAAGTGCCTAGTTATAGTCTATTTATAAAGACACAGTGGTCCATTTGCCTTTATAAAATACTAAGGGTAACTGGTAGAAATCACAGCAAGATTGAAGCCATGGACACTTTTATGCCAGCTCAAGATGTAACCATATGTAACATGTTCTCTGCCCAAAACTTCTGTATACAGGTGGCGCCCTGTTTGTTCAATAGATATTAAAAAAAAAAAAAAAAAAAGCAGCACTTGTACATGTGGAAAAGTTTTATGAAATTTACCCCTTTTTAGATACTTGTCACCAGTGGTGTGCTGGTAAAATTTTTAACAGGCTCTCTCCCCGGTCCACCTCGGCGCCCCCCGTCCACCACTGCGCCCCCCCCCCCCCCCCCAAAAAAAAAAAAATTGCAGAGCTGGCTATAGCCGGGGGGGGGGGGGGGGCAATGCATTACTCTCTCCAGGAAAAAAAAAATTAAATGATCCTAGGTTCCAATCTAATTCATGTTTAATATGGGATAAAATGCCATAAATAAGTAAATTAAATATAAACTTTTAATGTTCAGCACCTGATTCTCAAAGTGGACATATTCCAAACACTATAATGAAAATAAAATTATTTTTTTCTACCTTTGTTGTCTGGTGACTTTGTTTCTCTGATCATGCTGACCCAGTATCTGATTCTGCTGCTCTCTATCTGTTCCCTTGACTCCGTTTCCAGGGCTTCCTTTCCATTTATTTCTTTTCTTTCCTCCTTTCTTCTTCATTTCTGGTCCTCTGCACACTTGACTGTACAGTGGATCCAACTTCTGCCTATTTTCTCCATCCATGTGCAGTTTCTCTCCTCACTTCCTTTTCCCTCATCTAATCTCCTTCCTCTATCTTCCCTCCATGTCCAGCATTTCTTCTCTCTCCCTTCCCTCCCCTCCATCCATGTCCTGAAACTCTCATCTCTCCCCTGTCCTCCTCTATCCATCCATACCCAGCAATTCTCTTCTCTCCCCTGCCCCCCTACCCATTCATGCCCAGCAATTGTCTTCTCTCCTCTGCCCCCCTCTATCCATCCATGCCCAGCAATTGTTTTCTCTCCCCTGCCCCCCTCTATCCATCCATGCCCAGCGATTCTCCTCCCTCCCCTCCCGCTCCCATCCATGTCCAGCGATTCTCCTCCCTCCCCTGCCCTTCCCTCCTGCTCCCATCCATGTCCAGCGATTCTCCTCCCTCCCTGCCCTCCCCTCCCATCTCATGTCCAGCGATTCTCCCCCCTCCCGCTCCCAAACATGCCCAGCGATTGCCCTTCGCCCCCACCGTTCCCTCTCGCTCCCATCCATCTTTTTTAAATACCTCCTCGCCGTTGAAGCGCCGCGTTAAAGTCCTGCTGCCCGTCTCTAGCTTTCCCTCCCTGTTTGCTGCAGTTCGCGAGAACTTCGTGCCCTCAGTCCCGCCTTCTGACGTATGACGTCATACGTCAGAAGGTGGGACTAAGGGCACGAAGTTCACGCGAAGAACTACAGCAAACGGAGGAAAAGCTTGGGCAGCAGCAGCAGGGCTTTAATGCGACGCTTCAACGGCGAGGAGGTATTTAAAAAAGATGGATGGGAGCGGGAGGGCACGGTGGGGGCGAAGGGCAATCGCTGGGCATGTTTGGGAGTGGGAGGGGAGGTAAGCATGGCGCCCTCCTGCCATGCTTACCTCCTGCAATGGAGCCGGCTCGCCCCGAACAACAACCGGCTCGCAAGAGCTGTCAAAATTTAACAAGCGGCTCTTGCGAGCCGGAGCGAGCCGGCTCCAGCACACCACTGCTTGTCACCCAGATAAAAACATAGGTCATGGATGGAGATATATAGATATATCTATATATTTTTTTTCAAGAGACAGGAATGAGGAATGCTTCATTGAATCTTTTCTAGAAATAGCTCAACTTTTAGAACAAGTGGAGATTGAAAGAATTATTTTTTTTCCTGTTCCTTATTCATTTATTCATTTTTTTCATGTGCATTCATATTCTTTTCCCCCCCCTAAACATGGTGTTTGAATTCTTTCTTTTCAATCCTTGTGATGCTTGATAGATTAATGTTGTGTGTGTATGTGTGCATTTTAAATATTTCATTGATCAGTTTGCCACAACATGACATCTTATATAACACTCTAATCATATATAGAGGCATATTTTCAAAGCACTTAGATGTACAAAGTTACTTAGAGGTATATTTAGAAAGCACTTAGACTTACAAGTTCCATAGGTTATCACGTAACCTTGTACGTCTAAGTGCTTTGAAATACGCCTCATAGTAATCTATGAAACAATGTATCAAAAGACATGGTCTTAACACTTGTCAAAATTGACACTGTAATTTTTTTTAACATTTAGTAGGTAATGCAAAAATACAGATCTATGTTAATGTATTAAGTAATCTTCTAACGATTAGAGCTGGAAACTGAAAACAAGGGAAGCCAGGGTTCAAATCCTGCTGATGCTCCTCATGACTTTGGGCAAGTCACTTCACCTTCTATTGCCTCAGATAAAAAAATAAAATGTAAGCCGTCTAGGGACAGGACTAAAATCTACTGTTACTGAATATACCTTGCCTTCAGCTACCAATGAAAACTTGCACAATCTAAAATAATGAATATTCAATATGTAGTCAAAAGTAGACAAACTGAGTCTTCTCATTCATGTTCTATATAGTAGAGCAATGATTAATTAGTACATGATTCATGTTCATTAGTACAGATCAATAGTCTCTTTTCTGGGCTAACCCATTCAAGGCGATATACAAGTTGTTCAACATACAGTTCAAACAGCAGTGTTTTAATGTAGCTTCTGATGCCAAGAGGTCAGCATTCTGCAGTGAAATTCATCAGCAGAAAAACCTGCTTCTTGTAACACACTCCTTTTTTCTTTTGTAGGAGAGGGGTGGAAGAAGCAATGTGGTACCCTCTACTTATGAATGGATGTAATAATCCAACATTGTTTCCTTTACAAGGCCCAACCAGGTTTTTGGCATTATGGAAATAGAGGTCGGCTGGCAGTCAGATGAGGATGAAACCAGACATTCAGCAGAACAATGGGATGACTCGAACCAAAGCTTGACCATGTGGCCCTCAAAGCCAGCTTAGAGCTGGAGGTAGAGGAAGAACACTTGCCTCCATTTAGCCCTCCTTATCCTCCTAGGAAGCAGGTAATACCTGCTGAGCTGCAGTGTAAAGATGGAAACATGCATGAATCAAAGACTACAAATGGGATCCTGGTTACTTCCAGCACTAGCTTTGACCTGCAGTGTGAAGATGAAGCCTTGGAACTGTATTCTGAACACTCTGAAGAAGCTCAAGATGATCTGAGTGATGAAGACGTGGAGGATGATGATGATGAAAATATGATCAAGAGTGAAGCATTTGAAGATGAAGACTTGGAGCTTATATCTGGGGCAGCCCTGCCTTATTGCTGTGAAAGGTGTGGCATTCGTTTCCAGGATCTGAGTGGGTTGCAAGAACACAAGATAATCCATTTGGGTGAGTGTTCCTACCGCTGTCCTGTCTGTAGCAAGGAGTTCTTCCATGCTGCCAACTTACAGATACATAAACTTATCCACTCCAGCAACCGACCACACAAATGTCCAGAGTGCGACAAAGGCTTCATCCGCACTTCTGATGTTTGGCGTCATTTACGTAATGTTCACAAGATTGAGCGTTCCAAAGTGGTTCCTGATTATGGCATTGTGAGAAACACCTGGTATACAGAACATAACCATCTTGTAGCTGGGGAAGACGGCCACAAGCCCAGAGAAGAACCAAGGCCTTACATCTGTCCAACATGTGGCAAAGGCTTTAGTAAGCCAAGCCTTGCTTACAAACATAAGGTGATTCATCGGAAAGATAAGCCCTACAAGTGCCAAGAGTGTGGCATGGCCTTTGTGGTTCACATGCGTCTGAAACGACACATGCAGACCCACTCTGGGGAACGCCCCTTTCACTGTGAGGAGTGCGGCAACACCTTCACTCGCCTTGGTTCTCTTCAGTCCCATCAACGTATACATACTGGGGAGAAACCTTATTCTTGTACTGAGTGCATGCAGACCTTCACTGTAGTGGGTTCACTGAGGAGGCATGAGCGCATACACAAGGTATCAAACTCCTAGTGCCAACCTAGGGACTGTGCTTTATCCCTTGGCATCCAGTTCCTGCTTTTGTCTTTTTTTTTTTTGTTTTTTAATCTACTCCTTGCATCTAGAACCATCCTTTGCTATCGCAGCATTTACACTAGTCTGGTAGTTGAGCCTTGGCTTTTTTGGCAGTAGGCCACCCTACACATGTCTGAGGCCATTGTTTAAATATGTTTAAAAAATTGTTGCTGTTTGGCTGTAATTTTAAAAGCAGCTAATAAAATGAGCATTTATTCAGTAAGTCTGTAATTTTTAATAATAGAGGAAAAAAAACCCTGCTAACCTCTTCCCTCTCCCACCCTGCAGATACTAGTCCCTCCATGTGCATGTGTACATATGCAGTGAATTTGTGTTGAGGTCATCTAATGGCAGCCTATAGGAGATGATTCAGTGCATACTCGCAACCTCATCTCATAATCAACCAATGTCACTGAGAACATGCTCATACACCTTCATTGAAGATACTATATATCATGGGAACTCGTAGAGATATGTTAGAATATAAATAACTTGTGCAAGAAATGCAAAAACCCCCACTGTAATAAAATGAATGTATTTTGAAAGTGAATAGTACCAACAGTCATGGAACATGTGAAGTGTATTCATATAAAATGTGATCTCAATGTGTTTTAAATGTGTCTCAAATGATAAAGTGAATGAATACACAGCCCACTGTGGGCAGGACACACAGTTTTGCATGTTCTAAGATATGTATACATCTCGAACTTTGATGCACACCCTTAAGATAATTGTATGGCTGGTGTAAGTGCTCCTGCCTAAATTCTAGGCGTGTATTTTTACTGTTTCCTTACTACTGAGGCAGTAATCATACTCCATGGGTGTGAGGAATGATCATTATACAACAGTAACACCTAGTGGCCGAATTTAGAGCCCAGGATTGCAGCATTCTGGATGGAGCCTTACTACATGGTCCCTTCTAACTAGACTTTGGAGTCGGTACACCAAGCCTTCAACTTTGACTCCTCTATTTTTCTACCATTTGGCTCTGACTCCTGCTGCTATTAGCAGGGCTGTGGAATCGGTACACCAAACCTTTGATTCGACTTCAACTTCTCTGTTTTTCTACTCTCCGACTCTTACCGAAGCAGGACTTTTGGCCATTGGTGTTTCGGCACCAGCATTTCTGTGCTGCTGTCACGGCGCAGAACTTTTGACTGTTTCCAAAATTATTGCTCCTTTCATGCCAGCGCTGAAACAGCAACTCCTCCTGTTCCCCACACTCGCCCTGCCTGCAGAGTTAAAGTTGGGGCGCTATTATAGCAGCTTCATAGGGGGTTGCCACCACCTCCTTTCACGTCCATGCCATCTCCAAAGTGCCCTAAAAGACCCAGGATAGTGCTGAAGAAAGCCCAACACAGCTTTTTTTTTTTTTTTTAATTACCTCTTGGTAAGCAGCCTGGCTCGCTGGGTCTCCTTGTATCAGTGCTGCCAAGGGGTGGGGCCATGATACGCTCCTGTTCAGCAGCATGCTGTGCAGCTAGGATGGTTTTCGGGAGCAGCTGGGGGTCCTTAAGCAGAAAGGAAATGCTGGCTGCCCAAAGCATTAAGAACTGTCCTCTCTCACAGGCACCACCTGGGCAGCCCACATTTCCTTTCTGCTCAAGAGCCCACCCGACTGCACAGGGGCTGGAGGGGGTGGGGCTTGCTAACTTTGCTGTGCGACATCTGCACAGGTTAAAAGGAACAGTGGCAGAGAGCAGAGCAACTGTGTATGACAAATGCATTTAGGCGTGTGAGCTGGAGAAGGAGGCTAAATGTGTGTGTCTTGGCATGTCTGAATGATAAATTTACCATATATTATAATATTGTAAGCTTTTTTTTTGTATTTTGAAACTGGAGTTGGTATAGTTTTACTGACTCCACCCAAAATTGCTTTGGACTCCTCCTCTACAGCCCTGCTGCCAACAGTGGTTGCTGCAATAACTACACTTAATAAATTGTTAAAGGGATATAAAATAAGGAAGAAAAATCCAGAATAGTTGAGCATGAAGGCTTGTGCTTTCAAATGTGAACCTTTCTTCGCAGAACTGGAAATTCACAGAAGCAGGAGGAAGCCAAAAAATAAGAACATAGAATCTTACCCTCTAGTTCCTTCCAAGAGAAGCTTTGTTCAGCTGAGACTGAAAACTGCAAGGAATGTTAACTGCAGAGAAAAACTGGAATTTCTTGATGTGGACAGTCAACTGATGTACCACTATATCAACTTTGCTTTGAGATGCAGAAAAAGTTGAGATAGAAAAGCAACAGTGACATCTAACATTTCTGTATGATGCATTTTAATTCTATTTTTCCTCTGGAAAAATTAAAAAAAAAAACAATAAGACACTTATGCACTAGCGTACATGACTATCAATATAGGTGCTTCCTTTTGCACCATATAGAAGAGACAGAGAAACATGATGGCAAATAAGAGAGCCAAATGGCCCATCCACAGCAACCACTATCTCGTCCCTTCCCTAAGAGATCCTACATGCCTGTCCCACGCTTTCTTAAATTCGAACACAGTCTGCGTCTCCACTGGGAGGTGATTTCATGCGTCCACCACCCTTTCCATGGTGGATGTGAAGAATCGCCTCCGTAGATTAGTAAAATTGCCTTTTTACTACTACAGCAGATATGATTAACTAGATTGAAGCCTAGCTTTGTGGCTTTTTTTTTTTTTTACAGTCAAATGATTTTTGTGTCTCTTCTGAGCAGCTCGAATCATAATGAAACCGGGGGAGTATGATTTGCTCATGAAGTTGATATGGACTGTGGATCTACACTTAAATATTAATTTTAAGAGTGGAAATTCCATCTTGAAATTAAAATGTCCAGAGGCTGTAGGAGAAAACAGTTGGGCAGGAGATTGTGGAGATTAGAAAAGCGATCGAAGAGCCATAGACTTGGCTTGTCACAAATGTGGTGACCAGGTAGCTCTTAATACATGTCTGTACCAGCGAGCAAGGAAGTTGCAAATGTACTGTAAGTACAAATTGTTCCTTTATGGTAATAGCCTCTGTAACCAAAACATGGGAAGCAATTTACTGCGATGATCAAGGATATTAAAGAGAAATTGGTAAATAAAATCTGGAAATGAGCAAGGTTTTTCATGGATTATATTTTGAGGAGGCTAGAAGTGGTTTCTTAGAGATTGAGTAATCTGCCTAAGGTGAAAAAGAGCAACAAGCTATATCGAACACCCCCTTTTTTTTTTGTCTCAAATTCAGAAGAAGATTGAGCAGATATGAACCCAGGAGAAACCAGGATCAGACCTTTATGGAGAAGAATATTATAAGATCTTGAAGTTCACCTAGTGGCTCCACTGGGAAAGAGATATAAGACAACTAGTAAAAAGCCCCGTTTCTGATGCAAATGAAACGGGGGCTAGCAAGGTTTTCTTCAGAGTGTGCATGTGGGAGTGTCCCTGCCCTCTGCCCTCTCTCCCTCCCCTCCCCCCTCCGAGTCCAGTCCTTCAGTGTTGTTTCCTGCTGTGCTGTGTTTGTGTTACAGAGAGAGTGAGGGCATCTCTCTCCCCTCCCCCCTCTGAGTCCTTCACTGTTACAGAGAGAGGGATTTCGTGCTGTGCTGTTTTCCTTCACTCATGGGGAAACCGGATATCTCTGGCGCTTCACACTTCCGGCTGGAGGCTTCACGTTGGGGTTGCCTTTTATATATATAGATAGAGAGTTAGAAGTACTATTTTTGCAGATATATGAATAAAGCCCTATTTACTGTGACCCCAAAGGCAGGTAGAGATCTATAGAAACCAGTATTTATAGGCCAATATTGCTGTTAAATTTTGGTGTCAAGCTGCTAGCAAAGATAATGTCCGGCGACTATCATTAGTTTTGCCTGACTGAGCAGACAGGAATTGCAGAAGAAGATAGACTGAGCATCGAAATGGCAGGTGAACTTTAATGTGTCCAAATGTAAAGTGATTCCAACTAGGGGTACAAAATGGGCTTTAGGAGTCGCCACACAAGAAAAATATTTTGGAGTTGTGGACTTAAGCCCAGTGTGCCCTGGCTGCTAAAGAGAAAATACAGTGTTAAGGATTATTTGAAAAGGGATGGAGAACAAAATTGAGAATATCAGTGTGCCTCTCTAGGTCCCTGATATATCTGCATCATGTGTATTGTGTGCAGTTTTTGTTGCCCCATCTCAAAAAGGATATATCAGAACTAGAGAAGGTTGATGAAAGGCTAAATCGATTTAGGGATCTTCAGAAAGAATAGTCTTTGAGAGCTGCCAATGGGTCAGGTTTTCATGATACCCATAATGAATATGCAAGAGACAGATTTGCATGCATACCCCTTCTACTGTATGCAAATCTGTCATGCATATTCATTCAGGATACCTGGAAAACCTGATCTGTTTGCAGCCCTTGAGGACTGAGAGTGAATGCCATGGCAATAGAAGTTTGTAAAATCGAGTGTGGTGGGCAGAGATGGAGTTGTTTGTTACTTTTTAAAAGTTCATAAGTAAAAAGTAAAAGTACTGGCTTCAAACTTAGGGCCCTGTTTACTAAGGTGCGTTAGTGTTTTTAGCATTCCTACACTTAGGGATATTGTAGGCACGTACATGGTTAATGTGCGTTAAAAATCTTAACGCACCTATGACGTTGCTTAGTAAACAGGGCCCTTAGTGAATTAAAAGTAGAAAGTCTTAACCCAAAAAATACTGAAGTAAAAATTTAAAAAAAAAAAGTATAGCTCTTAAAACGACTTTTTTAATTATAAAGTAAAAAGTATTTTTAAGTTGAACCGCGGAATCCTGTATGTTTACAAACAATACTGTATTGTGATTATGTACCTATCAGCTTGTAATCTATCTAGATTGCTGTGGGTACACCCGATCCAGTACTGCTGTAGCATGCAGAACAGACAACAGTGAAGAATAAATATAAGGAATAGACAATTACAGTAGTCAAAATATTCAAATAACGATACAAACTATGGCATAGTACACTACTTACAATGTAAAAACAATATGTAATAGAACGTTTTAATAGACAGCGTAGAGTATACGCAAAGATGGAACATATAGATGGGTAAGAGAGAAAAGGAGTTAGAAAATAAGGTGACTAATTTAAAGAAAGTTGCACATGAGGTCAGAGAGGAGACTAAATGTTATCACAGCAGTATGTGCAGCCTGTGTCATTCCTTGTGTGTGTGTGAGACTAAGAAGTTAGTTACTTCTTCCAGTAAAGGCCTGGTTGAAGAGCAAAGCTTTCACCAAGTAGAGATAGTTGTGTGTTAAGCAGAGCTGGAAAGGGGCCTTGGAGGTGCGTAGAGGGTCATCCTGTTCTTCAAGTACTCTGGGCCATTTCCTTTAAGAGCCTTGAAGATCAGAAATAGAGTTTTAAATTTAGCCCTGTATTGTACTGGTACCCAATGAAGTTTTTGTAAAAATGGTGTGATGTGTTCACGTCGCTTGCCACCTTCTATGAGTCTTTCTGTAGCATTCTGAATCAATTGGAGCTGATGCAGACCCTTTGTAGTCAGACCATTGTAGAGTGCATTACAGTAATCCAGTCTTGATGTTATGGCATGCACAACTAGGATAAGATTCTCCTTCTCAATGTAAGGAGAGAGGCAGCATAGTTGTCATAAATAGTAGAAGCAGCTCTTGAGGGTTGCTTGGATTTGGGGAGTCAAGAGTAAGCATTGAATCTCTGTATTCCAAGGTTTCTGACTTGTGATTTGAGGGAGAGTTTGTACTTCCCAAATTAGATTTTGATGTCAGGTATGTGTCTACTTGTGTTTGGGACCCAGAGAAGCTCAGTTTTACTTGGGTTCAGGCAAAGTTTGTTGTGCTTAGCCCATTCTTGAATTGATGTTAGGTAATCAGGTTATTCAGGGCTGTAGGTAAGTCAGGTTCAATGGGTATGAGTAGGTGCATATCATCAGTGAAAATGCAGAGCTGAGTGTCCATTGACCTAATCAGCTCGGCTAGTGACTTGAGGTAGATATTGAACGGAATAGATGACAGTATGTCAGACAATGTGAACCTACATCAGCAAGGGCAGAGAGGGCTTAGTTCTGGGGAGGCTTTCCCTGCAGATTTGCAGAGCAGTGGCAACATCTCTCCCAAGGTTATCTCTCCTGTAGCCCTGGCAGCTAGAGCTAAGTAAGCAGTACTAATGGAGGGGTTATGGGCAACTTCATCAGCTGCAGGAGCAGGACTTTGCTGAACACCGCTTGCACATGTGATGACTTCAACGCATAAGTACTGCTTCCTCCGAGTCCTCCACACTTCAATTAGCGCAGCCACACTAGTCTGTTGCTAACTTAGGAGGAGGAGGAGGAGGAGGTGGGAGTTTCTGGGACTGGCAGTTCGGGGTCCAATCAGCTGCAAGCCAGCTCTTACATCGCTTGTAGAGGGGGAGAAGCAGAGGTATGGAAAATACTTTCTAAACTTGTACTATGTTACTGAGTACAAAAGTACAGCTTACTTAAAACAAATTACAAGTAAAAAGTATGGCAAAATGAAAATGTAACTTGTTACAAGTAAAAGTACTGCCAGTTGTACTTAAGTACTGAAAGTATAAGTACTTCATTACTACCCACCCCTGGTGCTGGATGGGTTAAATAGGGAACATCTGTATAACTTTGCAAACACAATACAATAGGGCACTCCCTGAAATGGTGACCAGCAATTTGAAAACAAATTTGAATGTTTGCCTACACTTGGTGCATAATTAAACTGTGGAATCTGTTGCCTGTGGATATGGTGAAGATGACTATCATGGTGCAATCCAAAATTGAGCAATCTGCAGGATGAAAGGTCATTAAAAAATTAGGGGGTCTTTTACAAAGTTGCGGTAGCGTTTTTAGCGCATACTAATGATTAGAGCATGCTAAACATGCTTAGGAATATATGGGCATCTCTAGCTTGTAGCGTATGCTTATTTTTAGCACACGCCTTTGTGAAAGGGGCCGTTAGCCAGGTAGTACCATTGCTCTTCCTGGAAATAAGCTAGAGAAACTGGTATTACTGGTACCTTCATAAACTTGGTCAAATTGCCACATAAAAATTGGTAAGATTTCTCCACTGGTTTGTGCCTCTTTTCATTTGCATCAACCTTCACGTTCTCTCCAATCCTCTGTGGATAACCTATTAGATTTACTCTTGTTTCAGGTGGTGCATCTTGAGGAATATAGAACATCAACTTTTTTTAATATATATATAATTGGACCAAAGTTTTGGAATGACTTGCTAGTAAATATTAGATTTTTGAGGGATTTGAGAGAGTTCAAGATTGCATTAAAAACTTTTTTTGTTACAGCAAGCTTATCAAACATATAAGCGGCAAGTGACTGACTCACCTGCAAATGCGCATTAGAGTCGGAACTCTGAGAGTGTAGAAGTCCAAGCCCCGCCTCCACCAGCAGTACAGCCCAATAGGGAGAAGGGCTTGGACATGGGCGTGGAAATCGGAGGAGGAGGGAGCAGGGAGGGAAGGAGGGGGTGGTACTGAGGGAAACAGACGCTGGGGGGAGGGCAGGGGAGAGAGCAGGGTTGGTGGACGGGGGCGGGGGAGGGCATAGGAAAACAAAAAACTAGCCCGTTGTTACGGGCTTAACGGCTAGTAATAATATAAACATGAGTGACTCCTGCTTGTGACCATAGAAGGAAAATATGCAGTATTACGCTACTTTACTGATCTATAATTGGGGTATGTCTTAACTGAAAGTGAAGCTAGTTTTGTATATTTTAGTTTGATTTAAAAATGTTTTTGTATGTTTTATTTTATGTTATATTGAAATTGTGTCTGTTCGATTGTAATCCTCCTAAGCAAAGAGAGTGTAGAGTACAAATTTTGAGAAATAAATAAACTGGATAGGTAACACTTAGGTATCTTGGGATTGCATTACTTAGAAACTTGAATGTACTATACAAGAACAATATGCCTTGGCTGGCTGATTGTACAAAAACAAAATTAAGGCGTTGGTAGTCGCCTCCAGTCTCCATAATGGGAAGGAATTGCTTATTAAAATAACATACCCAAATGGCTATCTTGTTTATAAGTTATGCTTAAATAGTTGTGATTCTTTGGAGAGTGCATTCAAAGATTTTGCTCATCTTATATGGAGATTCAACATGAGCAGCTTGCCCTCTTGAGATCCTGACCTACACAACATGACTGTGTGGTGAGGTGGCTGGAAGACTGGCTGATACATCTCAGTCCATCCTCTTGAATCCTCCCTGTCGACAGTAAATGCTGAAGCAGAGAAGCTTGTATCCTGGGGATGAATGCATGGATGGTATCAGGAACATTTTGGCTTTCTGGGCTATGGGATGATTCTCCAGGGGCTACAGACTTAACATATATATATATATATAGTAACATAGCGGATGATGGTAGATAAAGACCTGTACGATCCATCCAGTCTGTCCAACAAAATAAAATCATTGCCCATGGTATATGATACTTCATATTTATACCTGTCCTTGATTTGTCTGGCAAATGTTGGTAATGGGTCTTGATGGAAGAAGAGCCAGAAAATTGTTTCTGTTAGAGCTGCACTTTTTTCTCAGGAGGGGCAGTGTCTCTAAACGGATTATATTTGTGCATACCATGAAAGTAATAAACCTCACTTGTTATCAAGGTATGTGGAGTATGAGTTCAGTCTCGCATAGTACTTGCATTGTGCCAAAGACAGCTTCCTTTTGGAGTTCATAAAACTATCCAGATGTGCTTGGACATGCTTTTTAATCAAGCCCATGGCACCCAAAGCTATGGGATTATATTTCTACCACATGTTCTTGGTCTCAGACTGTATTTCTTGAGAAATATGCTTTCTCCATGTGTTTCACAGAGTAATCTATGATGGGGAAGAAAAACATTTTCAGTTCACTACGCACTATGATTAGGCCTATGTTGCCCAGCAACTTGAATCGACTTTTACAATTTATGATCATAGATGAATAAAACAAAGAGAGGAAAATCATTTCAGAAAGTCATTGAAACATTTTTGCCCTAAGATATAATTGCCTGCAATGTGTGGAAGGGATAACATTTTCACAAAAAAAAATATGTAAGAAAAACCTTGACCCAGTGAAATATTTTGCCAAATTTCAGCACATTGAAATTCTCCGGTAAAATAATGCACTATTTCAAAAGTGTGCAGACAAGCTTGAACCCATGTTGAACTTATTTAGCTCTGCTTTGGCCAAAACTTAAATTGAGCCCCCTTTTTATGAGCTATATTAAAATATGCATGAGCAATATGCAGCCTTCAACAAAATTAACAGTTTTAGAAAACCGGGCTTACAGAGACTCAAGTAAATAGTAGACTGAATAGCTTGTAAAAATCATACACGTGTTTGTTTTTTACCAACTCTGTTTTATATTTTTAATAAAACTATAAATATTTTATTGACTGTATGCCCTATTGGCACTCCTTGATAGAGCATTTCTCTAACCCCCTTCTTTTAATCAGGACAGTTCATGACACTGCTCCTTACCTTTCAGAGCAAATCAGTATTGTAGTACACAGGTAAGGCAATCATAATGTTAACCTAGGTATGGGAATCTGTGTATCATACTCTGTGCATTATGGTCTTTTTCTGTATCTAGTCTATATACTGTTTCTTTTTAAAACTTGGTTCTAATTTATACATTTCCTAAATATTTTCTAGCCAAATAATGGAAGGGAAATGGGACTTGATATACTGCCTTTCTGAGGTTTTTGCAACTACATTCAAAGCGGTTTACATAGATTCAGGTACTTATTTTGTACCAGGGGCAATGGAGGGTTAAGTGACTTGCCCAGAGTCACAAGGAGCTGCAGTGGGAATTGAACTCAGTTCCCCAGGATCAAAGTCCACTGCACTAACCACTAGGCTACTCCACCACAATATTGAATGTGTTTTAATCCTTTTATGGTTTAAAAAATGTTTTTGCAGCTGGAGCCAATTTTTTTATGTCTTCACAAAAGTTTTTAAACTAAGGGCCCTGTTTACTAAGCCATGCTTTAGGAGCTCCTTTAGTGCGCGCTAACGCTAGAGACACCCATTATATTTCTATGGGTGTCTCTAACAGCATGCACTGAAACGTTTGTGTGCCTACAGCGCGGCATAGTAAATAGGTCCATTATTTTCTTAGGCCTTAATTGAACTCATAGATTATTTTATCTATTACTTTATTTTTTAATGTAGGTTAATTAGGGCTGCAAAACATAGAGAGACTCCTCAGATCCACACCAAAAACAGATGCAACACCAAAGTGGGTCCAGTAAAACAAATATCTTTATTAAATAACACCAGATGTATCCACTCACAGGGCTGCTTCAGGGGTATGATACTACAGAATAACAAGCATAAAATTCAAATCATAAAAATCATATCGCACAATATATATGTGTATATATATATATATATATATATATATATATATATGTATGTATGTATATATACATACATACAATATGATTCAACACGCAGAGTGATTTGGAACCAGTTGAAAAATGGTGTACGTACTTTATATAAGCGAAGATAAGAATGTAGCATGCAAAATGACTAATGCAGCTAAATATAAAATAAGAAGGAATAGGAAACAGCCATAGTGAATAAGATGTGAAGCCAAAGATTAGACAAGACTGTGTGGATCACATATGTGGTGAACAGAATTAAGTCTAATTTTCATACCACCCAATAAATGAGTATGTAATGTGTCACTTTCAGCATCTGAATAGCTCACAGAAACACTGTGCTAAAAAAAAAAAAACAATGAGAAAGAGTGACTGGAGTGGCAAACCTCACATGAATGCGTACAATAACCAATCTCACATGAGCACATAAAAAAGTACTACACTATCAAATATTACAAGTGCCTAATGTAAAGAGCAGATCAGCTCCACCTCAAAGGGCAGAAGTCAGTGCTTAAAAAGGAAGCAAAAAATACTGGATTAAACGTCCTCACAATTACAGTAGTTGGTGCAAAAATTAGTGAAGGGTCAAAAAATAAGTAATTAACCCCTCTTGTACAAAGCCGCGCAACAATGCCGATACAACCCATTCACGCTCAATGGGCTGTTTTGGCATTACTTCACCAGCAGCCAACTTACCAACATCAGATCACTGATGCTCTCAAACAGACACTCACTACATATAGGGCCTCTTTTACAAAGCCATACTACCGGTTTTCGGTTCTGCAAATGAGAGGAAGCCCATTCAATTCCTATGGGCTTCCTCTTATTTGCCACGTGGGAGTCGCTAGCACGGTTTTGTAGAAGAAGACCTTAGTGTTAATGAAAAGACGCCATTCTAAACCAGAAGATAAATAACAATTGCATAGCGGGTCTGGGAGACGCACTTTCTCCTTAAAAAGTTACAAAAAATTGAGCCAACAGGATAAATGTGATTAAAAAGGTGTCTAATGTGCAAACAGTAAAACAAACAAAAAAAAAAGAAATAAATAAAAAATTGCAAGTTAATAGTCCCATGGATGATGTGAATAATATGTTAATAAAACTGGAGCAACAGATGAGTTTTGACTTGGGAACTGTAGAACCCATTGGTTTAAATAAGGAGCTTGATCTGCTTGCTTATATTTAAATATTAAGGTTATAGGATTGGTCATTTGTGAATACTGTGGACAAGCCTGTGTGTGTTTGGTTTTCTTTAAGTTTTTTGTGCCTTTTATAATTTGCCTTATTTTTGAATGGCTCCTTTTAACCTGGAGTAAATCAGCGCTTTACATCAGGCACTTGTAATATTTGGTAGTGTAGTACTTTTTTATGTGCTCATGTGAGATTGGTTATTGTATGCATTCATGTGAGGTTTTTCACTCCAGTCACTCTTTCCCATTGTTTTAGCTCAGTGTTTCTGTGTGCTATTCAGATGCTAAAAGTGACATATTACGTGCTCATTTATTGGGTGGTATGAAAATTAGTCTTATTTATTTTATCTTATGGGTTCTGTTCACCACAAAAGCGATCCACACACAGTCTTGTCCAATCTTTGGCTTCATATCTAATTCACTATGGCTGTTTCCTATTCCTGCTTATTTTATGTTTAGCTGCATTAGTCATTTTGCATGTTACAGTTTTGTCTTCGCTTATATAAATTATGCACCCCATTTTTCAACTGGTTCCAAATCACTCTGCATGTTGTATTGTAACGCATCATTTGACATTGTGTGTGTGTATATGTACATATGTATGTGTCACACTCATTATCAATTCATGATTAAATCAGCAATGAACGTGATATATATCTGATCATGGTCTTTGGTGTTTCTGGGACATAAACCATAGAAGTCCACCTGGCTCTGTCCTTATGTTCCAACTACTGGAGTTGCCGTCAGAGCCCACTCCAGCCTCAGACCATAAAATCTGTCCAGCACTGTCCTCTTGGCTCCTGAAATTGCCTTTAAAGCCCTTTCCAGCCCATCCTAAACTGGATTGCCATATACAAACACAGATCTACAAAGTCTGCCCAGCATTGTCCTTAATTCTTCACAGCCGGAGTCGCCATCCAAGCGTCACTTGCATCCACACACAAGCAGCCATTTAATGTTTTTTTTTTAACTATCCATTTTGTAAATACAGATCCTCTGTGTTCATCCCATGCCTTTTTGAATTCCGTCACCATTTTTGTCTCTACCACTTCCCTCGGGAGGGCATTCCAGGCATCAACCACCCTCTCCATGAAAAAGAATTTCCACATCAGGTGTTATTTTAATAAAGATATTTGTTATACTGGATCCACTTTATGTTAATTAGGACAGCACATTTAACATATTTTAACACGTTAATCACATTACACCCCCAGCTCCTTGCCCCTCTACCTATGTCTCTCTCCATCTCTCTTTGTCCTCTTCTTTCAGCTTTCACCTTCTCTCCTGCTTACACCTCACTTCTATCCCACTTCCTCCCGCACGCACTCTGGTATCTCCCTTTCCCTCCCCTTCCCAGCTTGCCTTTACTGTTTGCAACATGCAGCATTACAGAACATTGCTTCTCTCAAGATGGGAGCCCTCCCTCTGTAGCTCCTGCCTCCTCAGAAAAACTTCCTGTTGGCAGGATACTATAGAGGGAGGGCTTCTGGCTTAAGAGAAGCATGAGCGTCTAGTGCTGCAGATAGTAAAGGCAAGAAAGGAGGGCTGGGGAGAGTCAGATGCCTGAGTGCAGGGGGAGGAGAGAGGAGAGGCAACGAAGGATGCTGGGACCTGTGGAAGAAAACGGAGAGACTGGGGTGGGGGGAAGGAGAGTGTGAGATGCCAGAGTGCAGACAGAGGAGAGGCAGCCAGGCCAGGCAAAGATGCCAGGATCTGAAATAGGAGATTTTGCTCATGGGGGGAGGGGAGGGTAAGAGAAGGGAAGAGACGGTGCCACTTTAAGGGGAGAAGGGGATGGCCATAGAGGGGAGGGAAGGGGAAAAGAAGAGAAGAGATGGTGCCTATGGAGGAGATGGGATGGGAGCAGAAGGAAAGAAAGAAGATTGCGCCCATAGAGGGAGGGGAGTGGAGAGGAAGGAAGAAAAGATAAAATGGTGCCCATGGAGGGGAGAAGAGAGGAGATGGTGTCCATGGAGAGGAAGGGAAGAAATAAGAGAAGAGATGGTGCTTATGGAGGGGAAGTGAAGAGAGACTGAGGAAATGGTGCTCGTGGAGGGGAGATGAAGGGAAAAGAATAGATGAAAACTGGATAGAAGAAAGTTGAACTTAAAATATGAATATAGGATGCAAAGTGAAGAAGAGAGAAAAGAAATAATGAATGGATAGGATACCCTGGATATAGTTCAGAGCACAGACAAAGGGAAGCCGATCCAGTAAGCTCTCTTGAGCAGGGACTGTCCTTCCCCATGTTTTAACTTGTACAGCGCTGCGTAACCCTAGTAGCGCTATAGAAATGCTAAGTAGTAGTAGTAGAAGAAGCAAGGAACAAGTGATTAGAAAAATAAAATCACCAGACAGCAAAAGTAAGAAAAATGATTTCATTTTCAGTTTAGTAATTGAAATATGTCCATTTTGAGTGTGTACATCTGCTGTCTATATTTTGCACTGTACAGGAGGAAATGTGAGGGGGACTCTTCATGCAATTAATTACGCAATAAAAATTTTAATCATGTGATTAAAAATACTAATCAATGTACAGCCCTAATGTTAATGTATGTTTATGATTGTGTATAGTTTCATTACTAACGTCATTGTTATCTGTTTAGGAATAGTATAATGAATGGGGTATAAGCATGTTTTAAATAAATAAAATTACATTCTCATCAGTAGAGACCAGCAGTCCATTTAAAATGCAGTGTATGACATAGAACCTAATACCAGGAGGTCAGCATTCTTTAATGGCAACCATCTAACATGTAACAATCTGCTTTTGTTTTCTAGGAGAGGGGTGGAAGAAGAGGCAGCGTGGAACCTTTGCCTCAGAATAATCGTACATTGTTCCCCTTACAAGTCACAGCCCGGTTTTGGTATGATGAAAAAAGAGGACGACTGGCATTCAGATGGGAGTGACACCAGAGACACAGCAGAGGAACACTCAGATGACTCAAAACAAAGCTTATATAAAATAGGCCTAGGGGCCAGCCTGAAGCTGGAGGTGGAGGAAGACTACTCACCCCCATCTACCCCTGTCTGTAGCCCCCCTGGACCATCCAAGAAGCAGGAGTTACCTATTGAGCTGCAATGTAAAGATGAGCATATGCGCGATCCTTGCTTCAAGAATAAGAGCAAGACTACAACTGGTGTCTTTGTCACTTCCAGCACTAACTTTGACCTGCAATGTGATGATGATGAGGCCTTGGAATTCTACTCTGAACACACAGAAGCATTTCAGAATGACCTAAGCGATGAAGAGGACAGTGAAGATGATGAAAACACTGTCAAGATTGAAACATTTGATGAAGACCTGGAGCCTGTTTCGGAGGCAGCCCAACCTTATTGCTGCAAGAAGTGTGGTATCTGTTTTAAGGATCTGAGTGGGTTGCAAGAACATAAGCAAATCCATTTAAGTGAGCAATCCTACCGGTGCCCTATTTGTGATAAGGAGTTCTTCCGTGCTGCCAACTTACGAATGCACAAACTTATCCACTCCAGTGACCGGCCTCATAAATGTCCAGAGTGTGACAGAGGCTTCATCCGCACTGCTGATGTCTGGCGCCATTTGCGTAACGTCCACAAGATTGAGCGCTCTACAATGATCCTGGGTAATAGTGTGGTGAGAAATCCCTGGTCTGTAGTACATCATAACCAGTACATTGATGGGGAATATGTCCAGTCAGGGAAGGATGGACAGAAAGCTCAAGAAGAAGAGCCAAAACCTTATATTTGCACAACCTGTGGCAAAGGCTTTCGAAAGCCAAACCTTCTATACAAACATAAAGTGATCCATCGGAAAGACAAGCCCTACAAATGCCTGGAATGTGGCAAAGCTTTTGTGCAGCTGATGCGGCTTAAACGTCACCAACAGACTCATTCTGGAGAACGGCCCTTCTATTGTGAGGAGTGTGGCAGCACCTTCACTCGCCAGGCTTCACTTCAGCGACACCAGCGTATACATACTGGAGAGAAGCCCTACACTTGTTTGTACTGTGAGCATTCCTTCACTGAGTCAGGCACCCTGAGAAGACATGAGCGTATACACATGTTAGAAAAATCATAATGTTAACCTAGGTGCCGGAACCTGTGTATTCTAGTGATTGTGCACTGTGGCCTTTCCTGCATCTTTCTTTTTTAAACTTGGTTCTAATTTATACATTTCCAAATTTTTTCCTAGCCAAATAACAGAAATACCTGACTGATCTATCCTCTTTCATAAAGACAGCATCTATAAGTTCAAATGGATCTTTTTATTCCAAGTGGAAATCTAGATTTATTTGAACATGAGCCGCCTCAATAGAGAAGGCAAAAGAAATGCAGCCAATAGTCTGCAATCCTTAGACAGGAGTGCCCTCAGTGAAAATAATTTGGGCCTTGATTACATTTGCCCTTTAGGGACTAATTATTATTTGAATATATCAGACTTCTCCTTTCTTAAAGACTGGTGGATAAGTAGTTAAAATGAAGATTTGCAAGGATTAGAACTCTGGAGTGGTAGCCCCTGACCAGACTTCTCCATCAGATGGAAAGAGCTGAGATACTAAGATGAACTGCCCAAGCGTACATTTTGTTTTGTCTCTTTTTCAATAAGATACATCTTTATTTTAATATTGTCCACTGTAATTCTAAGAACTTAATGAAATAGATATTTGATTCAAGAGTCCTGTGCTGCCTTGTTCTCCTCCTCATGACCTCCATATTCTCAGATTTTGAACATATATTTTTAAAGGAAAGCAAATGGAAATTTTAAGAATATAGCATGAGATAAGACCATTGATCTCCATATTATTGTTTCACTTTTCTGGCTGTAAATGCCGTATATTGTCCTTATTGGTATAAAAATGTTCTCAGCACTGCTTTTATTTAGTACTGAATGAAATATTTTAACCCCCCTCCAGATAGCCTGCATTTAGCACAATTTCTATTTTGTATTCAAAACATGATTAGATTTTAATCTAACTCTTGATAGGGGAGAGAGATAATCCTGTTCAATAAAGAACTTGGATGAATGAAACTAGATTTATTTATTTATTCAACAGTAAGTATCTTCTCTTGAAAAAGTGTAAAAACCTTTCATTCTGTAAGTGGTGGCACTTCCCATTAGCAGCAATAACTTCAACTAAATGTTTTCTATAATAGTTGAACAGTGTCATATTGCTCTTGTAGAACACAGAACTGTCTCAACACTGACATTTGAAGGCTGCATGAACAGCTCTCTTTAGGTCTTATCACAATGTATCAATAGGATTTAGGATGGGATTTTGAGTTGGTCTCAGCCATTCTGTAGTAGATTTACTTGAAGGTTTAGGGTTGTCTTGCTGCATGTCCTGCTTTGGCTTTTGGTTCAGTTTCAGCTCACAGACAGCCCAACATTTTCCTCTAGAATTTTGTGATGTACAACAGGTTAAGTGATGGCAAACCATCGAGGTCTTGATGGAGCAAAGCATCCATACACCACGATACCTCCATGGAAATGCTTGACAGGTTAAGTTCAACCATCTGCACCATGTTGCCTCCACCACAATGCTTGACAGTTGGGTTAAGGTCAACTATTTGGGGGGGGGGGGGGGAGCTGATTAGGAATGGTGTTCATGGGAGGAAAACTAGGAAGAAACCATTGTTCTTGAAAAACAATTTTAAAAAACCTTTGCCCACCTTAGGCTCCCATCATACAAGACTTCTGGAATTACATCTTTTGGGCAAATGGTTGAAAAAATTGGTTTTGATTGGATGAAAACCAAACTACTTCGATGGTGGAGTTACGATGTGGGGCTGCTTTGCTGCATCAAGACCTGGATGGCTTGCCGTCATTGATTAGAATCAAATTCTGCCTGGACAGACAGTTCCAGAGGAGAATGTCAAGCTATCTGTGAGCTGAAGCTGAGCCAAAAGGGTGTCATACAGCAGCCCAGAACATTTGAGTAAATCAACTACAGAATGATGGAGAGAGTTACTTATTCATCGGGGAAATCTTTCTGTTTTGTCAGGGTTTAGGTTCAGATCTAATCGTGTTTTGAGTACAAATTGTGTTTAAATATAGAATATCCTAGGCAGTTAAAACTTCCTCTCGGCACTATGAGGGTAACTTTCTAAAAATATTTCTGTAAGTTGTGTTTTTTTACATGTAGAAAAGGGCTTTTATAAATTATGTGGCTGTATATGAGTGTAAAAGTATGCATGGTGGTAAGATGTGTACTTTTATGCATGTACATTTAAGCATATTTGGGGTTGTAGATTGGGTGGATTTATGAATTGCATCCAGTTTGTAAAATATATTTCTACATGTGTACATTTGCACCTGTTCCTTAACAGGTGTAAATGTACATAGTTTCTGCTGCATTTGTGATGCTATTATATAGGCATATTAGAGTGAAGCCAAATTGCAACGGCAAGGACGGCACTAAAAGATAAGTGTTCGTCAAAAATGATGTGTTTTTTGTTGATTAAAAGTTATAAGGAGATTTTTTAGCCTATGAAGATTCCATCCCGGTTAACAGACACAAATATGTACTGAAACGGGAATACAGAGGCTTTTTTCCTCCTTATTTTTACACACATTAAAAAAGTTAAAAAAAAGTTGATATATATTAAAAAAAAGTTTAAAAAAAGTTGATATATATTAAAAAAAAGTTGAATAGCAACTGTTAATTGATTGAGCCACTTTGGATGGTAAAATTTCATTTGTTTCAACCGTAGTGGTATCGTCCTATTGTTTATTTAAGTCATGCTATTATATAAAGACATGAAGGCACCTACATTGTCTTTATAGAGTAACCCTAAATTGATGCTTGCTTTGCCATTCAACCAAGGTGGCCTGCTATAAAATTACTCTCTCCCCTGCCAATTTTACTCCCAATGCAGTAAGAATTTTTAGTAGGCAAACATTGAGGGTCAGGGACTCTAGCAGACCTGTTTATTTTTCTTTTTCATGATGTAGTCCTTCCTATCAGTGTATTCAGCTAATCTCTGCTCACACACTGATGAGATGGAAAACATTTTACTCATGATGCAGCTGCACCTTACTACAGCTGTGTGTGCTGGTTTCCTGACAGCGCAAATTATGCCACTGTAATATGCATGCCATTAATTTACAGCATCAGAAGTAAAAGGCTTTTTTGAATTATTTTTTTACATGGGGACATTTGGAGGGACATTTTTGATATGACATTTAAATCCGACTTTGAACGTTTTATTTATTTATTTATTTATTGTGAACATTTATATCCCACATATTCCCACCAAGGCGGGCTCTATGTGGCGTACAAGGCAGGAGAAAGTACAACAAATAACAGTAGCGTGAAGCAGAAGAGAAAAGAAAAAAAAAAGGAGAGCAGGGGAGGGAGGGAAAACTGAAGGGAAAAGAAAGGAGGGGATGCTTTAAATGTCCCAAATTCGAATAGGAACTATAGCCATTTCAAAACAGAAAAACATTTATCTTTTTTGTTTCAAAAATGGCCATTTGCTAGATGTTTTTGTGTTCAGTGCATTTATCATTTTGGTCCATTTTTGAAAAAAAAAACAAAAACAACAACAAACAACTTCCAAGTGAGAAACACAGAAAATCAAGCCATTAGGATGTAGGAGGAGTCAACATTCTTAGTAGACTGGCCACAGAGATATCACAGCAGAGCAGTGGGGCACCCAAGGGGGCACTGCTGTGGACTTCATATAAAAGCTCCCAGGTACACATCTTACCATTACCCCCTTTTATTGTATTCTGAGCCCTCCAAAACCCACCAAACATCTACTGTCCCCAACTATACACTACTACAATAGGCCTAATGGCTGCAGGTGTCACCTATATGTGGGAACAGTAGGTTTTCCACCACAAGTGTAACAGGTAGAGTGGGATATGGGCCTTGGTCCTCCTGTCTAGAGTGCACTGCACCAACCACTAGACTACTCCAGGGACCTGCTTGCTGCTCTGATAGGACTGGCTATAACATCTGATGCTGTGATAGAGCCAGGTATGTATTGTTTCTTTCACATCTGTGGGGGGTAGGAGGGCGTCAGTGACCACTGGGGGAATAAGAGGGGGGTGATGCCTTAATCCCACTAGTGGTCATTTTGGCCATCTTTTTCTGTCTTATTCATTATAAAACAGGTCTAGATCAAAACATTTAGATAGTAGCCCTGGATGTTTTTGTTTTGTTCCATTATAGCAGAAAAACGACATCTTAGTGGCCCAAATCCTGCCCTCGACTTGCCCCTTGTCATTTGAATGCACTGCCGATAGATTTGCATACAAAAATGTTTAATGAGTTTCTAAAATACTGATTTGAATGTTTTGGCAAGAAAAACATCCAAATGCTTTATGACACTTTTTGAACGTTTTTCTGTTTGGAAAATGAGCCCCTTCTCAAAGTTTCAGTATTGGCCACGAGGCAAATTTTGAACACAGCTGCTTGGCTATTCAAAATACTGAACATTCTGTGCGGCATGATACCCTTAAGGGGTGAATCACTTGAGATATGTTTTCATTCTCTGGGTCCATCCACTGGTAGATGGACACAACCCATTGGTCTGGACTGGTCTGATAGGACTAAAGGAAAGAAAGCTATCAAGTAATACATACATTTTTCTTCTTTCACATTGTAAATGCTGTGTAGGTCAGTGAAACAAGCGCCTATTTTAGTGCATTTTAAACCATATTTTTAGAGAGCGATATGGGAAAATATAAAAGTTTTCACATGCTCGTACAAGGCATTGTATCTAAATAGCCTTATCCTTTAGAGCTCACTGTTAGGATGCAAGATGTTGATGAATTTTTCAATTTTTCTTCTCCCATAGTATAGTACATCACAGGCAATGATATGACAGTGCATAGAATTGGAAGATATATACATAAATGTAAGGCACAAGTTTTGGTGCAATACTTCTTTATTGAAAAGTCTAAAATTATGTAAATGGGAGGCTGAAGATATCTACTGAGAAAGGAAAATCTTCCATGCTCAGATATTGTACAAGGTTCTTCGACAAGCTTCACTAACCATCATATAATATAGCAAGTACATGTAGCATGTTTGTATGGAATGGAGAATATTGTACAGATAACAAAAACAGAAAAGCAGTGAAAAATTCCATCTGAAAAGTTAGTATAACTATTTTAGATACTATACAAGGTATACGAACTAGGGGGTCCTTAGAGCTTCGAGCTTCTTAAAACATAGAATATATTCTCCACTGTCAAAAGAGTGAGCCTGAGGATATTGTAATATATTCTTAAGTTACATTTTAAAATGCTCCAAAGGAGAAAGATAATGAGTTACTGGAAAATTCAGTATTCTAAGTTTTTTAATCTGATGTCGATTTTCCATCAATTCTAGCTGAGAATGGAGTCTACTTCTGATAATCTCTTACCTTGTTCCTGAAATTTATTTGAAAATGTATAAAGTCAACTCTATGAATAAGCAAGTTTAACTTCCTCTCATTTACTTAAATATTTAACTTTACATTAGTGTTTAACCAGAAGGAAAGACTTCAGATGCTCTGCTTTCACAGATTTTACTTTTTCAAAGTGGATGCCGGGCGAGCTTCCTCACTAGTCAGAAAAACCTCCGGTGTAATTATAATCTATTTTGGTATATTTTATTTGGAATAGTAGTAGTAGTAGTAGTAGTAGTAGTAATATACTTTTAAGATTGTAAGAGGGCACTTATCTTGAATATGGTTTGTACATCTTGGTTCGCTCAACAGAGAGCCTCCGTTTCACAATTAGCTTCTTCAGGAGACAAACCAATAGCCAATCAATATTAAGCCTTTCTCATTCAACGAGTGATGAAGCTCGCCTGGCATCCATTTTGAAAAAGTAAAGTCTGTGAAAGCCGAGCATCTGAAGTCTTTTCCTCCAGTTAAACACTAATGTCAAGTTAAATATTTAAGTAAAGGAGAGGAAGTTAAACTTGCTTATTCATAGAGTTGAGTTTATTCATTGGCAAGTATTAGACAAAGTTGTGAAAATGTACAAAGTAAAGGAATAGTTCTTTGAAGTGAATGTTCAACCCTCGTGACTAGTTGCCAAATATCATGTAAAGAAACAGTTCTATCTTGATCAAATGTCCCCTTTTTGCCAAAATCAAAAGGAACTTGAACAGCTGCAGGAGTCCGGGGCTCTATCAAGTTTCTCCCCAATCCGTGCAGATCCAGATGTTTCTCTCAAGGAAAAGGAATCAGCATCAGCTTGTACAGGCGTGCTAGTTCCTAACAATGAACTAACTACAGGTTGAGGAGGTGGCATATGCTTTGAAAAGGAGAGAGAAACTGTGGTTGACGAGAGAATACTCGCTGTTTCTGCTGCCCCCATAGGACTTCAAACTGATGGTAATGTCATTGCAGTAGTGCTCACAGTTTGCCCTTTCCTCGTCCCCATAATCACAGAAGATATTAAATCCCTACTTCTCCTTCAGGCTCCAAAGGGGTGTGGCCTGCCCCTTTGGTCACATCCCTTTGGGCATGCATCTGCAGGCCACATACCATGGTATGGCCTAGCTATTATCGGGCCTAAATCGTAGCTACACCACTGGGCAGAAGTGCTTCATTCTGCCTTCCCTGCAACTCAAGTATGAAGCTATTAGCTCCAGCCCTAAAGAAGTACAGGAGAGAATGCTGGGGGTGCTCAAACACCCATAGAGTCAGCACTTGAAGGTAATAACAGTTAAGTTTGAACTAGAGGATTAGCTTGAATCTTGACTGGAAAACATTGTTTCACAGTGAAAGATTAGCACTTAACTCCTCGGTATCGTGCTTTGTATGTATTAAAAAGCATATCTGAGCATGAAAGCCTTGAATTAGTGAGAGCCCTCTTGTGGCTGAGAGTGGGTATTGCTACTACGTGTTTGATATTACTGTACTGTTTAGGGAGCAGATTTTATTCGATTTAGATTTAGCTCCTTAGTTAAAGGAGAGTCATATTCTGGTACAATAGGTACTTCAGATTAGGCATGTTACTAAACTGAATACATATATTTCCTTGCAGAATGATATGAAATGCAATGTAATGCCATCTCTTTCAGTCCTGGTCATGTGGTTTTTCTGTATGTTTTTTAAAGATACAATTTATATTTTGCTCATGTTTTCTCCTCAACTCCCATGGTAGCCATACACACTCCTATGCAGTTCAATTTTAATCTTCTTTGCTTCAAAACCCATCCACATTAAAATATCCCTGCAGACATTCAGCACTAAAGTTATTTCGTTTTGGGCCAATGCTCAGAACTGCCACACTAGAGGGAACAGAACCTGATCCATACTGTGGGAGCAGCGCCAAAACTTAGTTCTCCAATGCTCGCAAATGGTATGCACGCTGTAAGACCAAAAGTAAGGGTGAGGAATGTGCCTGGCAAATGTACAGAAGATTTTTGTGGTAAGCATAGCTCTTGTGCGCATGCCCAGGCAAACCAGGAAATGAAGCACACAGGTGCCATTCTGCGCCTTTAAATATAAGCTTTTCAGTTTTGTTTTCACTTCAAAGGCTTATATTTAAGTGTAGAAAACAGGTGTAAGTGTGTGCTTTCACTTTTGAGTGTGCTCAGACCTGCACACATTTGTTTTTCACTCCCAGCTAGAGGCTTCCATGGGCTTCGGCTCTGAAATAAATCAAACCCAGCAGATTTTAAGCTGAAAATGTTTCAAATTCCTCTCTTCAAACACCCCAATGCCTGCTCTGAGCTAGTGGTAGGTTTTCAGCGGTAAGAGCAGGGTTTGTGCGCTATTCTTTGAGAATTGGGAGGCAATAGCAAATGACCTCATTTACATCCATTTGACTAGATTTAAAATAATGTTTGCTTTAATCTTTGGTGTGGCCATTGTTTCCTGCGATGCATCCCTCTGAATATTCTGCGCAAATTAATGCCTGCTCTAGTCCAGCACGAATCGGCTGTACGCCTGCATTAGGTTCTGGGCATCAGCTCATCAGTGCTTCATGGTTTCATTCACACTTCAAAGGAATCCCTGTGGCCTTGCTGGTGATGCTTCAGCACAGCATGAAACCCAGTCAAGGGCTGTTTCTTTACCTTCAAAAGCAGTGTAAACTGCTGATTATAGAAATTTCTCATATTTTATCCAAATTTTCTTTGAAGAGCTGCATGGACAGGTTTCAGGGTAATAACTTCCAGTAAGAAGCTACAGGAGAGTTGATCTAAGTACAAAGTCACTATAAAAATATAAAGGATTTATAATACGGAACTGAAGTCGAGGGAGGGAAGAGTTTAAATATTTCTGCAATCTTGACTTTAAAACTACATTTATGAAAGCAAGACATTGTAGTGGTTATAATATGAAAGATAAGATTCAGCTGAGGAGCAGCAGTATATACATGTCTAAAGTGATTTATTTGTCCTCTTGCAATGTTTTTGCAGTATATGTGTCATTGTAAGGGTCAGTGACTTCTCAAGCTGTGAGCCCAAATTCCAATGCAGTGATTCTCATAGCTTCAGATTAATATAGTTTCTAGGCTATCCACAATAACTGTAGGAAGTGCTTTTGCACACAGTTGGTCTCAATAAGATCCATCAAAAAGCCACAGGAAAATAAATCAATGTATTATTTAAATGCTAGCAATCATCTCTTCACAGGTTCAAAGACGACCACTAGCCCAAAAAGGCATTTTTGTAGCACTTCATATACTAAAACAATATCTCCAATCAGTCTGAGCAAAGAGCTTGATCTATATGTGTTTCATCCTGGCAGCATTGGTGTCAAGCTATCCTAGTAAATAGATAATCCAAATTGGACTAATGTCACCTCCTGTGCATTCAGTAGCCATAAGCCACCATCCACACTTTGACCTGGACTGAGGTAGTGACCTTTCTATTTATTCCAAGCTAACAGATGTTAGAAACAGAGAGTTGAGAGTGCCTGGCTGGGGCAAAATGACTCTCTGAAAATTAAATGGAATGGGATCAAATTTGGTGTAGAAAAAAAAACAAGACTCAAGAGTTCAAAAATGAGCCAGATCAGGCTGGTGGGTTCCAGAGAAATAAAGCTCTCCTCCCCCCCCCCCCCCTAAAAAAAGAAAAACTTGTTGCATCTCTATGGAAGAAGTTCCAGCTTCTGCAGCATAGACATTTTGATAAGGTGAAACTTTTTCAAACTACCTCACTACTCTCCCAGTTACAAACAGAACCAGAAAGGAAATGTAAATACACACTCACAGGGTTTGGCAAATATTTCACAAGCCGTGTTCTACATGTGTTACCCTTTTTTTGAGGAGGAAGATTTTGGCTATCCCGGAAATTTGATTGGTGGTATTAATCTTGAAAAACAAGATTACAGCACCTGAGAAAGAGGCAATGAGACTATGTGAACAGGAAGATGAAATTTACAAACCACACAATAATTCAAATGTACAAAAAAACCTTATTCTAGATTTGTGAAAAACTGTAGTGTACAGTCCATTAAAATGCATCCCAAAAGGAAACTTTATAGAATTTTGTGATCTAAGGTGTCCCTAACACCAGGAATCCTATGGACCTCTTCTTTGGAATGCAGAGATCAGCAAAAAATTAACCTGAGGGAAATAACATCTCTGTAGTAGACTTGTACTGCTTTCATACTGGTTCCTAAGTATACTGCCAAATATCAATTGCCATGGGGAGAGCTAGGTTAAGGCATGAACAAACTAGGAACATTCCTAGGCTGAATGGCCCCAGATATGATCCAGATATCTTATGTTGTAGGATGAATATCTCCAATAATCAACATTTTGTGCAGTTATTTTCACTGGTTTCTTCCATACCAAAATTTGGTTCCATTCCATTCAATTTTTTTGAGAGGTTTTTCCACTCTCAAAATGGCTGCTGTGACCTCTATTGGTAGTCTTGTATGACTGCCACTAGAGGTCACTGTAGCCATTTTGAGAGCAGAAGTGACATGGTCAGGAGCTCCTGTCCTGATTACACCACTACCCCACCAGAGCTTGTAAGGTAACTTGGATTAGGGGCTGTCATACTTATTTTCAGTTTTAGGTTCAGGTTAGGTTGTATAGGAGCAAAGCTACTGTAGCACTATGAGCATTATGACCAGCCAGCCATCCGTAAGACTATATGGATGTACATGGCATACATGGTCCTACATACATGGCACTATTCAGCATTAAGAACCTGGTTATAATGTGCAAATTCAAGCATTTCCTCTATAAAAACTCTTAGACATTGTGGAGACATCCAGTCTAACAAGAATAACAACTCTTGTTTACTGGACAGAAGCTGCTAAGGTCACGTTGTTCCAGGACAATCAAGCTGTAACAGCATTGACGCAGGTTATTATCAGAATGGATGTCAATGCAGGACACTTGGAGCAACTTATGTTCCTCAAGAATAGAACCAAGGTTGCCAGCTGGGAAAAATTTTCCCAGCCCAAAACCAGCCGTAAACCCGCCCAAAAACCGCCCGCAGCCAACCCCCACCTCCCGTGTCACTGAACCCCGCCCCCTGCGTCACCTAACCCTACCTCCTGCATCATTAGCCTCGCCCCCAACGCCACCCCTGACGTCAACCCCGCCCCTGAAAGGCTTCTATTGGACCAAATTGGACCAATAGAAGCCCCGGAAAAGCTTCTATTGGACCAAATTGGACCAATAGAAGCCCCGGCAGCGGGAAAACCAGCCAATCGGCGGCCCTGAAAACCCACCCAATCCCACACCGTGGCCGCTCGAAAACCCGCCCAAATCCCCGCAACCCACGCGATTCGAAAATTCCCCACAGCCGTTTCCGAAAAGCTGCCCAATTCTGCGGCTTAACCGCAACCCTTGCAAGTTTGGATAGAACATACATTAGTAATAGAGATAAGGCTCCCAATTTCTCCATAAAAGGCAGCTCTTGCCAGGGTTAGCTGCTGTGTGTCCATACCACATCCAAGGGGCAAGATCTCCATTGGACCAGACTGACATCTGAAGAATATGCTGATATCTGAAGGACTACATCAGGCTGCATCCTTGCATAGTGCCCTGGGTTAGAGTGACTATACACTTTAGAGTCTAGCTAGTGACTTACCTTTATGTTCTGATTGTCTTTGTCTTTATTCCTGTTTATGAGATTTGCTGCTACTGTAAATAAAATGAGACACTATTTTTATAATATTTGGGTGTGGAGTTAGTTTCTTTTATTATTTTGGTGCAGTGGGCTTGGATCTAAGGATAAGGGGTGATACATTTACTTCTGACACTTCCTTAACCAATGCTAGTCTAGTTGGGACCCATTTGTGTCATAATTTATACTGTCAGGTACCCCAATAACACCCCATAACAGAGTGCATCAGTTTTGCTCCCACAGGTTGCATATTTGGATTTTGGCCGAAACTGAGAAACACAGTTTTGGTCACCCTCTAGAACCCTTTCAGATTAGGACTGATAGTAGTGTATCTCACTGGCTTTTGTTAAAGCTAATTTGCATATTTTTGACAAGTGGCCATGCCCTCTTCTGGCCCTGTACCAATCAGAAGTGAGGACACACCCAGGCCCTGCCCATACCCCACCCCTATGAAGACATAATCAGATGTGATATTGCAACCCCACCCCTTTTGCATAACCCCACCCCTAACCCTACCTTATTTACATAGCTCTGCCCCAAAACCCCACTCTTTTTCATAACCTCACCCCAAACATGTCCCTTTTAGTGATGTCACAGGAAATGGAATCATAGCCCTGCCCTTCTCCAAGATGGCAGCCACCACTGGATGCACATCACTTCCTGTTTCCACAACTGGCTGCCACCTTGGATGGGGTCACGTGACAGGAAATGACATAAAAAACCCCAACACCACCCCCTACAGCACGTATTTTTAGCCTTGGACTGCGTTTTCTTTTTTTCTTTCTTTCAAAAGCATACCTTGTTTTTATTTTAAGCTGGATCGAGTTAGGTCCGTCTGCTTTTAAGAATGACAGGAAGAACTAGAGTGCTGTATAAAGCCTTCTCTCAAAGTCCTGCTTTTTCAAGAGATCCTTACATCTCTGTGTGAGCTATTTGCTTTGCAAGCATGCTGTTCTTGTCTGTGTAACATCAGTCTGTAGACTCCCCCCCTCGTAACCCCTCCCTTTCTCTAGCCATCAGCCCAATTTTGTCTGCAGTCTTCCTCAACCCCCCTTTCCCCTTCAAAGACATCCTCCGTAGAAAGAACTAGTGTGAACCCACTGTGCTGTTCCTCCCTGCTTTTCAAAAATTTGTAACAGTCCTGCTTTTTCAAGAGATCATAACAGTTCAGTGTGAGCTGTTTTGCTTTTTAAGACCACAAGCCCCCTAAAAAAAAAGAAAACGCAGCCTCCCTCCTTCTACCTCTCCTTTAGCAAAACCAGCAGCCCAACCAGCTGCAAACACAAAAAAGCTTCATACAGGGGTTGTTTTGTGTTACAGATAAGCAAACTTACAGGGAATCCCTGGCTCTGCCCTTCCAAGAAGTGTGGATATAATCATTAGCTGTAAGGCAGATGTACTTCCAGCTGCCAGGCTAGCTGCTTGGTTTGTTTGCCTCTGTCCTGTGCAATGGACAAGGGAAAGGGGATAGAATTTGATATACTGTCAGTGGTTACAATCAATGTGGTTTACATGAATGGTGTCATGATCCTGGGGGGGGGGGGGGGGGGGGGGGGCAATACTTCACACTCATCTTTCCAGGCTGCTTTTAATGTATCTCCATGCCCTAATGGAGACATTGTAGGGTGGCAGGTGTTGGTGGTAGTGCTTGAAAATTTCACTCCTGTGCCTGAGAAGACCTTAGGAAACTGGAACACTGGGCATCCAAATGGCGGATGAAATTTAATATGGATAAATGCAAAGTGATGCACATTGAGAAGAATAATCCAAATCATAGTTAGTTGATACCAGGTGTAAAGTGGATCCTCTTTTCTCCTGGGGTTGCAGCTCTTCGCAAACAAAAACCAGAAAAAAACCCACTCTTGTATGGCTCCCCTTTGTCTCAAAAAAAACAAAACAATACTGAAGCTTGTGTATGGAATAGGAGGAACGTCCCTCCCTCTCTCAATTGCTTCTCCAAAACAACAAATAATGCTACACCGGGCAGGCTTCAACCGCTGCTTTCTCCCCCGGTCCCCTGGAGAGTAGCAGGGAAAAGAAAAAAAACCCCAGGCGCAATTCAGCCCTGGTTTCCAAAACACAGTTCAATTTTAGCCAAGCTTCAAAAACATAGCTCAGTCCAGCTAGGCTTTCAAAACACAGTTCAATTTTAGCCAGGCTTTCAAAACACAGCTCAGTTTAGCCAGGCTTTCAAAAACACAGTTCAATTTTAGCCAAGCTTCAAAAACATAGCTCAGTCCAGCTAGGCTTTCAAAACACAGTTCAGTTCTAGGCAAGCTTTCCAAAACACAGCTCAGTTTAGCCAGGCTTTCCAAAACACAGCTCAGTAATGGCTTTGCGCAGGCTCAAAGCCTAGGGTCCCACCCTCTTGGTCAGTCATACTCCTACCTGACCTCCTCCCGCTTGACCCGGCTTGGCCCCGCTACTTCCTTGACTTTCGCTGAGCCAGAGCTGAAAAGTCCATCGGCTCTTCCAGGGTGTTCTCCGATTCAGTCAGCTCCATAGGGCAAGGCTCACTCTCTGCCTCTCTCTCCTCAGGAGCCCAATCCATATTCTCTTCACCCCGCCCTTCTCCCAGCTGCTCACCCTTTCTTTCATTAAAGCTCTTTGGTGGCTCTTCTTTCTCCACCCACCTGTTCCACCACCTCCTCCACCAGGTTGGAGAATCAGCCTTATTCCTTCCCCTGCGGCCCTCCTCTGGAGACTCCTGGGAATGCACATAATTTCTCTTATCCCCGGTCTCCCTTGGGGCATGCTGGGAGTTGTAGTTCTTTATTTCTAGTTTTTTCCTGGGGAATGCCTGCCTATAACGGGGGTATTCTGGCCTATCCCAGGGTTCCTTTGGGGCCCGTCCTACATACTCTTTACACAGGGTCCACCTTAGGAGTCAGCACTCAAGAAAAAGATTTAGGTTTTATTGTACACAATGTGCTGAAATCTTCTGCCCAGTGTGCGGCAGTGGCCAAAACAAACAAACAGGATGATAGGAATTATTAAGAAAGGGATGCAAAATAAGACCAAGAATATTATAATGCCTCTGTTTCGCTCCATGGTGCGACCTCACCTTGAGTATTGTCTTTAATTCTGGTCGCTGTATCTCAAAAAAAATATTCCCTTATGTCTTGTTTGTCCTGTTTGTCCTAATTAGATTGTAAGCTCTGTCGAGCAGGGACTGTCTCTTCATGCTCAAGTGTACAGCGCTGCATACGTCTAGTAGTGCTATAGAAATGATAAGTAGTAGGAGTAGTAGAAAAGGTTTAAAGAGCGACCAAAATGATAAAGGGGATGGAACTCTCCCATATGACAAAAGGTTAAAGAGGTTAGGGCTATTCAGCTTGGAAAAGAGACAGGTGAGGGGGAGATATGATTGAGTGAATGGGCTTTGTCGGCAGCGCTGTGCTGGGAATCACTAGCATGGTTTGTAAAAGAGGCCCTTAATTTGTAGACAAAAGGTAAACTGCCCTGACCTGTTTGTACAGATAGGGCAGTATAGCAAATTTTAATAACATACTCCCCCACACACACCTCCAATACTTCATTTATAGATAAAAAGGAAGCGGTATGCACATGTATTTGGAAAATTAATTTATTTCATAAACATTTTTAAGACTATAACCAAGAATAGTACAGACTGCAACATTATGAGCAAAATCTTGGAATAATCAGTGTTTTTCTTAACACATTTGATACCACAGTCACAACCATAGGCGGTCATGAACTTATCTGTTTGGGGAGGCTAAAGTGAGTCAGGGCTGGGATCAGGGTATGGTTTGAGGTTAGAGTGGGCTATTGGGCAGGGCAGAACAGAATGGAATGGAGCAAGTTAAAATCCTGGGGGTCGTTGGAAGCAACACCTATGTCAGCAGTAAAAGGACACAGTAAGCTGCCACTCTAGTGCAGCTGTTATCAGCTGTCTCTCCTCTCCATAGTACATCTGCTAATGATGGTAATATGCACACTGAATACACTCCAGAAATTATGTGCCAAAGAAATTTCAAATAACGCACCAAAATAATACAACATATTAAACAGAACAATATTAGCAGTATTCTGAAAAATATATGAAAGTACTTTAACATTTGGCTCCCAGTCAGCCCTAGCTCCCTAGTCCAGCATCTTCCTGTTGGCTATGTGAATAGTGGTGTTCAGCAACAATGTGACAAACTTTTGGGGTTAATGACAACAATAAATTGATTTGCTTATTAGATTTTTTTAGTAGGTTCACAAATGGCCACCAGGTTTCATATCTGCTGGCCTTTAGTATATTTCTGAGTTGCCAAACATGTTTAGAATATGTTCTGTCTATATCAGCTGGACCTAAGACAAGAGAAGCTGAGAAGCAGGGAAGCAGAGTTCAAATCCCACTGTCACTTATTGAAATCTTGGACAAGTTACTTAATCCTCTATTGCTCTAGGTATAAACAGATTGTAAGCCCTTCAGAGATAGGAATATACCTACTGTATCTGAATGTAACTTGCATTGAGTTACAACTGAAAAAGACATGAGCTAAATCCAAATCAAAAATAACCTTGCCTGTCAGATGCCTCTTCTTGCCAGGAAATGGATAAGAGGAAAGATCCGACAGCTTCCTCTGGCATTGGATGGCTCCCAGTCCTTGAGGCAGGCTACGCTGGAGGAGTTTTGAGCTCCAGCCAGACAACGGACGCAGCCGCTTCAGCTTTATTGGATGTGTCTTCCACCAGCAGCAATGCTATCAGGTTTCTTTGAGTCCTGCCCTGAGGTCAGTTCCACCACAGCCCGGAAGGGCTCTGGTTACTGGGCACAGGAGCGTCAGGAATAGTTGTTAATCTCTTCTGTTCAATGCCTGGACGAACTCCCAGTGTTAACGTCCTCCCCTGGGGATATCTGCGCCCAGAATCCACCATTTCAGCGTTTGTCATTGGCAGTGAGTACTGTGTGCACTGCGGGAGAAAGGGCACAGTTGAGTCTGGTGACTTCTCTGGTTCAGCAAACAACAGTCATGTAGGATGTGCTATGGAAAGCCATGGATATATTGAACTCTTCTTTGAATAAGGTGGCAACTACGTTTTCCTTATACTCAAATTTAGTAACTGGAACATTGAATGTTCATTCTCATGCACTGTTTCAACAAGCTGCTAGAGAGACTACTTTGGAGTCTAAGGTCTCTGAGTTACAAGAAATCTGTGGGATTCAAAAAGATAAGATCTTTAAGGAAAATGGGATATTGGCCTAGTGGTTAGGGTGGTGGACTTTGGTCCTGAGGAACTGAGTTCAATTCCCACTTCAGGCACAGGCAGCTCCTTGTGACTCTGGGCAAGTCACTTAACCCTCCATTGCCCCATGTAAGCTGCATTGAGCCTGCCATGAGTGGGAAAGCACAGGGTACAAATGTAACAAAAAATATATGGAAAATCATTTGAGAAAAAACACCTTGAGATTTTTAAGTTTCTCAAGGTCACCTTTGATTGATCCTGGTGAGAAAGCCAAGAAATATTTTGAAGAAGTGCTCAAAATGCCAGCAGAGACACTAGAACCTTTAGTAAGAGCTCAATACCTGGTTTTACTGAGTAGTAAGGAGGGAACTGGTCTCCAGGAGGAAAATTTAACAGATTTTCTGGAGTTGTCTTCATTGGACCTTATAACCCTAAAAGACTGCACTCTTTGTTCTAAAATTGTATTTCTGCTATATGGATTGCGAGTTCTTGAGCTTCAAGATAAGAATTTTTCCTGATCTTTTGAGAAATACCCAGAGATGGCACCAAGAATTTTTGGCCCTGCGACCTCGAGCACGGGCTCTGGGCATGAATTTTTTGCTTCTTTTTCCTTGTGTCTGTTGCCTATCTTATCAGAATAATTCCTATGGGGCTGATATTCAGACTGCAGGAGGGAGCCCAGCTAATTCCCACGGTCGGCGGTCATCACGGATATTCAGTGCTGGGCTGTTTCTGGTGACCGGTATTTGAAAATCCAGTTTATTTTTAGCCAGTTTAAAGTTAACCAGCTAAGTCGGTATTCGAAGATAGTCGGTTCACTTTAAACCGGCTAAAGATATGTAAGCTATTTAAGTGGCCCAATGTGGCTGCCTACAACACCCAGATATGAATTGAATATTCAGGGATAGCTAGCTATATTGCGCAATTATAGTCAGTCATCTCCTAGGCGCTAACTGGGGATATTCAGTGGGGGATAACTGGCTATCCCCCACTGAATATTGCCGGATAGCTGGTTAAGTGCCATTTAACCGACCAAGTGCCGTTCCTGGCTGGTGAAATGGTTTTGAATATCGGGGGTTATGTCTTTAGTGATCCCAAGCAACTTTTAGAATTTGTGGTTTCCAAGGAAGAGTTGAAAATACAGACATGACCTTCCTGTAGATGATTATGGGGGCATTGTTATAGCTGGCTGTGGCTTTTAGCATTTTCTTTTACTGAAAACATTTTCCTATTTTTATTTTACATATTTTGGTCCTGTTACCTTTTAGTGTGGATATATGTGATTTTTGCATTTCATTTTCTATTGCATTTTTCTAGTTTCTTCAGTTGTATTTTTTTGTGATATGATTGTATAAAATTTGAAATGATCAAAAAAAAATGTTTAATCTGGTACCGGGCATATTGTGAAGTAATACAAAACCTTACAAAAGTCACTTGGAGCATATAATGTAATTCCACCATACCATAACAAAACTAACTTCCAGGAATCACACAAAAAAGGGCCTGCTAGGAAAAGGCAACACTGGGTAGTAGAACATACTACTATTTCTACTACTACTTATCATTTCTATAGCGCTACTAGACGTACGCAGCGCTGCATCAATATATCTAATGAAAAACTAAACAAGCCAGATTAGTACAGATTGATCCTACACAGATATTAAATGCTAACAGAATATCTGGTCTCTTTCACACACACACAACAGAAACAGACCCTCACCAAATCTAGAATAAATAACTACAAACTAAAAATTGAACAGTGTACACAAAAATTAAACTGAACCCCCAAAATAGCAGGCCTGTCTTTAACTGCTATTAACTTAACCAGCTAGCGCTGAATATTTGCTTGCCCAGTTAAGTTGCCACAGCCAAAACTGAAACTGGATATTCAATGCCCGTCACCAGATACGGCCCAGCATTGAATATCTGCGGTCAGCGCCAGCTAACCGCATTGCCTAATGCCAGCTGTATATCAGGGGGTCTGTGCTTGGTCTTTTGACTGAACCAGGAGGTTATCCTCTATCGGGAAAACTCTGTTAGCGCTGGTCACAGAACCATGTTAAGGGCTGGTATTCTGGATCACAGCAGGGAAAAGTACCCTATGAGCTCTTTCTGAAGCTGGACAGAGGGGAGATTGGCCTCTATTGGGGAAACCCTTTTACTGTTCATTGCAGAGCTTTGCTAAGGGCTGGTATTCTCTGGAGACAAGCAGGGGAGATGCAGGCACACTTGCTGGTCATGACTTCTGGACTAGGGTTGCTAACTAGATCCAGATTTGCCTGGGCTTACCCCAATGCATGCAGGGACTTGTAGTCTTGCTTTTCTTAGGGAATCCAATGGGGAAATCAGAAGCACAGGTCAACTGCATGCAATGGGGTAAGCCTAGGACTGGATCAACCCTGTCGGGTGAATCTGGATCTAGTTGGCAACCCTATTCTGGACACATCCTTGTGTCGGTGTTCTCCTGTAGCTAAGTTATACTTTAGGCTTACCGGGCATGCAAAGGAGTTCCCATGCCTGGTGCAGCTCCTCCTATCCACTTCAGTTTTGTTTCCTCTCACTCCTGACAAGTCACAGGTCTCTTCACTCTTTTCACTTCAAAAAACAAAACAAAATAACCGATGAACTCCAGAACAACTACTTTGAATACTTTTACCAGCTTATATACCAGCCACCCCAATTCTGCTGCCCACCTGGGGTCCAATGGCAAACCCCACTCCAAGAGGTCCGGCAGCAGTGCTGACTCCCTCTCCCCAAGGTACAGTGCCGGCACCGCTGGGGGAGGTGATGCAACAATTTAGCCCACAGCCATCCGCTCTCATCCTCTCAACAGCAGTTCCTGTTTGGTGGCAGCAGTGTCTTGCAGCATGGTGGGCACGGCCGACAGTCCTCAGACCAGACCATTGCTCCACCCCCACACCGGGGGGGGGGGGGGATCTTTTACTAAAGCTTAGCTCCAGTTATTTGCAGCAGGGCCCATAACTCGAGCTAAGCTTTAGTAAAAGACCCCCTGGGTGAAGGCTTTGGGGGGGGGGGGGGAGCAGTTACGTGAGCATCAGTACTAGGGCCCTCAGGCCACACAGACCCGGTACCTACAACCGCCAACTTCGGGAGGCAGAAGCAAAAGCCAGCAGACTGTTCAAACCAAAGTAAGGCCTCTAAATCCAACAAGCATGACTCTGAGCCCCAAACCCTCCACTTTGGCAGTCAAGCGCTCCAGCTCCCTAGCACAGGAGCCCCCCCCCCAAAAAAAAAAAGTCTGCTTCCATGGGAGGAATACCTCTCCTTACTCCACAGCCCTCTTCTACATTGCACCAAGGCCCTACTGCCTCCTTCTTCCAGCTTTTCCACAAATTCTTTCATACTTCATAGCATCCAGAATCCTCAATTGCCCTCCATTCCGCTGCTCCACCACAGCCAATAAGAATACAAGAATAGCTACATGGGGCCAGACCAATGGTTCATCTAACCCTGTATCCTGCTTCCAACGGTGGCCAATTCAGGTCACTGGTACCTGGCAGAAACCCAAATAGTATAAAATATAAAAGTAAAAAGGAGTAGTAATAACACGGCAAACACAGCAAAACATTATAGTTCTCACGAAACAATAGATCTCATACATTTTAATTTTTATATACATAACTTTCTACAATGATAGATCCTCAATATAAACTAAGAGGCATCAGATGTTGTATGGAATAGACAAAGGATCTCTTATAGCACACAGCTATTTCAAATCCAAGCTCTAAAGGTTTCATCAATCATTTGCCTCAATAGCTTAATGCAAGTTTACATTTAAAAACAGGAAAAAAAATGTTATTTATCAAATGCAATCTTCAAAATCATTGAAATAGTAAAAGCAAAGCAGCGACTACTTAACTGAAGTGTACCCACAGAACACAATTTAGCGCTGTGAAAACTGGTTCTCATTACCCGACACCCACAACAAGCAAAGAGGCATTTCGGTCAAAACGACCTGCTTCCAGAGCTGTCAAAAAGAATTCGCTCAAACAGTTAAAGGTGCTAGCAAAGCGATGCCATATTCATGGTGGAGTGGGGGGGTTTCCCCTTGTTACTATTGGAGAAACCCAAATAGAAGAAGCATTCCATGCTATCAATCCTAGGGCGAGCAGTGGCTTCCCCCATGTCCATCTCATTAACAGACTATGGACTTTTCCTCCAGGAACTTGTCCAACTCTTTTTTAAACCCAGATTCACTAACCATCTTCCAGCAATGAGTTCCAGAGATTAACTATTCATTGAGTGAAAAATATTTCCTCCTATTTGTTTTAAGTATTTCCATGTAACTTCATTGACTGTCCCCAGAACAACAGGATGCCTGAGCTCCACAGCAGTCCACCTACATCTAGCAGGATGATACCTACATAGCTCCACCAGGACCACATGCACACAATGCACTGCCTCCAAGCCTCCTGACTCTGAGATTGCTCAGTCCCCTCTTCATAGGGTCGCAATACCTATCCGAGGAGACCAGGGACCTCTCTCCATTTGTTATTCCTCCCCAGATCATGCTGTATCCATTTACTCGGATAACCACATGTCTGACCATAAAGATGCTCCAGAATCCCCAGTGCAGGAGTCTAGCAAGCCTGAATCTCTCACCCAGGTGAAAGCTACCCAACCTTTTTCACCTGAACAGCTGGAGGAACACTCCTATGCCGCTTCCTACAAAAGCTCAACAGCCTCCTGGAGCTCTCCACAGGTTTTGAGCCACTCAACAAAAATGAATTCCTGGCTATCCTCAAATCTTGCGCAGAACCCACAAAGCCTTTGCTAGCATTCATCAGGTGCTGCAAGATGTACAGCTCATCAACAGGCTGACACCCTTCACTGTACCACCTATTTCCAGGTGGCTTGAGCTAAAATACAAAGTACAGAAGGCTCCAGAGCACAACCAACCTCAGCTTTCACATACTTCTATGGTTTCTGAATCCACTCTCAAGAAATCCAAACCTTCAAAGGCAAACTTCCATGTACCCCCAGGCAAGGAAACTCGATTCCTTAACTCTATTGGTAGGAATGTCTACTAAGGTGCTATGCTTCCTAAGAAGATTGAAGCCCATCGGCTTTGGATTCTTCAACACTCCATCTTACAATGCCTGGAAGAGACCACAGCCTCTCAATCAGCTGATCGCATGGATACCATTGTCCAGCTTCAGCTAGCTTTGCAAGAGGCAACCTAACACCTCATCAAGACCATCTGTGATGCTTATGACACTTCATATAGATCTGCATCTATAGCCATCGGCACCTGCCACCTAGCATGGTTAAAAGCCTCAGACCTGAGGGAAGAACTCCACAACTGCCTCACTGATGCCCCCTGTCTAGGAGGCTCTTTTTGGAGACACTGAGGGGCATTTTTGATCGGGGACACCCATCTCTAAGGGCGCCCATCTTCAAGGACGGAGCCGCAAAGGGGCAGGGCCAACCGTATTTTCAAAATGAGATGGGCGTCCATCTTTCGTTTCGATAATACGGTTGGGGCCTAAATGCTGAGATCGCCGGATTTAGAGATGGGCGCCCTCGGTTTTCTCCCATAATGGAAACTGATGGCACCCATCTCAAAAACGAATAAATCCAAGGCATTTGGTCATGGAAGGGGCCAGGATTTGTAGTGCACTGGTCCCCCTCACATGCCAGGACACCAACCGGGCACCCTAGGGGGGCACTACAGTGGACTTCGCAAATTGCTCCCAGGTACATAGCTCCCTTACCTTGGGTGCTGAGCCCCCTGAATCCCCCCCCAAAACCCACTCCCCACAACTATACACCACTACCATAGCCCTAAGGGGTGAAAGGGGGCACCTACATGTGGGTACAGTGGGTTTTGGAGGGCTCCCATTTTCCACCACAAGTGGAACAGGTAGGTGGGAGATGCGCCTGGGTCCGCCTGCCTGAAGTCCACTGCACCCACTAAAACTGCTCCAGGGACCTGTATACTGCTGTCATGGACCTGAGTATGACATTTGAGGCTGGCATAGAGGCTGGCAAAAAAAGCTTTGAAAGTTGTTTTTTTGAGGGTGGGAGGGGGTTAGTGACCACTGGGGAGTCAGGGGAGGTGATCCACGATTCCCTCCGGTGGTCATCTGGTCAGTTCAGGCACTTTTTTTTTTTAATCATTTATTTATAATTTTTTCATTTTACAAGGATCACTTGCAAAACAGTAAAACAGAGATGATTGTACATTAAAACAATATTAGAAGAAAACAATCTCAACAAGATAAATGGATTTTATACAATCTTTCTCTTTCTTAAACCACAAAATAAATAGGGAGAGTGAAACAAGACAAGGAGATCAATTTAAGCAACAGCAAACAAAGAAAACGTGGTATTAACCCGATTATCCCCAGTTATTATTTATCTAAATCATTATTCCACATTGATCATCTGGTTGGTTTCTTCAAGACCATAACGGTGCATAGTCCATCAATTTCATTGGAAATATACTTATTGTCCAATATTAGTGAAAGTAATACACCTGATTTCATTTTTTTTCCTTTTTAAAACCAGAAATTGTTTAACAATACAAACCCTTGAATCTCCAATCCAATTTCCGCTGATTAAAGTAATCCCAGTTTCACAGGCTTCACTCCTTTTGAATTAATATATTAAGAGGAATCATTTCAGAGGAAAAAAAAAACATTAGGAGTCATACCCGGAACTCTGGGAAAACAACAATCTCGATATTAATCATCTGCAACAATATTCATTTTGTTCAAATTTTTTCTGGTCTTTTATCATTTTCAAATCTTAACCGTTTCCTACTTCAGTAGAACTTCATTTGCTGTATATTCTCAAAGGATTCGATTAGATTATCCATGTGGCTCATTAACAAGACTATATCTGAAGCAAAGTCATTCTCTACCACCGTCAGGTCCTGGCGCACCCTCCAGATGACATTCAATGCAACCTCCACGGGAGCCAAAAACTCCAAGCTAATAACTCTTAAGGGTTTAGGAGTAGCACCGCCGACACGGGTTCAGCTGTAAACGACTTCCGTTTCAGCATACACTCCTGACTCACTCCTCCACTCCTTTGGGCATGGTGGTTAAATGATTTTTGAGCGATGGAGTTGTTTCCAGGTCCAAGAGCATTGACGCTCCTTCGTTAGCGCTAATCAAAGGACTTATCAACCCAGTCATCTATGGGCAGCTCGTCACACAGCGGTCCCACACTTGCTGCACAGGGGACAAAACGCTGGTCATCGGCGGCTGACCCCCCATTGTCCCCTTCCTCTGTTAAGGCAACTGCAATGCAGAGAGGAAATTTCAAGTGAACAAAAACTGAACTTCAGAGGACAGCTGGGCCGTTGAATGTACGAGCTTCAGGTCACCATAATTCCCCTCTCCCTAATTTGGGACACTCTTTGTCTGGTTTCTCCTCAGAGGCCTGTCTGTTATGGGTAACCCTTCAGAATAGCCCTCTGAGTCATTGAAACACGGAAGCCCCTCCACCACTTACAAGGTGGTGTCCCTTCGGAGGGGAGTTCAGGCACTTTTTTAGGACTTGGACCTGAAAAAAAAGGGACCAAATAAAGTGGACCAAATTCTCGCCACGGATGCCCTTCTTTTTTCCATTATCAGCCGAGGACGCCCATCTTTTAACCACGCCATGGCACGCCCCTGTCCCGCCTTCAATACCCTTCCGACACGCCCCTGGGAACTTTGGCTGTCCCGGCGACAGAAAGCAGTTGGGGATGCCCAAAATCGGCTTTCGATTATGCCGATTCTGGTGCCCCTGAGTGAAGGATGCCCATCTCCCGATTTGTGTTGAAAGATGGGCATCCTTCTCTTTCGAAAATAAGCTGGACTGTATCCAAAATTATTAAAGACAACTGCTCCACAATGACAGAACTCTCCTCTAAGCCCCAGCCACAGGGACAAACCTCTCTATATTGAAAATCTAGCCAGTCCTTTTACTGCTGGTCCTACACAGTTTTTCAGTCATTTCTATCCCAGATGGTGCTATGTACCCTACAGCAGGGCAGGCCAGCCCCACAGTGCCAGAACCAGTAACATTACCCCCAAAGGCAGACAGCAAGAAAGTGTAAGCAAGCCCAAGGCACTCAGCTCAGCTTACCTTTCTGAAAAGCAACCATAGTTTTGACATACTGCTGATCAGAGGGAGGCTCCACCACTTCAGGCATGCCTGGTAGGACATCATAACCGAACAATATGTTCTCAATATCATTTCTATGGGATATCGACTAAACGTGGAGGAGTGGCCTAGTGGTTAGGGTGGTGGACTTTGGTCCTGGGGAACTGAGGAACTGAGTTCGATTCCCACTCCTTGGGAGCTCCTTGTGACTCTGGGCAAGTCACTTAACCCTCCATTGCCCCAGGTACAAATAAGTACCTGTATATAATATGTAAGCCGCATTGAGCCTGCCATGAGTGGGAAAGCGCGGGATACAAATGTAATAAAAATAAAATAAAACTTCCAAAGTTACCCACCCAAAAATTACCTCCCACCTGCCTCCACTATCACATACCCATCCTCACAGCGGAACTGGACAGCTTGCTTCAGAGCAATGTGGTGGAGGAAGTGCCCATGGAACATCAGGGCATAGGATTCTACTCCTGGTTTTTCCTTACTCCCAAGAAGTCAGGTGGACTCAGGCAAATTCTCAACCTTTGCACCCTCAACCTCCATCTACAATAAGAAAAGTTCAGAATAGTCATCCTTGCTTCTATCCTGCCTCACCTTGAAAGCAACAACTGCCTCCCCTTCCTTGACCTAAAAGATGCCTAAACACACATTCCCATTCACCCACACCATTGGAAATTCCATGTATTCACCTTCCTCAGCCATCAATACCAGTACCAGGTCCTTCCCTTCGGCCTATCCTCAGCTCCCAGTTTCCACACACCCCCTCATCTCCTGCTTCATGAAAGTCTTCAACAACGTGCGTCCACCTCTTCAGCCTCCAACACCATCTTGGGATCTAAATCTTGTCTCTAGCACCCTCATGCATTTGCTGTTCGAGCCCCTGGGCCTTGCTCTACTAGTCTACCTTACATGGAAAAGGCATTACTCACTGCTCTGCCATCACCTCTACCAGACGGGTCAATGCAATCCAAGCTCTGGTCACTTAACTCCCCTACATGCAATTTTTCAGCAACAGGATGGTCCTATGTACTCACCCCAAGTTCCTACCGAAGGTTGTCACAGACGTCCACCTCAACCAATCCATAGTTCTACCCTCCTTTTTTCCTAGACTCCATGCTACAATTCCCACTGCAGCTCCTTATGACTGTGGGCAAGTCACTTAACCCTCTATTGCCCCAGGTACAAAATAAGTACCTGTATATATCTAAACTGCTTTGAATGTAGTTGCAAAATACCACAGAAAGGCGGTATATCAGTGTTCAAGACCCCAGAGGCCCCTTCCACTACAGAAGGAGGGAACTAAATGGCTTAAAACTCCAACATCATCTTTGGATATTTATTACCTTGATCTAATCAAATATATACCTTGAATTGAAGCATGTTTGTTTCCATGATAAATAATGCTACTAGAATTGTGCATAGCAAATTGGTTTTTGAATTATGAGATTTATTGTTTTCAGAACTGACCAGCAGGTGACACCCTTCTACCACTTTACTACACTCCCAGTAGAACTAACTGAAGGGCTGTTTGAATGTATTTATTTTATTTTATTTATTTATTGCATTTGTATCCCACATTATCCCACCTCTTTGCAGGCTCAATGTGGCTTACAATTCAACATGGGTACTGAAAATAGAAGAGAATATACATTTGGTTTTACAGAGGGTTATTTGTTACATGGTGATGAAATACATGATAGTGTTAAAGCAAAAGACATTATAAGACAATTCTAGAAGTTATAAAGATTATACAGTTACACATGTTGATCTTTGTGATATATCTTGTCGAAGAGATAGGTTTTCAGTTGTTTACGGAAATTGGTCTACTACTGTGAAAACAAATACAATCTTTCCAATTGCCCATGCAACCCTTCTGTTGACTGTAAGACTATTTCACAGACCTACAAACCCAGCCAGGAGCCTGAACTAGAGCTACTCTTCTTCCTTCTATTTCTCAAGCACAGCTAATGAATGTGGTGGACTATTTGCCAATTTATTGGCATTTCAGCACTGATTTTGAAGGCTACTATCAGAGATGTAAGATAAGAGCATACTTTACAGCATGCTGTGATGATCCAGGGCCCCACGGAAAACACTGGAATACTTTAGGTTTCATCTTTGATATGAATCTAATTTTTTTTCCTGCATATATTGGCAGGGTCAATGTGAGCTCATGTGCAAAGGTTCATTGCAGGACTTCATTTGTGTATGTCAATAGAAGCTGAAAAGTAGGACCATGAACAAAAAACACACTTCCTCCATGCAAATCATTGCAGACATCCTTGGAACCTGACTGGTTGATGCTCCCCAGGAGAAGTTTAAGAACCAATTCCTTAACACATTTCTGACTAAATTTTAAAAGATATATTCCTTTCATCAGGTTAAAGCAAAACCACTGATGTAGTGGCGTCGTGAGGGCAGCTGACACCCGGGGTGGGTCGCCACTGCGCACCCTCCCCCCCCCCCCCCGGGTGCAGCGCGACGCACCCTCCCCCCTCCATAGCGCAACACCCCCCCCCCCCCCCCGCGAGAACATACCTGGAAGGCGGTGAGAGGCGGGCGGGAGGGCCAATCCGCCGAGTGCACGCCGCTGGGGGGTGTCGGCGCCTCGCTGGTTCCTTGCTTTCTCTGCCCCGGAATAGGAAGTAACCTGTTCCGGGGCAGAGAGAACAAGGAAACAGCGAGGCGCCAACACCCCCCAGCGGCGTGCACTCGGGGCGGACTGCCCCACCCCCCCCCCCCCCCTTCCTACGCCACTGCACTGATGGCTCAATTCCAAACAGCAGAAAAGTGGTCACAGCTGGTAGACATTTTTCACCTTCCTGGCTCACTCATCAATTTGTGATTCTCAGGGATCAGTATTACAAGAGTCTGCTGACTCCTAGTGAAGGGGCTCTTGTTAGCACCATGGTGTCTTTAGCATTGAAGGTAATCTTCTCCCAATGGAAGTCTTTACATCAGGCTACCTACCAGGAATGGTGGAACTTAGTGCTCCAAATTTACAAATTCGAATCACACCTTGCAAAGAAATCTTCTCGTTTTGCTTCATATAGGGAAAATGGCTACCACTTGTCTCTTATTTTGATACAGTACAAAGATAAGTACTAAATTTGATGTATTTTTTGGCATATGCATGCTTTATATTTTGATTTGTATCCTCCAGCCCCCCTCTTTCCCTCTTCTTTTCCTCTTTCCTCCCTCTCTCTTGTTTTCACTTAATTTGATTCTGGATGTAGATTGCTGCTTCTTACATGTAAGCTCCGGTATTGCCTTACTTTGTAAAATGTTACTTGTTGTTATGTTGTGAGCTCTTGATTGTATCTGTATCAAAAATCAATAAAAGAAATTAAACTGGAGGACAATAATTGGCAGCTTAACCATAAAACTGCCTCAGCATGTGAGCGCAAAAGAAGTACAGGGGTCCTTTTACTAAGGTGCACTGAAAAATAGCCTGCAGTAGTGTAGGCACGTGTTTTGGCCGTGCGCAGAATCATTTTTCAGTGCACCTGTAAAAAATGCCCTGGGGGGGGGGGGGGGCAAAAATGGATGTGCAGCAGAATGAAAATTGGCACGCATCCATTTTGCGTCTGAGACCTTACTGCCAACCATTGATTTAGCAGAAAGGTCTCACGCATTAACTGGTCAATGCATATTCAAATGCCGATTATCACCCACATCACAGAAAATAAAAATATATTCTGGCGCTCGTAGTGTACGTGCATAAAAAATGAAATTACCACCCGGGCCATGCAGTAGCCAAGTGGTAACTCAGAATTAATGTACGTTAGGCGAACATAGGCGCTTATGTGGCTTAGTAAAAGGGCCCCACAGTGTTGTGATGTGATTTGCCCAGACACATTATATCTATAGTCAGAGGCCCCAGTTTTCTACAGTAGAGTTTTCACGAATCTATGGCAAGAGGCAAAGTTTCTGAAATTTTTTGGCAATTATGTAGCAAATTTGCATATCATGTTATGTACATTTTTTCAACTTCAGAAAAATAGACATTTTCTTACATTTCTTGCTTTTCCAGTTAATGTATGCAGTATTCAGAGAGGGGGAGGGAATAGAGCATAGAGATTGGTGCTGGGGAAAGGAGGAGTGTGATCATGGGATCATGGGATCATGGGCGTAGTTTGACTGTTTCATTTGGGGGGAGCAAAGGATGGGGCAGAGCATATTAGCATATTCATTTGTGTGTGTGTGTGTGTGTATATATATATGCAAATGAATATGCTAATAAGGAGGAAGGAAGGAAGGGAGAAAGAACTGGCTTTTTTGGGAATAACCATAATGAATATGTATGAGATCTCATACATATACATTATAGTTATTCCTAAAAAAAAAAAGCCAGCTCTTTCTCCTTTCCTTCCTTCTTCCCTCCTTATGCAGAACTCCCTCTTCCTCTCCAGTAGTATTTCCCCACCCCCTTTCCCATACCATGCCAGTGTAGACCTTAGAAATGCATAAGCTCTATATGTAGATCCTTCAAGAGGTAGTGTGTCATGATTTAGGATCTAAAACCCTTTCTGATGTTTTGGTGCCACCTCAGTAAGGCCAACACACAATCTCTCCACTGCAAAACACTATACACAAACTTGTGCAAAAACCCACTCATAACCTTACCAAACATAACAGCACTAATTCCAAGGACAGGATGAGCTACAACCTTATGCGTGGAAAGGCAGCACTGTAATTACACCGGGCTCTAAAACACTACCTAATGAAAAAAACCAAAAAAACAAAAAGGGCTGCAAATACTACACACTAGCAGAATACTGCACCTTGATCACACATAAAAAACACATGATAACAGATATGACACAAGGAACTAGAAATAAAAAAAAATATGAAGGCAAAATACTGAACTGGAAAGTTACCTCAAGAAGTCAGACTCGGCATGCAGCAATACTAGAAAAATTGAAGCTTACATGCAAAATATCACAGATGCAAATTTCCAAAAGATGACATATTCCAATTAATACATTCTGAATAAAATACTTTTTTCTACCTTTGTTGTCTGAGCATTTAGTTTTTCTATTGGCTTTGGTCCCAGTGTCTTCTGTTGTATGCAGTGTCTTCTTTCCATTTGATATTTTTTCAGTCACCATGTCCACCATCCTCCTGTGTCCTTATGCGTCCTGTTTACCATCTGTAGCCCTGCCCCTATCCTTCCTCCAGTTTCAGCATCTGCCCTCAAAGTGTTTCAATCCAGCCCTTAAATTCAGCAGTTTCCCCTCCATCCATATCCAGCATTTCTCCTCACCCCCCTCCCATCCATCCATCCATCCATCCATCCATGTGCATCTACTTCCTCTGTCTTCCCTCCCCTCCATTCTCCTCTCTCCCTTCCCCTCTATTGTGTGCATCTCCTTCCTTTGTCTTTCCTTCCCTCCATCATTGTCCAACATTTCCCCTCTCTTAACTGCCCTCCACTCCATCCATGTGCATCTCCTTCCTGACTTCCCTCCCCTCCATCCATCCATGTCCAGCAACTCTCCATTCTCCCCTGCCCTCTCCTCCATCCACCCATATCCAGTAAATTTCCTCTCCCCTGCCCCCTCCATTCATCCATCCATGTCCAGCAATTCTCCTCTCTCCCCTGCCCTCTCCTCCATCCACCCATATCCAGCAAAATTCCTCTCTCCCCTGCCCCAATTCATCCATCCATGTCCAGCAATTCTCCTCTCCCCTGCCCTCCCCTCCATCCATCCATGTCCAGCAACTCTCCATTCTTCCCTGCCCTCTCCTCCATCCATCCATATCCCCTCTTCTCCTCTCCATGTCCAGCGATCTCTTTTCTCCCCCTCCCCTCCTCTGCTCTCCATGTCCAGCGATCTCTTCTCTCCCCCTGCCCTCCCCTCCTCTCCATGTCCAGCAATCTCTTCTCTCCCCTGCCCTCCTCTCCTCTCCATGTCCAGTGATCTCTTCTCTCCCCCTGCCCTCCCCTCCTCTCCATGTCCAGTGATCTCTTCTCTCCCCTTGCCCTCCTCTCCATGTCCAGTGATCTCTTCTCTCCCCCTGCCCTCCCCTCCATGTCCAGCGATTTCCCCTGCCCTCCCTCAGTTCCCTGACAGCCCTCCTCTCCGTTCCTTCCCCCCCCCCCCAGCACGTTTAACCTTTTATTTCCAGTGGCAGCGACAGCAGTAAAGAAGAAAGCACTGCGGGCTCGCCTCCAGCTTCTCCCTTCCCTCACACAGTGTCCCGCCCTGCAGAAACAGGAAATGCATCATCGCAGAAGGCAGGACACTGTGTGAGGGAAGGGAGAACCTGGAGGCGAGCCTGCAGTGATTCAAAATGGCCACCGAGAGTTGAAGTGACCTCGCGAGACTTCATCTTTTGGCGGCCATTTTGAATTGGCGCTGAGATCACCAACAGGAAGGATGCATGCAGGGCAGCACTCCGGGCAGGAAAGAGGGGGCTCTTTCCTGCCCCGAAGAGGTCACTAGACCACCAGGACAGTAGTAAGGTAAGGGGAGGGGGTGACGGGAAGGGGGGGCGATGGGGTATGTAACAGAGGGGAGGGGAAAATGTGACAGGGGCGGAGCGAGGGTGTGAAAGGGGCGGGGTGTGCAGTGGGGGGCGGGGCATGTGTCCTCCTTTTGGGGGGACAAAATATGGTAACCCTATCAGAAGCCATCCAAAGTGATTGAGGATATCCGCCCTTCTGGGGCTCCGGCTCAGTGAAGCTCAAATCTGGCAGTTTTTGAAAAGTACACTATTGTCTACTTCTCTACTGAAAATTCTATTATTTTCTATTCCACATCTTGTATACTGCTTTTAACAAAATTTCAAAGCGGTTCACAACAGAACTAATATCCAATTACAATTATTGTCTATTGCTGTACTGTAAGTTCTATTCTATTTTATTCCGTATCTTGTATACCGCTTTTAAGAAACTTTCAAAGCGGTGCACAAGATTAATATCCTATTAAGATATAATATACAATTAATTTGAAATATTCTAAACACTAAAGAAATATTACAATGAGAATAGATAAGATTTTAGTATTTTATGAAACAGACTATACTCAGGTATTAACCGCATAAACACAAGAATACTATTCTAAATTCTTGAACTCTGGAATGCAAAAGAGCACTCCTAAACAGCTTTCAATCTCATTTTCTTCATAGCTGGAATATCAAGAGTCAAATTCTTTGAACTCCTCAAATAATCTCTTGATCCTGGAAATGATATTAAATATCCTACCATGACAGAATTCATACGAGATTCCAGTCTCAACCAATGTAAATCACACAACAAAGGACTAACTTCACTAAGAAGCTCTTTTACCAAGCCTCAGTAAAAAGGCCCTATGGTAGCGGCAGCAGCCATTTTTGATGTGCGCCAGGGCCCTTTTTACCAGAACAGGTAAAAAGCCTGAAAAAACACATGGCCATGCGATACCGTGTGGCCATGTGGGGCAGGGAGCACTTACCACCACCCATTGAGGTGTCGGAAAGGGCTCCCACACTACCCTGGCGGTAACCCGCTGCAGTGTTTATTTTTAAAAATCCAGCAGAGCCAGAAATGGTGCGCACTAGAGGTGGAACTACTGCCGGCAGCCATGTTGGACCAGCGGTAGTTCCGGGTTGCCACGCGGCAACCCTTTAGTAAAAGGGCCCCTCAATTTTCCCAAACCAAAAATTAATTGTGATGCTGTATTTTGAAGAGACTGACGCCAGGATAACTGCTTTTTATTTACACCACAATATAAAGAATTACAATAATTGATTAATGGAAATAATGTAGTTTGAGCTGTTATTCAAAATCCTGTAAAACGTAAAGAGGAAGTTTTCCCAAATGAAAAAGCATTAATCTGATCTTTCATAAGTAAGTCTTGAATCTAAGATAACTCCTAACACTCTGGATTTAGAATCAATCTTTAAGGATATACCAGAAGAAAGATTTATTATATCTGATGAAACTTTCTGATAATCTCTGAACCATATAAATTTAGTCTTTTGTGTATTAAGCTTAAGATAATTCACAAATACCCATTCCTCCACTACTTTTATATAATGTTTTAACAATGCAAAAGTACTTTCTAAAGTATGTAGAATCATGAGCACAGGTCAAAAAGGGCAGAGGCTGACAAGCTGGTACGACTCTGGAATCTATCAGAGATTGAGAAGCCTGTAATTTATTAAAGAACATGAGTCTGTGTAAACTCAGGATTTTATGATCTATTATGATACCCTTACAGGTAAGCTGGCGTGGGACAGGTGCAATTATGGATGGACAGAAGAGTGTGATTTAGCATTTTTTCAGCACACCTGCAAAAAAGGCCTTTTTGGCAAAAAATGGACATGCAGCAAAATGAAAATTGGTGCGCGTCCATTTTGGGATTGAGACCTTAACACCACCCATTCATTTAGCAGTAAGGTCTTACGCATTAACTGGGCGGTAATCATCAGCATGCATACAATGCCAATTACCGCCCGGATAGCGCCGCACACTGGAAATAAAATATATTTGCTGGTGCACGTAGTGGACATACATAAAAAATGACATTTACTGCCTGGATAGCGCCGCGCACTGGAAATAAAATATATTTGCTGGTGCACGTAGTGGACATACATAAAAAATATCATTACTGCCAGAACCACGCGGTAGCCGGGTAATAGTTCAGAATTGGGGCACTTTGGGCGTACGTAGGTGCCTAAGCTGCTTATGATCGACAGCATCAAATGCTGCCGATATATCAAATCGCAAAAGAACCTTTCTACTCATAGCTAAATAACGTTTATCTCAGTTGTAAATACTATAAGCATGGTTTCAGTACTATGCATAGGACAAAATCCAAGCTGAGATAAATGCAGAAGTCCAGATTCTTCTAGAAAAGATGAAAATTAAGCATTTCACCAACCATGGAATACTAGCAACAGGTCTAAAATTTTCTACCCGAGTAAGATCTCCATCCAAATTTTTAGGTATAGGAGTTAATGCAATTGAAGCTATTTCACTAGGGTACACACCTTTTTTAAAAAAAACATAATTAACAAAAACAGTCACTGTTTGATGTGTGTTCATTAACTAAAGCCATTTACACATTTGTTATGATTAAATATTTCTCTGCAAATATGGCAACCCTAATCAGAAAGAAATGCTGAGACCTGCATGAAAAACAAAAACCAGTATCTCATATAATATTTTGTGATGGTATGAGATACTGGTTGTTGTTTTTGATGTAATAGTGTACCAGTTATCTTTGGATTATTTTTAGTGTTTGGAGACCTGCAAGAATGCACTCTGTAACTCTGTTGTGTTAGCAATGAAGAGCTGTTCCATGGTTGAATGCTGGGGGGGGGGGGGGGGGGGGGGGGGGCTATGCTCAGTCAGGTGATTTAGATGTGCTTCTGTCAAGGACCTATGTCAAGCCTCTTAAGACTTGTTAACTGTAAAGTCTCAATATCTTGAAGTACAACCTTGGCACACCAGCACACACCTGAAGTCTCTATTATTTTCTGAAGTTTTCTTTATTGAATAAACACAGATAATTTACTCACACAGTCAGATGTTCAGAAGTGTTGCCCCAGGGCACAGAGACTCCGTAATTCTGAGAGCTGTAGCAGTGGTTGGAGGTAGGGTTACCATGTTTGCCCTAAGAAAAAAGAGGACACATACCCCGCCCCCTGACACACCCCTTCCCCACCCCACCCCCGCCCCCTATGCAAGGCTTCAAGAAAACCGTAATATCTATTCCTTGTATGTCCAGGATTCCCAATATCTCCCTGTTCACTCTTTCACTTTCATCCTGTCTTCTTATCCAGCATATCTCCCCCAAGCTCAACCTCATTCCCAGTTCCAAAATGTCTCCCAGTTTCTTCCCCCCCCCCCCCCCCCTTGTCTGTTAAACTATTAGGAATGAAAAACAAAAATGAGAATATTATGATGCCTTTGTATCACTCCATTGTGCGACTGCACCTTGAATACTGAGTGCAATTCTGGTCACCGTACCTAAAAAAAAATATAACGGAAGTAGAAAAGGTATAGAGAAGACAAGAGTGACAAAAATGGCAAACAGGATGACAGACTTCCCTATGAAGAAAAAGGATAAAGAGGCTAGGGCTCTTCACCTTGGAAAAGAGACAGCTGAAGGGAGGTATGATAGAGGTCTATGAAATAATGAGTGGAGAGGAATGAGTAGACATGATGAATTGCTTATTTACTATTTCCAAAAATACAAGGCCGCCGCCTAGGGGATCATAACAAAACTACTGAGTAGTAAATTTAAAACAAACTGTAGAAAATATTTCTTCACTCACAACGTGTAATTACGTTCTTCACTCACAACGTGGAATTTGTTGCCATAGAATGTGTGGTAAAACAGTTAGCGCAGGGTTTTAAAAAGGTTTCAATAATTTCCTAAAAGAAAAAGCTAATAGACAGAACTAGGATTAGGAAGGGGATGAGTGCTGAATCAGTACTGCAGGTGAAAGCCACATGGACTGTCTTGGAAAATCCACTTCTTATTTCTAGCATAATGCAGCATTGGGGGGTGCTGAAATTTTTTTTTTACAGGTGATGCAGCATTCCCCTCCCCCTCCCCTCCCAGACAGTTCCAGTCCCCGTCCTTCCCAGTTCCCCCCTCCCTCTGAATTCCAGGGCCCCCCCCTCTCTCTCTCTCTCCTTCAAGTTCCAGGCCCCCCCTGCCTGCCCCCTCTGTCCCTCCCTTTCCTTCTTCAAGTTCTAGGGTCCAGTCCCTCCCCCCCTCCGAATTTTAAAGATCGCGAATCTTCCTACAACAGTATTATTTACCTCAGGTCCAGCAGCTCAGCCAGGTTATGCGTCTAGGAGGGCAGCAAGGGGAGGCCCAGGGCCAGGGGGGGCACAGAGTCAGAGACAGACACCAAAGACCACAGCTCCTGCAGCTCCCAAGTCCCGCCACATGCATGCACCGCGCCACACTGACTCACCCCCGCAGCAGCAGCCGCCAGACCGGGATTGCGGCTCCAGACAGCCACCCCCCGCGCTCGCTCCTCGGCTTCTCCACAGGCGCCGCAACAGGCTGGACTCGGAGCATTTGGACCAGAACATGCGCAAGCAGCAAGCCGGGCTCTCGGTGCCAGCGGGTGGGCCGGAGGTGGCTCGGCCCCGAGTCACCGACTCCACTCGCTCCGGACAGTGGACTCCAGCCATGAGCCGTCCAGACTCCAGCAGAGACGCTCACGCTGCAGCCTCCCTCGTCGTCGTCGACTTTATGGCGGGCTCAGAAGCGGCAAGCTGCAGTACAGCAGGAACTGTGCCTGCATGCCGTGCAGCGTCATCATCAGCTGATCTTCATGCAGGCAGGTGCTGGCTGTCACGCACACACGCAGATGCTGCCTGTGTAGCCTGCCTGCGTCGGCCGGCGCATCAGAGGAGTCAGTGACTGATGATGATGATCTCGCGAGTCCCGACGTCACGAAACCCGGACAAATTGTGGAAATGTGGAAATCCGCCCAGACTCCCCACGGCGCCCTCAAAAAGAGGACATGTCCGGGGAAATCCGGACGAATGGTAACCCTAGTTGGAGGTAGAAATCTGAAGAGAGGCAGCTTTATTGCAGAGGTGAGAAATAGTTGAACAGGTAGAAGTAGCTCAGAGCTGGGTGACTGGAGAGTGCAATATCTCAATAGGAAGATATATTCAAGGTAAAAAACCAAGTTTGTTCCAAGGAGTGGAGCAGGACAAATGCTGTCTGAAGCAAGATGGAGAATACCTCATGGCGAGAGAGAAAGGGAGGCCAAGAAGGCTCACACAGGCCCAGGGAGGAGGAGGTAGACCAATGGGGACACAGCTTGCCACCAGGTGGCAAGGGTGGTCCTAGAGGACGGTCTTCGATTGGAGGGAAAGGTTATACCTGGCTGACGTTTCAGGACAGAGATAGTAAGAATGACCAGGAAATGATAGCAGGTAGACAAAGGAGCCAAGCTTGGCTGAGAAAGAGAAGAGGTCTACACAGCACCACAACAAATGGTAACAGTTCTTATACAGACAGGCAAGTGTGGCTACATTGCCTGTGAACTACATTACACACAATGCATTGCTCACTTAGCTTTGCAGTGAGAACTGCAGCAATGAAAATCCTTAGAAATGAGAATAACAGTAAAAGTATTAAACACATTTTAGGATCACATTATAAACTAGTGCGAGGCTGTCAGAGGACAGAACAACCTAAACCTGAAGGACATGACTTCCTCGTCCCTCCTCTGCAGCTGAAGAGAATATATCTCTATAATCTCTTTGATTGTGATCAAGTAAAAAATTAGAAGTAGCTGAGAGACTCCATTGTGTCATTTATCAAGCTAAACTGTTCAGCACTGGTAAATAACAGAAGAGCAAGGAAGGGAAAGAGAAAGGAATGTGACTACATGCATGGTCTGTTTTTACAGTACTCAAGTACAGGGGTATTGCCAAGAATCTGCCTTCGCCTGTTGCCTGCCGTTCACCCCTTGGAAATAATGCATAAGACTAAATTAATTTAAACTCCCCACCCTTAAATCTGGTATTGATTGCTTGGTTTCATATCATCTGATCTAGCTCTACACAGACTGCCTGACCTTGCACTTATTTGTGGTTTTATCTTTGTATATATCACTGGTTCTCAAACCTCTCCTCCGGGATCCCCAGCTGGATGTGTTTTCAGGATATTTACAACAAATGCACATGCTATGTATTTATAGATAGGTTTCATGCACATGCTTTGTGGATAAATGCAAACATTCAACTAGCTGAGAATCTTTGAAAATAGATTTGGGAACCACTCTGATAGGCCATGAGAAATGAATGTAGAAAGCTATGGGGGCAAGCCTATGAATGTGTTCTGAATTTGTCCAGCAGGGGCCACTGCTAACATGTTTAACTGAGCTAGAACAGATTGAACAAACCTCTTTCACTGGACAAAAAAAGGCAAAAAAAAAAAAAAAAAAAACACTTCCAGCTCTTTCATGAACCCCAGAAAAGGTTCTCCTGAAGAATAACAAATATTACCCAGAATTCTAACAAATTGATAGTGAGGTTTTCTTTGGGCAATGTGAGAAAATAATTATGGGGTTAATTTTCAGCTGGAACAACACTATCATTTAACTTGATGGATGTAGAACCACTTTACAGCAACATTCCTCATGCCAGATGGCATAGCTGCATTTGAAAAATACCTAAAAGCATCTACCCTGGATCACCAGTACAAACCAGAAACAATTAAAAAATTAATCAAATACATTCTATCCCATTACTACATCCGCTTCAATAAAGGCATCTATCTACAAATCATAGACACTACTATGGCCACCCCCTCTAACCACCCATGTTGAATCCAAATAGTTTGTGGGCAGTCTGGGGATGGACTTGAGGCGGAGTGGAAACTTAGCTGGTTAGCAGCAATTTTCAGTCCGCTAACTGGCTAAGAAACTGCATTTAATAAGGACAGAAAAAAGGCTGCCCCAACTCAAGTGACAAATTAAATATCGGCCAGTGCCCTATTAACTTCTGGGTAATGGCAGAGGAGTTCAGGCTGCCCCCCCCCCCCCCCGTCCCCTTCCTACTCCTGACATGCAACACCTTCCCTTTCAAATCCCCCCTTCCCATTCCCTGAACTGCAACACTGTTCCCTCCGATCCTCCTCCTGCCTCCCAAATTGCAGCACCCCCCTTCCGGTCCCCCTCTTACCCGTTCAAATGACACCACCCTCTTCTTCTGATCGCACCCTCCCACTGCACAAAATGTAATACTCTCTCCTCCAATCCCCCTTCCCACCCCTAACTGCAACACCCCCTTCCCATCTTCCTTCCCCCACCCCACCCCTGGAGACACCCCTCCCCCATGCCTACCTTCATGTTCCCTGAGTGTTTAGTGGGGCAAACAGGCAGGAGTGATGCCCACTCGCTCCTGCCTGGTGTGGCAGCCTGCTCAAAATGGCTGCTGCAATCTCTAGTGGCAGCTTCACAGTAAAAAGTTGCTTTCTACACATGGTGATGTATACCGTATCCAGGCTCCGCTCATTCTGCCTCGCCTCACCCTATGCTTGGAACAACCTTCCTGAGCCCTTACGCCAAGCCCCCTCCCTCCCCGTCTTCAAGTCTTTGCTTAAAGCCCACCTCTTCAATGCTGCGTTCGGCACCTAACCCTTACCGTTCAGTGAATCCAGACTGCCCCAATTTGACTGCCCCTATCGGACCGACCGTTCACTTGTCTATTAGATTGTAAGCTCTTTGAGCAGGGACTGTCTCTCTTTGTTAAATTGTACAGCGCTGCGTAACCCTAGTAGCGCTCTAGAAATGTTAAGTAGTAGTAGTAGTAGACGTCACAGGGGCATGGTTAGGGCATAGATAAGAAGTAGTTTGGGAAGGCCTACAATATTGACATATATTCCACATTTTACAAAGGTAATATACAGAGATACAAAAGATTGTAAATGTCAGCATCTATAACTGCCCCAAGTCAGGCATAGGTGCATGCTTGAAGGGGCAGGTGTAAAAACCAAGACCAGCCCACTGAACACCCCCCCCCCCACCCCCATCATCTATATCTCTCCCCTAACATTGTTGCACCTACTTAACCCCTCTCCCTCCCTCCCATCATGAGGGCAGCCACTGATATGAAGTTCTCCCACCCTATTCCTCCTCATGAAATCCACCACCTGAACCTTCAGGATCAAGCCAACCCCATAATTCCCCCAGAAGACTCCCCCAGTAAGAGCCAGGGATGAGATTTGGGTGGGATGGGATGAGGGGGGGGGGGGGGACCCACTGGGGCAGGACCTGACCTTGGGAGGATTGGGTGGGGGATCTCATGTAGGGAGAGATATCAGGACAGGAGGGGACTTAATGTCAGTAGCCATCTTGATGTTTGGGGGATAGGAGAGGGAGCTTGATGTATGGGGGGGGGGGGAGAGGAGTGAGTCTTGATGTGAGGGGCATAGGGGGAAGGGAATGATTCCAGGGAGTGTTGGGATGGATGCTCTCAAGAGCAACAATTTGAAAAAGCTGTTCCCAAACACATCTGGGGGAAATCTGCATGCTTTTCTCCCCATGTGTAGCTTTTTACTGCTGCTCACTGGATGTGCAGACCTGCACTCCTTCTAGGTATTTGTTATACATAGTAGATGACGGCAGAAAAAGACCTGCACGGTCCATCCAGTCTGCCCAACAAGACAACTCATGTGTGCTACTTTTGTGTATACCCTACTTTGATTTGTACCTGTGCTCTTCAGGGCACAGACCGTATAAGTCTGCCCAGCACTAGCCCCGCCTCCCAACCACCGGCTCTGGCACAGACCGTATAAGTCTGCCCAGCGCTATCCCTGCCTCCCAACCTCCAGTCCCGCCTCCCACCACTGGCTCTGGCACAGGCCGTATAAGTCTGCCCCGCACTATCCCCACCTCCCAACCTCCAGCCCCGCCTCCCACTACCGGCTCTGCTATCCAATCTCGGTTATCACTATTCTCACTTCCTACAATCTGAAGGGATTCTCATATACGTCAAACACAGTAGGTTTAGCTTTCCAGCCATTCCACAAATTGACTCTACAAACTGGTGCCGAGGACTGAGAAGAATATAGCTTGCTGATAAAACTGTGCAAGGAATTTGCTTTCCAGGCTGAATTCCAAATCAACTTTCAAAATCTTGGGGTCAATATTCAAAGCAATTCAACTGGCCCAAACCAGCTCCTGGCTAGTTAAACTGCTTGAGTGGGGCTATCGCTGATATTCAGTGGCTCTTAACCGGTTAGTGCCACTGAATATCACCACTAAATTCAAAGCTGGCTATTTTGTGGGTAGTCCAGGCAGGGGCGGCCCAACCATAAGATCACCTGAGACAGGGGCTTCAGGTGGCACTCTTTCAGGAGCAGCATCTTCCCCCTTCCTTCCTCTACCCCATTCACCAATTGTACCTTCTTTTTATGTTTTTTAAATGCTGGCAGAGGCAGCAATTCCTATATGTTGTCCTGCCACTGGCACCCGCCTCTTCCCTTTACTGTGACTGCCCCTCTGATGTAACTTCCTATTTCCTCTGAGGCAGCCACAGTAGAAAAAAGACCAGTGCCAGCAGCAAAACAGCATATGGGAATTGCTGCTGCTGCTGCCGCCGGCTTTTAGAAAACGTTAAAAGAAGGTAAAATCAGGGAATAGGGTGGAGGAAGGAAGGAGGGAGATACCAGAACTTGGCCTGAGGAGGGTGACATCTCAGCCCTGCCTCAGGCAGCATCTTGCCTTGGGATGCCCCTGAGTCCAGGGGTGGAGTCGGCACTTATGCAGTTTAACCACCTAAGTCAGATGGTCAAATCGGACCGCATAAAACTCAGTTCTATCTTTATGTGGGTTTGCTAAAAATCTCACTTAACTGCATTAGAGATAGCCAGCTCCATAAAACTGGATATTCAGACATGGCCCGGCATTGAATATCTAGGAATAACACCACTGCCAGCTGACCACTGACCCCTTATGCTTAGCCCTAATTTTCCTTAGCTGCCACAATAGCAATTTATTGGCTTCATTATAGCCAAGAAGATTGATCATGTCATACCTCTAGTAATAGGAAATGGATTGGTTGCCCATCACTCTTCGGATCTGTTTTAAAATTCTGATTATTGTTCATCATTCATTATATTGTGGTGCCCCTGTGTTAATTGCTAATCTGCTTATCCTGTACTATCCCCCTCCCAGTCTCTCCACACTCATTTATTTTATTTTATTTCATTTTGGGGCCCAAGTGTAGTAAAAACTAGGCTTAACGTGTTATAAAGTGCACTAATCCCAGATTTTGAGGTCCTTTTACTAAGCCATCAAAACGATTGTATGTCAGGGGTCACCCTCAGCCTCACCACTAGATAACCAGCTACATTTATATGTTTTCCAAAATACTTTTCCAAATTCTAGGTATAATGGCTAACAAGCGACATGTTGCATCTAAGAATTTGTGAACAACTGAATGAATATCAGATTTAAACTAAATACAATTTAGTCTGATTTCAGTTCAACAGGAAATGCATTTCTATAACATAAAAAAAATCTCAACTGGATCAGCCAAGTCAATAAAATCTATTTCCAGAAATGCCAAGTTATTCAGTTCTAGGAAGGAGACATTTTGGCCAGTCCTGGGTCTGAACTTACATCTCAAAGCAGTGTCGGATTTGTAGTCCTTCATTCTTCCAATAAAATCAGTGCGGAGGCACTGATAATGAATCAGGATGAGACCATCAGAAATCTCAGAATGACCTAAAATCTCCCTTCTGAAACTTGATAACTTGACAGCTCCAAATAACTAAAAAGAGTAGACCGGTGCCACTGGGGTTGGGCAAAATTTGCTTAAAATTCAAGGGATCATTGTGTTGATTGGAACCTTTTTAAAAGAGAAATTAGATCTTTGAAAAATCTTTGACGTGCAAAGCTTTCGAGCGACCTGGTTCCAGTCTCTCCCCTACTCCCAGTATTTCTGAAGTCCACAATGCAATCTTGGGCTGTCTTCTACGCTCACTTTATTACTTCATCCTTGTTTCCCTATTTTTTTCTCTGATAACCTTTTTACATTTGGTGCCTTTCTTGAAAGTTCATTTTGCTCAAGCTATGGATGCAATATGTAGAAAGAGTGTGTTGAAAGGTCCTTCTGCAGCTGACTTTTCCGTGCATATCTCTAGCTGTAATATTTTCACCCTTTGCAGATTCTTTATCAGGAAAGTAAACATTTCCGAACATTGAGCAAACACCAGCAAAATGATGATCGCTCACATTTCTCCTACAGCATTCTGGTTTCAGAGTGGCAGCTATGGAAGAGTATGAAGGAGAGCATGGCATTTCAGCTTTACCCTCTGATAGATACAGAGGATAAGTAGAACCTGACAGCTGCCTTCTGGACTGAACCAACACTTCCCAATTCTCCTGGACAGCATAGTACTTGGACTGTATAAGAGCACAGCACCTGCCATAGATTGCTTGGTAGAGACTGAAGAGCAGAGTCTGTGCCCTTCTCCAAAAACCCTAAACTCAGGGACAAGTTTCTCTTCAGATTTAGCATGACATCTATATCTGACTTGAGCAAGGTGAATGGCAGAGAGGGGAGAGGATATGGACATATCACTGTGAAAAGTGGTCACATCGCAGGTACAACACACTCATATGAAAGTGGAAGGGTTCAGGGCCTTCTATCAGCAAGGCTTAAAGTTGAATTATTTTACTTCTAAAACACTTAAACATCTCCAAAGATGGCAGATCATTTCTCTTCCTGGCTGTTATTGTTTGGGCATCAGAGAACAAGAAACCACTTTCAAAGGGGGATAGATAGAATGTCTTGATGTGCAAAAATTACAGTTTGGCTAAACTCTTGCTTTTTCAAAACCTATTTTTCAGATGTCTGAATCTCAAGGGGGTGTGTTAAGGGTGGGATTTGGGAGTTCCTAAGACTTAGATGTTTTTCAGCCATAATGGAAGAAAACAAAACTTAAAACTAAGACGTTTTGAGCAAGACCTGTTTTTATAACGAATAAGGCACAAAAAGGTACCTTAAATGACCAGATGACCAATGGAGGGAATCAGGGATGACCCCCAATACCCCCCATGGGTCACTGACCTCCTCCCACCCCCAAATAATGTGAATAAAAATATGACTTACCAGCCTCTATTACAGCCTCAGATATTATAGCCAGGTCTATTAGAGCAGCATGCAGGTACCTGGAGTAGTATACTAGTCAGTGCAGTGCACTATGGAGTGGGAGAACTAGGTTCCTATCTCCCTCTACCTGTCACACTTGTGGTAGAAATTGTGACCCCTCCCAAAGTCACCAAAATCCTACTGTACCCACATATAGGTATCCCCTTCACCCATAAGAGCTATTGTAGTGCTGTACAGTGGGGGGCAGTAGGTTTTGGGTGGATTTTGGAGAGTTCAGGGAACAAGATAAGGGAGCAAAGATGAGATGTACATCTGGGAGCATTTTTATGAAATGCACAGAAGTGCTCCCTAGGGTGCCCCATTTCTCTCCTGGGATGTCTGGGGGAACCAGTCTGCTAAAAATACTGGCTCCACCTACATCCCAATGGCTTGATTTTCTAAGTTTTGCATGTATTTGCGAGTTTTTTGAACATGGACCAAAAACCAAAACATTCAAAGCACAAAACCTTGTTTGAAAACAGTATTTTCGAAAAAAAAAAAAGGATAGACATTTTTCTTTTTTGAAAATTACCTTCTTTCCTATTCAGATTTTGGATGTTTTTTGCAAAACGTCGAAAGTCGGACTTAGACGTCATATCAAAAATGCCCCAACTTAGTCCTAACATGATGACATAAATCACTCATAGGGTCAAATGGACACAGCCCCTTTTCCCTCTAGGAAAAACTGCAATTGGGAGGGTTAAAAAAAAAAGATGTATTGCACATCATTAAGAGAAATCATACATTTACATGGATATCATAATTGAAAAGTTGCACCAAGTGCCAAAACTTTAGATTGATACGTCAAAATTTTTTTTCCTACGTGTCTGAGTCCAGCAGGAAATGTCCGGAAAGACAGATATGTGTCCCCCTTATAATTACAGTCCTTCAATCTAAAGAAAAGACATAATAAGACTTCCTTATCCTGTAAGAATACAAATTAAATCGGAAGGGTAACTCGAGAAATTACTTCCTCTGCAGAAGTCTCAAAAATGTTTGTTAAATTCAAACTATCTGAGGAAATGTCAACCTGTTCAGGGTTCTCCAAGGAGCTAGTATGCTTCTTAACTGGAAGTAGAACATAATAGATGTTATTCAAGGGGGGTAGAGCGTTATCTTGATACCCAAAAACATCTTTTAAAAAATGATAGCACGTCGCCTTAGGTGTAGATGTTAAAACCTGGGAAAAGTTCAAAATCCTCAAGTCCAAGCCATTAATGAAGGTTCTCAAAATTTTTAACTCTTCTATATAATACCATTTTATCTTGTAAGATTAAGGGCCCTGTTTACTAAGCTGTGCTAAGTGCGCGCTAGCATTTTTAGTGTGCACTAAATATTAGCTAAACACTAAAGACATCCATCTATTCCTATAGGTGTCTCTAGCATTTAGCACGTGCTAAAAATGCTAGCATGCCTGAATAAACAGGGCCCTTAAGATTGTGTGCATTTCACCTGCTGAACTTGAGTCTCTCCACTTTCCATTTCAAATCTGCATTGCTCCTTTCCAAACTCTGAAACCAAACCTCATTTAGGCAACTGCAAACAGGATCTTAGAAGACAGAGAATAGAGGGCTTCCAGGGTGTTCCAAATGGCCTCAAACGTGATCTCCGCTGGTTTGACCAAAAATGGTAGAGCCAACTCCGGACCCACCGCTGGTCTCCCAGACCTTCCACTGCCAGCTTTCCGCTCGAAGGTGTAGCACAAGATGGCCAACATCAGGAAGGATTTCAGCCTTTGACCCACTGCCTCCAGATGCCGACAGGAAAACCATCTCTAACCTGGGAGGACCTGGCTCGACTTCCATCCTGGGTTGCAGGGGAGAAACAAGACCAACAGGGCTGAGCGATACCGTCCTGAAGCTCGTGTCCTTCTCGAGCAGCTGGTTCGCCCCCAGAAATGGTAGCATATGCTATGATCTCTACTTGATGCAGGGAAGGGAAGACCACCCACCGAGCGGGTTGCATAATGAAAGTAACAGCACAGGGAGAGACCACACACGTCCACACACAAGCACCATCTTGGGACCTCGCAAATCCTCTTTTAAAAAAAAAATGTTATTATAGATTTCATATGTAAGCTCAACGCTACTTAATTTTATAATGGACCCCCTGCCAACATGGGCCATGTTTCACCTGTGCCTGAACAACCCAAATTAGAAGTTGAAGACCACACCCTGATGCAGCCAAAGGCAAACCATGGTCCATGTTGGCAGCAGGTCCATTATAAAATTAAGATAAGTAGCATTTGATATTTACAATGAAGGAGTTATAATGTTGATGAACAAATAGCGACCAATGAAGAGGCAGACAAACTGTGGATTGAGTGGTCTGTGTGAAAAAGGTTGCCACTGAGGACTAGAAAATTATTATATGATACGGTGGTTTGATAATTTTTGATTAGTGTTGGGTGTTATATGGTACATGCTTAAATTATGGGCATAAATTTTACCAATTACACCTTCTTTCTTTTATAAAATAGATGCCATATAGAGAAAGGTTATGGGATTTGATATACTGCTTTTCTGTGGTTAACAATCAAAGTGATTTACATATTATATGCAGGTACTTTATTTTGTATCTGGGGCAATGGAGGGTTAAGTGACTTGCCTGGAGTCACAAGATGCTGCAATAGGAATTGAACCCAGTTCTCTTGGTTGTTAGGCCACTGCACTAGCATTAGGCTACTCCTCTATATATGCCCTCCCCAACCCCCACACCAGGTGCATAAATGTAGACTTGCCCTCCATGTGGTTAAATTGCCAATTGTTCACAGTTCCTGAAATGAACACCCCTTGGTTAAAGTTACCTTATTTCTAGAACATGCAACACTGGGTGGGTGTTTGGCTTCTCTCCAGACCATCTGTCTGCAAATGTGGTACACAGTCATATCAGGGCTTTAAATCAGTATTTACCTATCCAGTATCCAGCACAGAGAGTAAGTATAAAGGCCAGAACTGGGAGTGCCCTGAGACATAACTGCACTCTTAGTGTTATTTGGGCATAGGAGCCAACTTTCAATACAGATTACCCCTCCCTGGACACAGTGAAAGAATTAGCTCAATAATGGGCATGCTCAAGCAACCAGTTCACTCACAGAGTTGGAACATGATGTCAACCTTCTTATGCCTGTTACATGCTATTGAACGAACTAATGACATCAAAGTCAGTCAAAAATCAACTAGCTGTACACATGTAGCCAACCCCTGAGGTAACTGTATTTGGAAGACATTCCAAGGGCTATGAATGTGAAGATGCAGAGAATACTTCTCACTTTCTGTAGGTCCTGAGAGGTAGATTTGCTTTAAGGCCCTACTCTTGTGGGCAATTTAGGGAAAGGGAAATGGATTTGATATGCTGCCTTTCTGTGGTTGCAATCAAAGTGGTTTACATATTATACACAGGAGCTTAAGTTTTGAACCTGGGGCAATGGAGGGTTAAGTGACTTGCCTAGAGTCACAAGGAGCTACAGTGGGAATGAAACTCAGTTCCCCTGGTTTTCAGGCCATTGCACCAGTGGCGTACCGAGGGCGGGGCAGTGGGGGCGATCCGCCCCGGGTGCATGCTGCTGGAGGGGTGCAGAAAGCAGCTGCAGGGCTGTCGGCTCCGCAGGTTCCATGCTCCCTCTACCCCGGAACATCCTGTTCCGGGGCACAGGGAGCAGGGAACCAGCGGAACCGACAGCCACGCAGCTGATCCCAGCAGGTAAGATTGCACCCGGTGTGGGTGCGCAGTGGCGATCCACCCAGGGTGGCAGCCGACCAAGGATCGCCACTGCACTACACTAACAATTAGGCTATTCCTCCACTCCACTACAGGATAACTAGTGTCTTGCTTTCTCTCCTCACTCTCTCTAAGAAGACAATCAGCGCTGATAATTACCAATTAACAAGCAATTATTGACACTCATTGGCATTAATTAAAATTTACATGCACAACTGTCTAAGCATATTCTGTCAAGTAATGCATGTAAATTCTAAGGTGTACAGTTGAAAAAGGGGCATGGACATAGGCATGGAATGGACAGGTCGTGGGCGTTTCTAAAAACTACGCAAGTTGTTATAGAATACACTGGTCTGCGCCTAATTTAGGCGGACGCATTTACACCAAGTATTACTTGGTGTAACTGCCCGCGACTAAATTTAGTCACGCGGACGGACACTAGGCATATTTTATAAACCGCTTCTAAATTTAGGCGTACTTTATAGAATATGCCTAGGCCTATTTTTTTTTTTTTTTTGCAGCACTGATTTTTTAGGCATGATATATAGAATCTAGCCCTATTTGGCTTCTTCAAATTCAGGATTCCATAGCCATGCTCTCCCATATTCCAACCTCTGCCTTTCCAAAGTCACACCAGCTTGTGGCTCTATGACTCTGCACTTTTTTCCTTATCTCTCAGGATTTGTTTGGTTTTATGCTTGAAGTAATTTAGCTTTCTTGAATTACAGAATTATACAATAGGGAATAAGCACTTCCTTGCAGCTCCATGTTCACTGAGTTTCAGGTTTGTTTGGTTTTTTTTTTTTTTTAATTTACTGGTGTCTTCATTACACTGGCTAATAGAGTTTTGGAGTGTTCCTTTTTCAGAAAAGGGACACGAGTTTGCAATGTGATTCACTGACTGCACCTTTTCATATATGGATTTTACTGAGTCTTTAATGCCCCATTTATTCAATTAAGAGGCACTTCTATGAGCTAATATGTGGTTCAATGTGATCTAATATTCACATTGAAGGTAGAAACCTGGCTACCTAATCATCAGATCTATGGCAAAAAAAAACTTGATGAATGCTCTTGCAGACTAGATTTTACACCACCAACTCTCAGCACCCAGATTGTTCAATCAAAGTTGGAGCAAGTGTGGTCAGAAAGGTTTTCTTGACTTCAATCTATTGTAATGCAGCTAGTGCAAATCCCTTGTCCCATGGCTAACTAGGTAATGTAATGATAATTCAGATGGTACTTACACTACACCACCCCCTAAGCCTGAGTAAGTGATGACTACAGGCATTTCCATTATAGAAAGAGATAGTTCAACAAAAACCTGTTTACCAAATTTTCAATATTCAATCCCAGTAAACATTAACCTTGCTTTTACAGTTTTTGAATTTATAATTCACAGATTTCAAAATACCAGTCTTTAAACAATACTTAGCTTCCTCAATATGGTCCCATTTTTCGACAAGGATCTGCCTCAGGGATCCAACATCTCAGTTTCATAGATGGCTCATCTCATTAATGTTGGGTTCTTTTATTTCTCTAAAAAGCACACAAACTGGCAAAACTGATAAACACAGACTAGAATTCAGATCTGCTGATCACTTTCAGCCATCAATTTCATATATTCCAAGTCCAGGCCATGGATGCTCTCCTTGGGAAGGAGCCTGTACACCATGCGTTCCATAAGGGTGAGGTTCACAGTGTCAGCATCTGGCAGGTTGGCTCCAGCCTTGCACTTGACAAACATCTTCAGCTGCCTCCAGTTTCTTTTGACGTCCTGCACATTGTGATTTGTGTGGTGGACCACATTAAGCCTGTGACATATTGCCACTTATACTCTCTGCTTGGTGGAAGCAGACTGTTTGCCCCTTGTGAGCAAACAGATTGGAATGGAGGGGCATTTTCGAATGGGGACGACCATCTCTAAGGGCGCCCATCTCTAAGGACGTCCCGGCGAAGGAGCGGGGAAACTCGTATTATCAAAACAAGATGGGTGTCCATCTTTTGTTTCGATAATACGGTCGTGGACGGCCAAATCTCAACATTTAGGTCGACCTTAGAGATGGTCGTCCTTAGGATGTCCTTAGAGATGGTTGTCCCCGGTTTTCAGCCATAATGAAAACCGAGGACGCCCATCTCAAAAACGACCAAATCCAAGGCATTTGGTCGTGGGAGGAGCCAACATTCGTAGTGGACTGGTCCCCCTCACATGCCAGGACACCATTCGGGCACCCTAGGGGGCACTGCAGTGGACTTCACAAATTGCTCCCAGGTGCATAGCTCCCTTACCTTGGGTGCTGAGCCCGCCAACCCCCCCAAAACTCCCACTACCCACAACTGTACACACTACCATAGCCCTAAGGGGTGAAGGGGCACACCTACATGTGGGTAAATTGGGTTTCGGGTGGGTTTTGAAGGGCTCACATTTACCACCACAAGTGTAACAGGTAGGGGGGGAATGGGCCTGGGTCTGCCTGCCTGAAGTGCACTGCACCCACTAAAACTGCTCCAGGGACCTGCATACTGCTGTCAGGGAGCTGGGTATGACATTTGAGGCTGGCACAGAGGCTAGCAAAAAATAAAAATTTTTTTTGGTTTTTTTTTGGGTGGGAGAGGGTTGATGACCACTGGGGGAGTAAGGGGAGGTCATCCCCAATTCCCTCCAGCGGTCATCTGGTCAGTTCAGGCACATTTCGAGACTTGGTCATGAAAAAAAATGGACCAAGTAAAGTCGGCCAAATGCTTGCAAGGACGCCCTTCTTTTTTCCATTATCAGCCGAGGACGCCCATCTCTTAATCACACCCCAGTCCCGCCTTCGGTACGGTGCCGACATGCCCCCATGAACTTTGGTCGTCCCCGCAACGGAAAGCAGTTGAGGGCGCCCAAAATTGGCTTTCAATTATGCTGATTTGGGCGACCCTGAGAGAAGGACGCCCATCTCCCGATTTGTGTCGGAAGATGGGCATCCTTCTATTTTGAAAATTCTCGATAGTATGCCACTATCTCCTTCACTAGCAGCTCAAGCTCAGCTTTGCTGAAGTTAAGCTTCCTGCTAGGGGCCTTCTTTTTGGATGCCATCACATGTGGGGGCAGTGGAGGTTTGAAAAACCCGAGATGCATGTTTTTATAGGGGATGTTAGATGTTTCCGCTGCAGGCACTAAGATGTTTGGGCGATAAACTTTTTTTTTTAAATAATGGCTCACACATGAAAACGTTTTGGGGAGAATGACGTCTAAATAAAGGGATTTAGATGCCATTTTCGACTCTCAACATTGCTAAGGGGGAGGTGGTTTATCACCACCAGGATTCCTCAACACCTGGGAAACTGACTTTTATGCTCCCATTTTGCCCCCTCAGCATCATGCAAGTACCTGCACATGTCTCACCAAGAGATTCCTTGGGCATCTCCTCGCCACCTGAGGGGTCGGGGTGTCCCTAGGACCTGGCAGGCGAATATCTGGCCCAAGGTGTCACCTCAGGAAAGGCCCCACTCACAGATGCCCTACAACCATGGGCTGGGAGAAGGGTCTGAAAATGTAGTCATGTAGCAACCTAGGTTCAAAGGCCTTTGCTGGTTGTGGTAGCCCATTACATATTCTGTCTCTTTTTTTGTTGTTTTTTTTTGCTACTGGAGACACGGCATAATAGTTTGGGGTGTAATGTGGGTATATAGGGGTGACAAGTTCAAGCTCCACTGAGCCTTCTTGTGATGCAGGGCACAATGGATCCCTCTCTATTGGGTAGCATTCTGGTAGCACACTTGACATTACATTGTATTGTATTTCTATACACAGGGCTTTTTTTGAGAGGTTACTTGGGGGTACTGAGTACCGGCACCTGTTCCATTGTCTGCTAAAATTGACCCATGGACCCCAAGTTTTAATGAAAGAGCTCAGGCTCTACACACCAATTCTGCCTTGTCATAGTCTCTGTGACTGGTTGCAAGGGGCCTGGCTATTGTGGGCTGGGTCCCTCAGTAATCACCCCATTCCTGAAGGGTGGCCTAGCATTTGCGTACCAGCACCTTTTTTGCTAGAAAAAACACACTGTCTATACAGCTAATACTGTAAAGTTCAAATAGGTTTACAAAACTAAAAAGAATAACCAAGTCAAACACTTGGGAATCACATCGAAACATAATTCTTAAAAAGCATTGTCTTCAAATTTCTCTTAAATAAAGAGAAATTAGACAAAATATTTAAAAATGGCTGCAATTCTTTCCAGATTCTGGGAACCTGATAAGCAAGCAATTTCTCATATAGTTTAGACCTTTTAACACCTCTTGAAATAGGAAAAGCAAAAGGAGAATTATGTAAGCTCTTCTAGATTTACAATAAATGATGTAACAAATACTCTAGGCATTCACCATTTATATACAGTACAGTACACAAGAAACTGTAAACAAAATCCTTGCTTCTACAGATAGCCAATTGAGCTCTTCAAAATACATAAAAATTTTAACATATTAAAGATGAGTTGCTCTGAATGTGTCCATTGAGAGCTCTTTGTATATCTCTCTCCCCTTCTCCTCATTCTACAGTCTCCCTCCCTTTCCCAGAGCTTGCCTTGTAGTGTTAAGCTACCAGCTCCTGCTGCATGTCTCTGTGCAGGCCTGTGACTTGCAGCAGGAGCTGGCCTAGAGTGCTGTAAGGGTGTGCTTTTGCCAACAGGTGTGGCAAACGTTTGGTCAGTTGTAGTCACGTGCTGCGTTGCTCCCTGGGGGGGGCCTCTTCCTCCACCCTTTCTTCCCCCTCCAATAGGGGCAAATCCCTCCAGGGGTTCTCCTCCTCCTCCTGGACATCCCCCTGCTAGGTGTGGCCATCTCGTGGCTCCTAACCATTTAAATCGCTTGTCCAAGGCTACCCAGGGATATTCTTAACCAGACAATGTGACTGAATATCCCCTCTAACAGTCCATGCTGAAACCGGCTACTTTGTGGGTGGTCCAGTGGTGGGAGTTAGGATGGTGCAGAAATCTAGCAGGTTAGCAGAAATTTTCAATCTGCTAACCTGCTGAGCAACCACATTGTTAGGACAGAAAAAAGACTGTCCTAACTTTATGCGGCAAAGTCAATCAAGCACCAGTCTGAATATCGGCAAGTTCCTGGTTAACTTCTGGATCATGGCACAAAGTGCCCCTCCCCCCCCCCCCCCCAGAACATCCAGAACCACCCCTTCTGATCCCCATTCTGATTATTCTTGCTGATTTCCCCACTGGGCCACCAGGGAAATGGGCTTTCATGGGATGGGAGAGTGGAGTGGGCATCGGAAGGGGGCAGATCTAATTATGCAGGTCCTGGCCATCAGCCAGGACCCCGTTGGCTAGCACCTGAGGAATTAGCCCTAGATATTCAATGCCAGTGGCTGGACATGGCCCAGCACTGAATACTGGGGCTAATTATGCCCACAGCAGTCAGCATGTACTTGCTGACTGCTGCAGCTAAATACTGACCCAAAAAATTATGCTATCCATTTTGAGTTCATGTTACCTCAAATTACCTCTGCTCATGATGAAATACCTGAGCTAGAGGCAGGATTTAGAATCATCTGTATTCCTCTGATTTAAGATCTATTTCACCCTGCTTCATGTAAGGCTGCCTTTTGCAGGGCAATAGGGAGTGACAGCTGAACAATTGCAGGACAGGCTTTGGTGTGAGAAAGTGGAGCCAGTTCCTGAAATCTCAGAGGTAGCTCTGTTCGAACTTGGCTCCTAAATAAATGAGATTCTTAGTAACGGTGAACAGGCCAAAGAAACACACTTTATACTTTAATTATTTTCCCACAGTGGAAGGCTCTGAAAAGTACGGCTGAGGACAGAGAAGAAAAGCTGGTAATAAATGTGGTCTTTGCTTGTCCAAGTTAGCTGGCTGTCTTTCTGCCAGAGCCACAGAATAAGTGTTCTGTAAGAGGAAATAGGGAGGCTGAAACACCAGCTTTCCCTTTGGGAAGGTGGAAGCAAAGCTGTATTTCTCTGTAACGTGTTCCTCAGCTCCCCCCCCCCCCCTTCTGTTACTTCTTTTCTTGTTTTCCAGTTGATAGTCTAAGCACATTTGAATGAAAATCCACATTTTTAAGTGAAAAGGTTAAAGTCTCCAAAATAAATAAAACTTACCAAGCCAATGGTGTTTTAAATAAATGCATTATGCAGTGTGCTTTTAAGAACAAGGTTTGCAGGTTGATGAAAAACAGTTGTAGAGAATTATAAGCAAACCCAGTTCCTCTGCCTCACGTTCCATTACTTGCCCACCATTAGTCTACTCCCCCTCCCTTTCCATAGTTTCTGCAGCCATCAGTCTCCCTAGTCCCGCAGCCATAAATGCTGTTTCTACTCATCATCCTTAGCAGATCAGTGCCACAGCAGTGCTTCACAGAGCCAGCAGAAACATTGTACTGAGTCGGGGAGGAGGGGGTAACTCAGAACAAAAAGGTGGGGACATCCCACAGAACATGGTTCATGGAATTCTTTCCAACCCTTTAGCAGGGGAGGAGATAGGTTTTTTTTTTGGGGGGGGGGAGGCAAGTTTAAAGGGGGTAGCTTTATGTTATGGGGACAGTTTGGGGCTGATGAGCCAGTTGCAGGGGTAGCTTTTGAAGTTGGCAGTTTGTGGAAAGGTAGGGTAGTTTTGAGGGATGTAGGCAATTTGCAGGGTGGTGGAGCAGTCGCAGAAGGGTTGTTGGGGGGGGGGGGGGGTAGGGCAGTTGCATGGGAAGTCTGGGCTAGAGGAGTTTGTGGGGTAGAAGTAGTTACAAGGGAATATTTTTGGATTGTGGGTTAATTTGAGGGGTGGTGGGTCAGTTTCAAGGTGGGGAAAGTTTTTTTTTGGTGGGGGGGTTGGTCGGAAGAGCAGAAAATGGGAAAAAGCAGGCTGAAAGGAGGAATTCTCTAACTCCCATGTTTCACTGTATGTAAGTTTCTATGCTACAAAAGCTGGAACTCCTCCTATAGAAATGCTTTGGGCCATTTTATAGGGTGGCTTATTTCTATGGAACCCTTAGTCCAATTTGCCCACCTTGAAATTCCAATTTTAATATGTCTTTTATCAGTTTTTCTCACATGCCCCCACAATATTCTGGCAACAGACCTACCAGAACGAATGGTCAACAAACGCTGACACCATCCAATTCCTCCAAGAATGGGACGATTTATGTACAACAACATTAGACAAAATCGCCCCAATCCAAACCAAAAAGCAAACCCATGGTTCACCGAAGAGCTGAAAAAAATTAAAACACAAGTCAGGAAACTAGAACGAGAATGGAACAAAAAAAGAGATGAACAAACACTAAACGCCTGGAAATTACTTCGGAGAAAATACAAATACACCATAAAACAGACCAAAAGACTATATTACAAAACAATAATAGGACCAAACTACAAAGACACACATAAACTCTTCAACCTTGTGAACAAACTGCTAGACACCACACCAGTCACAAACAACGGCAAAGATATACCAGACGTTGCCAACCTTGCGAAATACTTCAAAGAGAAAATAATACAACTACGACTCAAAATACCCGCTAGCCCTATTGAGTACGCCACACTTTTAGATTGTCTAGATCCAGAAGAAGGAACATACCCAGCAGACAGAACCTGGACCGAATTCGAAATACTATCAGAAGACCTCATCTCTGAAACTCTCAAAAGATATGCCAAATCCCATTGCAAACTAGACATATGCCCAAATAACCTCATGAAATCTGCTCCTCAACAATTCATAATAGACCTAACGAACCATGTAAACTTCATGCTACAAAACGGAATCTTCCCAAAAGAAAAAGGGAAAATCTTACTCACCCCAATTCCTAAAGATACAAAGAAAAGCACGAGTGAAATAACCAACTACAGGCCAGTAGCATCCATACCACTAATAACCAAAATAACCGAAGGAATGGTAACTAAACAACTCACTAACTATCTAAACAAACACTCAATACTGCATGATGCCCAATCAGGATTCCGGTCGAATCATAGCACAGAAACAGTATTAGTCACCCTTATGACTAAATTTAAACAAATAATTGCGACTGGCAATAATATACTCCTCCTACAATTTGACATGTCAAGTGCCTTCGATATGGTTGATCATGGAATCCTGCTACACATACTTGAATACTTTGGCATTGGAGGAAATGTCCTGAACTGGTTCAAGGGGTTCCTAACCCTACGCTCGTATCAAGTCACATCACATTCAACCACGTCTAAGGCATGGACACCTGAATGCGGAGTACCACAAGGATCACCCCTCTCACCAACCATTTTCAACCTAATGATGATCCCCCTGGCTAAACTCCTATCAAACCATAACCTCAACCCATATATATATACTGATGATGTTACAATATACATCCCTTTCAAACAAGACATCAACGAAATCTTCAATGAAATCAATCAAAGCCTACACATCATGAACACATGGGCAGATGCATTTCGTCTGAAATTAAATGCAGAAAAAACTCAATGCCTGATACTCACCTCCCAATACAACACAAAGGAATTTACCGCTATAAACACACCAAACCTAAACCTTCCAATCTCAGAAATGCTAAAAATCCTTGGAGTCACTATCGACCGCCACCTAACACTCGAAACTCACGCGAACAACATAACTAAAAAGATGTTCTACTGCATGTGGAAATTGAAAAGGATAAGACCATTCTTCCCAAGATCCGTCTTTCGCAGCCTAGTGCAATCCCTCGTACTCAGCCATCTGGATTACTGCAACTCACTATATGCAGGTTGCAAAGAGCAAATACTGAGGAAACTTCAAACAGCCCAGAATACAGCAGCCAGACTCATCTTCGGAAAACCAAAATATGAAAGTGCAAAGCCATTACGAGAGAAACTACACTGGCTACCACTCAAGGAACGCGTCACTTTTAAAGTATGCACATTAGTCCACAAAATCATTCACGGCGAAGCCCCAGCCTACATGTCTGAGTTAATAGACTTACCACCCAGAAACGCCAAAAGATCATCTCGAACTTTACTCGACCTTCACTTCCCCAATTGCAAGGGCCTGAAATACAAGATGCTACACGCGTCAACCTTCTCTCACATAAGCACGCAGTTTTGGAATACACTGCCGCACAAGTTAAGAATGATCCACGAACAAGCTTCCTTCCGCAAATTATTGAAGACCCATCTTTTTGAAAAAAACTACGGAAAGAGCCAAAACACATAAAGTCCACACTCACTGTTCACTAATGCATCATACATCCACTTCTGCAATCTCATCCCCGTAATCTCACATCACTCATACCTCCACTCAGAGAAATATGTATACCATACAGTGGGGGAAATAAGTATTTGATCCCTTGCTGATTTTGTAAGTTTGCCCACTGACAAAGACATGAGCAGCCCATAATTGAAGGGTAGGTTATTGGTAACAGTGAGAGATAGCACATCACAAATTAAATCCGGAAAATCACATTGTGGAAAGTATATGAATTTATTTGCATTCTGCAGAGGGAAATAAGTATTTAATCCCTCTGGCAAACAAGACCTAATACTTGGTGGCAAAACCCTTGTTGGCAAGCACAGCGGTCAGACGTCTTCTGTAGTTGATGATGAGGTTTGCACACATGTCAGGAGGAATTTTGGTCCACTCCTCTTTGCAGATCATCTCTAAATCATTAAGAGTTCTGGGCTGTCGCTTGGCAACTCGCAGCTTCAGCTCCCTCCATAAGTTTTCAATGGGATTAAGGTCTGGTGACTGGCTAGGCCACTCCATGACCCTAATGTGCTTCTTCCTGAGCCACTCCTTTGTTGCCTTGGCTGTATGTTTTGGGTCATTGTCGTGCTGGAAGACCCAGCCACGACCCATTTTTAAGGCCCTGGCGGAGGGAAGGAGGTTGTCACTCAGAATTGTACGGTACATGGCCCCATCCATTCTCCCATTGATGCGGTGAAGTAGTCCTGTGCCCTTAGCAGAGAAACACCCCCAAAACATAACATTTCCACCTCCATGCTTGACAGTGGGGACGGTGTTCTTTGGGTCATAGGCAGCATTTCTCTTCCTCCAAACACGGCGAGTTGAGTTCATGCCAAAGAGCTCAATTTTTGTCTCATCTGACCACAGCACCTTCTCCCAATCACTCTCGGCATCATCCAGGTGTTCACTGGCAAACTTCAGACGGGCCGTCACATGTGCCTTCCGGAGCAGGGGGACCTTGCGGGCACTGCAGGATTGCAATCCGTTATGTCGTAATGTGTTACCAATGGTTTTCGTGGTGACAGTGGTCCCAGCTGCCTTGAGATCATTGACAAGTTCCCCCCTTGTAGTTGTAGGCTGATTTCTAACCTTCCTCATGATCAAGGATACCCCACGAGGTGAGATTTTGCGTGGAGCCCCAGATCTTTGTCGATTGACAGTCATTTTGTACTTCTTCCATTTTCTTACTATGGCACCAACAGTTGTCTCCTTCTCGCCCAGCGTCTTACTGATGGTTTTGTAGCCCATTCCAGCCTTGTGCAGGTGTATGATCTTGTCCCTGACATCCTTAGACAGCTCCTTGCTCTTGGCCATTTTGTAGAGGTTAGAGTCTGACTGATTCACTGAGTCTGTGGACAGGTGTCTTTCATACAGGTGACCATTGCCGACAGCTGTCTGTCATGCAGGTAACGAGTTGATTTGGAGCATCTACCTGGTCTGTAGGGGCCAGATCTCTTACTGGTTGGTGGGGGATCAAATACTTATTTCCCTCTGCAGAATGCAAATAAATTCATATACTTTCCACAATGTGATTTTCCGGATTTAATTTGTGATGTGCTATCTCTCACTGTTACCAATAACCTACCCTTCAATTATGGGCTGCTCATGTCTTTGTCAGTGGGCAAACTTACAAAATCAGCAAGGGATCAAATACTTATTTCCCCCACTGTATGTCTTCATGCCTTAATATTGCCCTTTAAGCCTCCCATTGTCCCCTTCCAGTGTTTCAATGTCTATGTTCCATCGTTATATTCCTTAACGTTACTTCAACTGTCTCGCTTAACTCTACACAATGTAATCCATAACCAAGTTGTAACAAATTGTATTTCCATCATTTATATCATATTGTAAGCCACACTGAATCCGCAAAAAGGTGGGAAAATGTGGGATACAAATGCAATAAATAAATAAACTATGGAACGCTCTGCCAAAAATAGTAAAAACAACGTATGACACCTAAATTTCCGGAAAGAACTAAAAACAAACCTGTTCAGGAAGGCATATCCCACCGACCCAACATAAAAGCCTGAGTACCTGCAACACAACAAAACCAAAAATCGTAATGGACACACCCCAACTTCCCTCTTCCTCCCTAAGTTCCCTAATATATCTACCATACATGAACTTATGCTACCACAGTTACACCTTGTATTTGTTCATACCGGAACTGGCGAACGCCATTACGGTACTATGTAAGCCACATTGAGCCTGCAAATAGGTGGGAAAATGTGGGATACAAATGTAACAAATAATAATAATTAAAAAAAATACAGTAGACTGTTCTACATGTCATCTTCGTCATTCTTGATTTGAGCACGATTGTTCTATAAAAACACTCCTCAATATGACCTTAGATTTTTAAAAATCTGCCAAATTATGAGCAAAGACAACCGAGTGGAAACCAAAAAAAGAGAAGTGTTTTAAATTTCATAAAGAATTATAAAACCGAGGTTATTTAATATACCCTGATATCCTTATGTCCTTTAATGGGGCAATTTCATCAAGAGTTGGTGATAAAGCTGAATTCCAAGATTACACCTGATCTTTTAAGGAAGCTGTATTGCTTAAATTTGCTCCTACCTATCATACTTTTTTCAACCTAAACTTAGATGTAGAATGCTACATCCCTCCAGCCAAGTCAAATTCTAACAGGCTAGACTAGATTATGTCATAGTTAAGCAATCACTCACAAGGATTGTTCTTTCTCCATCAAAATTTACAAACTAACAGGTGTCACCCCAATGCACTGGAATTTGATTAATCTGGACCAAATCCAAATTTTTCACAGTAGAAAAAAAATCACACATTAGATAGTCTCTCATCATCCAGATGCAAAATGAAATAACAAATTAAGACAGTCAATACCAAAGGAAGCAATCAAAGTACACAACTCACTAAGAGAAGTTAAAGGTTGTCTAAGGGAACATATATCAACAAAATTGCCAGCCTACTCATATCCAACATCAAAATTCAATATTGGAAGGCACACTAACCCATTTCATAATAACTTTCAAATATGATTTATATATTAGAGCAAGACCCTTCCCCTTTTCCCCTCCCTAGGTCAACAATGAGCAAATAAATCACCTAAGGCAGGAATAGACTGACTATTTCGGCAACTGGGCAGTGACAGGGCAATGGGGGCCTGTATTTCCCTCCCATGTACCTGAAATCCCTCTCTCCCCTCTGTCTCCATGTCCAGGACAGGGACACCCTCTCTCTCCCACACTCCGTCTCCAAAGCCCCCCTCCCCAACCCCCACCCAGAGCGAGAAAAGAGCTTCTAATCCATGCAGTAAGAAGGGGAAGGAGAAGCTGAGTCTGCACTTACTATCCTGAGACCTGGTCTACTGACGTCGAAACCTCTCTGCTGCGGCCCACCCCTCCCCCCTTCTGATGTAACTTCCTTCTTCTGCAAGGACGTGCTGCAGCAGAGGGAAGTTCAGGCATCAGCGGACTAGGCCTCAGGATCGTAAGTGCGGACTTGGCTTCTCCTTCTCCTTCTTCTTACCGCTTGAATTGGAAGCTCTTTTCTCGCTTCGTGGTGGTCACCTGTGTTAATTATTTGTAGGTGGATGGCAGAGAACAGAAAGGTGCTGAGAGGACACCAGTGATCTGAGTGGGATGGTAGAGGGGAGGGAAGATGGAAGGGGGAGGGGGATAGAGGGCCCAATGATCCTTATTGCTTGGGGGCCCATATCAATGTCAGTTCACCCCTGCCTGGACAGCAAATTGCACAAGCAACAGGTCCTTCCGCTACTCCCAACCAAGTCTTAACACAGTAAGAACTAAATGATATCTAGCATCTTTAACCGTTACTAGGTCATGTACAAGCAGTGTTTCATTTTTCATCAACTTAGCATTAAAATTACACATTTCAGTGTCAAAGGCTCATGTGTACTACAACTACTCTTTGTCTTAATCGTAATCAACTGTCAGTATTTAACTGGAGATTGATCTCTCTCTTATACTAACAAGCTTCACACATCACAACCCCAGATAAATAGAAGAAACATTATCAGAAGCTAAGGTATCATTAACTGTTTCCTCCCCTGAAAAGAAACCCATCTCTACAATTTCACCCAGCAGAACAAGATACCAGTCTCAGTTTGCACAAAAATGTACTTGTTCCTCAAATCCTACCAAAGTCTACACAAAGCAGTGCACCAAGGAGCTTCTTAGTCATGCTTCTTTCTTTTTTTTAATTGAAATGTCAATGATAGTTCAAAGTACCAGTAATATAATGTGGGCTACTATATTTGTAGTCACGCTTCTTTGTTAGTGTAACTATGTTGGCGTGAGATCTCACCAGCATGTGGCACCTACAGTGCAGGTCCCCTCTTCTTCACTTGCACACCACAGTGACTCATGGTTTGAGGGAAGTGAGCCCTTGGGCCATAGTGAGGTTGTCTCTACCTATGCAACACAAGCACAGTACAAGTCCTCACTGATAGTAGCCGACACCGAATCCAGAACCCAGCAGCAACTCCAAGCTGGGTGTGATGAAGGCAGGGGCCGGCCACAGACAGATAAGGTCTGGAGCAGACCCAAGGTGTAGGTGGACAGCAGGTGAGGTCAGGAACAGGGAGGCCATAGGTCTATGCAGGCAGCGATCAGGCAAGGTCAGGAACGAGGCAGAGATGTAGGCAGGCAATCAGCAGGCAAGGTCAGGAACCAGTCAGAGATCTATGCAGGCAGCAACCAGGCAAAGTCAGGAACAAGCAGGGCAGGACCAAACAGGCGGGAACACTGGAGTAGTACTGGAACAAGGAAGCCTGTTGCCAAGCCACTAGTTGAGTGGATAGAACTTCCTTATAAACTTAGGCAGGATGTGATGTCATCAGTCAGCGACCTCTTGCAGGGCTATAAAAGGAATTGCAGACTTCCAGGAAGTAGAAAAGATTCTTCAGGCATAAGAGGATGCTGGACACTAGAGGTCTTCTGGAACAGGTGAGGGGAGTGACAGTGACATAGGAGCCAACTTTTCAAAATGATTGGGGGTGCTGAAATTTTTTTTTTTTTTACAGGTGGTGCATTCCCCCTCCGCCATCCCCCTCCCTCTCCCCCTCCCCTGTCCCCCTCCCTTGTCCCCCCTCCACCTCCCTTCGAGTTCCAGGCCCCCCTCCCTCCCTCCCTCCCTTTGAGTTCCAGGTCCCCCTCCCTCCCCTCTCTCTCTCTACTTTCCCTCCCCCTCCCTCTGAGTTCCAGGGTCCCCCTCCCTCCCAGTTCCAGGGTCCTCCCTCCAAGTTCCAGGGTCCTCCCTCCAATTTCCAGGGTCCCCCTCCCTCCCTCCCTCCCTCTGAATTCCAGGGTCCCCCCTCCCTCCGAGTTCCAGGGTTCCCCCTCCCTCCCTCCTAGTTCACAGGTCCCCACTCCCTCCAAGTTCCAGGGTCCCCCTCCCTCCCTCTCTCCGAGTTCCAGAGTCCCCCTCCCTCCAAGTTCCAGGGTCCCCCTCCCTCCGAGTTCTAAGGTTCCCCCCTCCCTCCCTCTGAGTTCCAGGGTCGTCGTCCCTCCCTTCTTACCTCCCTCCCTTCGAGTTCCAGGCCCCCTCCCTCCGAATTTTAAAAGTCATCTTGACTTACCTCGTCAGGGTTACGGCGGCAGCAGCGGTAAAAAGCGTGCAGACTCGGCGCTTAGTTAAGTTTTCCCTTCTCTCTCTCTCAGCTCTGGTCCCGCCCTTGCAGAAACAGGAAATGAGGGTGGGACCAGAGCTGAGAGAGAGAGAAGGGAAAACAGAGCTAAGCACCGAGCCTGCACCCTTTTTACTGCTGCTGCCACTGTAACCCCGACGAGGTAAGTCAAGATGACTTTTAAAATTCAGAGGGAGGGGGCCTGGAATTCGAAGGGAGGAGGGAGGGAGGGAACAAACTTCCGGTGGGTGAAATATTGGGGGTGCTCAAGCACCCACAGCACCCATGGAGTTGGCGCCTATGGACAGTGACATCACTGGAGACATTGAGGGGCATAATCAAAAGGGACGTCCAAATTTTGTTGAGGACGTTCTCGCAAAACATCCCAATGGAGGGGTGGGGAAACCCATATTATTGAAACAAGATGGACGTCCATCTTTCGTTTCTATAATAAGGTCAGGGACATCCAAATCTTGAAATTTTGGTCGTCCTTAGAGATGGTTGTCCCTAGACTTGGTCATTTCTGATTTTCGGCAATAATGGAAACCAAGGACATCCATCTCAGAAACGACCAAATGCAAGCCCTTTGGTCATGGGAGGAGCCAGCATTTGTAGTGCCACGGTCCCCCTGACATGCCAGGATACCAACCGGGCACCCTAGGAGGCATTGCAGTGGACTTCATAAAATGCTCCCAGGAACACAGCTCCCTTACCTTGTGTGCTGAGCCCCCCAAAACCCCCTAAAACCAACTACCCACAACTGTACACCACTACCATAGCCCTTACAGGTGAAGGGGGGCACCTAGATGTGGGTACAGTGGGTTTGTGGTGGGTTTTGGAGGGCTTGCTGTTTCCTCTACAAATGTAATAGGTAGGGGGGATGGGCCTGAGTCCGCCTGCCTGCCTGCTCCAGGGACCTGCATACTGCTGTCATGGACCTGAGTATGACATCTGAGTCTGGCATAGAGGCTGGCAAAAAATATTTTTAAAGATATTTTTTGAGGGTGGGAGGAGGTTAGTGACCACTGGTGGAGTAAGGGGAAGTTATCTTCAATTCCCTCCGGTAGTCATCTGGTCATTTCGGGCACCTTTTTGAGCCTTGGTCGTGAGAAAAACATGACCAGGTAAAGTCGTCCAAGTGCTCGTCAGGGACGTCCTTTTTTTTTCCCATTATGGGTTGAGGACGTCCTAGTGTTAGGCACGCCCAAGTCCCGCCTTCGCTATGCCTCCGATACGCCCCCTTGAACTTTGGCCGTCCCTGCGACGGAAAGCAGTTGGGGACGTCCAAAATCAGCTTTCGATTATACCGATTTGGACGACCCTGTGAGGACGCCCATCTTCCGATTTGTGTCGAAAGATGGGCATCCTTCTCTTTCGAAAATGAGCCTGATAGTCAACAATAAGTTGGTAGTGGAACCTGATACAATAATAATCTGGAAGCAGCACTTGGTGATGCAAATATTAGGACACTCGAAACCCTGGGAGAAAGATTGAACCATGGATTCAGCAGGTGAGTCCTCCAGTGCATGCCCCATCTTCGCCTGTGTGCCCCAGTGATATCACTAGAAGAAGGGTCAGTAATCATCCAGAGTGGGGTATGACCTCAGGACAAACTAGAGGCAGCATTTGGTAGTGCCAGTAACAAGGCACTCCAAACCCTGGGACAGGGATCCAAACTGCAAGTCCAACTGGTGAGTCCCCCAGAGCAGGCCCCCTCTTCTTCACCTTCACACACAGTGACGTCACTAGGAGTGGGTTAGCAACAGTCCAGATTGAGGCTTGACACAATGACAGACTAGAGGTAGCAGTTGGTGGTAGCGATAGTAGGGTATCCCAAACCCTGGGGATAATGCTTACTACCAGAAATCAGAATATGTAATTAGAAATTTGATCTGCTGCTCCTATATTTTCATGCAGATGGGTGGTAATTCTATAAGGAACCACCTAGTTTAAGAAGGTGGCAGGAATATATGTAAGTGGTGATATTCTAATCATTTAAATACCTAACTGGCCACTTGTGCACATAAACGATCTCTTAAAGGATACTGATTAACTTAGAAATATGTGCCATGTTTTGACGGTGCATACTTTGCCGGTAGGCATGCACTAGTGTTTTATGTGAGCAAAGCATGGGCAGTGCACACAAATATGTGTATGAATTATAGCATTCTATAATTTATATATGTTCTGGCTAACATCTAGGTGTGAACATTTACATTATACCATACATATAAGCACACTTTCTACCACACGTGTACATTCTAGATGGAATCTGTTTGGAATACAGGGTGATCCTACGCCCAAGCAGGCATCTGTTTGCAAGGTTTCTTGGACAGGGACTGCTGCTTATGTAAGAAAGAAGCCATGAGGACATGCCATGTGCTTCTCAGAGGAGTGCATTTACTCTTTGTTCCTTTCCACATTCCATGCTGTTTTTTTGGAGGAGTTGTGCTGGAAACTGAATTTCTCTGCTACCAGATGTAAATAGGTAGCACAAAACAAGCAATAAGCGATAGTTAACAAGCTTTCTGGTACAGCAAAGCCAGATAAAAGGAAAAATGAGCTACATTTTCTGAGCAAGTTAAATGCACATTATTAATGAGCACATTCTGAACAGCCTGGATTGTCAGTTCATTAAAAACACTTTAACCCTTACTATCACTGAGTAACACTGCTGGTAAAGAGCAGTCCACTAGGGAAGCTGGCTTACGATCGAGTGGCTAGATCTTGTAAGATTGTGGTCCACTTCCCTTGGGGTTCCTTGTTTCTATATATGTTTTAATATGTACACTGCTTATATCTGTCTTGCCAGTTTATTTATTTATTAGGATATATTTACTGCCTTTTTGAAGGAATTCACTTAAGATGGTATACAGCAAAAATAAGTCAAACATAAGAAACAAACAATTAGAGCAGCAAAAATATTCAAACAACAATACAAAGTATGACGTATGCTACATTACAATGGGAATGGTGGGACTAGATATACTGCCTTTCTGTGGTTTATGCAACTACATTCAAAGTGGTTTATATAGCACATGCAGGTACTTATTTATTTATTTGTTAGGATTTATTTACCGCCTTTTTGAAGGAATTCACTCAAGGTGGTGTACAGTAAGAATAGATCAAGCATGAGCAATAGACAATTACAGCAGTTATTTGCATCTGGGGCAATGGAGGGTTAAGTGACTTACCTAGGAGGTGCTGTAGTGGGAGTCAAACCCAGTTCCCCAGGATCAAAGTTGGCTGCACTAACCACTAGGCTACTCCTCTCTATGGGAGGAGCCTATTTATAAAGGAAGATAAGTGTCTATGAACTTAATTAATAGACGCAAACACTTATACTAGCATCTAAATGCCATAGATACGTGCATGGCTTTTTGTACATAAGTACATAAGTATTGCCATACTGGGAAAGACCAAAGGTCCATCAAGCCCAGCATCCTGTTTCCAGCAGTGGCCAATCCAGGTCACAAATACCTGGCAAGATCCCAAAAAAGTACAAAACATTTTATACTGCTTATCCCAGAAATAGTGGATTTTCCCCTAGTCCAATTTAATAATGGTCTATGGACTTTTCCTTTAGGAAGCTGTCTAAACCTTTTTTAAACTCTGCTAAGCTAACCGCCTTTACCACATTCTCTGGCAAAGAATTCCAGAGTTTAATTACACGTTGAGTAAAGAAATATTTTCTCCTATTCGTTTTAAATTTACTACTCTGTAGCTTCATCGCATGCCCCCTAGTCCTAGTATTTTTACAGTCTAAGTTACATGTGTGAGAGGTCCTCCCAAGCTTCGCCCATATGTATGTCTTCCTTGCGCTAAGTTAAGTGGGTATTTACAGAATAGCACTTAGGCTGCATTTTGGCAGTTACACACCTAATCGGCATGCAAATGTCAGCACCTATGTTACAGAATAACCCCGTGCCCCTAGATTCTATATATGGTGCCAAAAGTTCAGTGCAGGAGCAGCTAAATTAGTTAATGAGCCATCAAGTATGAATTAAGAGGCCTTAACAATCAATTATTGAGCTTAATTGGCACTAATTTGGAGTTGCATGCACATCTGGCTGTGCACTCTTGGCGCCTAAATCCCATAGCACACAACTAAAAAGGGAGCATGGCCAGGGGAGGGGCCATATATGCAGGGTTATAGAATAGGGTCATTTCTGCGCCGCAATGCCATGAGTTGGGCACCCCAGTTAGAATCCGTAGAGGTGTTCTCTATGAACGGGGGCTCCTTAACAGTATTGAGAAAAAAGGCCCAGCGCTAATATAAACATTTCTTCTTAAATCTTTAATACTTTATTGCAAATCTTTCAGGAAGATTTACAATAAAGTCAGTCGGTCTGTGATATTTCCTGAAAGATTTGCAATAAAGTATCGGGGGCCCTTTTACTAAGTTGCAGTAAAGTGTAGGTGCGTCCGAGGCTGGTTCTTACCGCGTCTGCAAAAAAGTTTTTTTTTAATGTGACGGGAAAAGGGCATGTGGTAAAACTGAAACCGGCGTGTGTCTAAAACCATCCTGAGCCCTTAACGCCACCCATTGATCTAGCAGTAAGGGCTCACGTGCTACACTTACAGTGATCGATAGGTGTGTGCCAACTGTTGATTACTGCTGGAAATGGCGCGTGTGGGAGGAAATAAATAAATAATTCATCCAGGCATTAAGGGTGCACACCAAATCTGAAATTACTGCTGGGGGGGAGGGGAGCACACTGGCCTGGCGGTAGTCTCCTTTGGGTGAGTGCTGCACACACGTAGAGCCTCCTGTGGCTTAGTAAAAGGGCCCTTAAAGATTTATGAAGAAATGTTTATATTAGTGCCGGGCCTTTTTTTCTAAATACTGTAAATGAGTTGGGCACCGGCATGTACACCAGGTTTCAGCTGGCATAAATATCAGCGCTCAGCTTTAGACATGAGAATCGGCTCTAAGCGCTATGCTATAAAGGGTACTTAATAATGAGCACCCTTTATAGAACAGTGCTTAGTGATGATTTTTTTCAGCGCTGATTTTAAGCGCCATTTATAGAATTTCCCCCGTGATGTACAAAGAAGTAGACTGCACAATTGTGGGAGATTTTGCTCTCTGATGATACTAAAGAGAACCTTCAGTGTTAAAACAATATGTGTGACATAAAATAAATGCAATATATTAGCCTATTAACTTCATCCATACAGGAAAGCATGGTGATGGAAGCATTATGTTTTGGTGATGCTTTGTAGCAGCAGGGACAGGGAAGCATGTGAAGGTTGGGGCACAAAGTACAGATAGACCCTTCAGGAAACCCTGTTTCAACCTATCATAGACCTGGGACTGAGGAAAAGATTCATATTTCATTAGGAACAATGGAGTGGCTCAACGAGAACAAAAGGAATGTCCTCAAGTGATGCAGCCAAAGCCCAGGCCTGAATCCAATAGAAAATTCTGGTAAGACTTGAAGACTGCAATCCATAGATGATCCCCAGCCAACTTGAAAGTGCTTGAGCTATTCTGCCAAGAAGAATGGGTAAAAACTACACCATCCGACTTTGAAAAGTTGGTAAATATTTATCCAAAATAACTCATGGCTGTTATTGCTGCAAAGGGGGCTTCTACCAAGTATTGAATCAAGGGCTATAGATCAACTGAATATAGAAATATAGTGACACAGTGGATGATGGCAGATAAAAAGCCAATACAGCCCATCTAGTCTCCCAGTAAGGTTTATTTGTTTATGTGTATTCAGTACTTTCTATATTGTCCATCAACAGTATTATCAGAGTAGTAAACATCAACTATAGCAAATAATTAAAACAAAAGAAAAGAAATGTAGAATGTAAAATCAGCAAAATATAGCAAAAATGAAAAAATACATTTTACAAAAGATCTAATAGCCACTGTGCCTCCATCACCATGCAACCCCATAGGAACTGAATGCCATGGAGAAAATAATTTACCTTAAGGCCTACTTTAAAACTAGAAAATGGTCTCTCAAGTCACAGACCTTTAGGAATAGAATTCTAAAGAAGCACAGCCAAAATATAGAATGCAGAACTGCGTGTGTCTTCTGGTCTAGCATGAGGTGATGGAATAGACAGCAATCAATCATGCTATGTCCATAGAGAGTAATTAGGTACTGTATAAAGGGTATCAAAGGCTTAAACAGTATTTACTGATTGGAATCTGATTGTGAGAGCTTTATGAACCAAGCACAGTGATTTAAACTGGATTCTAATGGTAACTGGTAACCAGTGGCTTTCAAAGAACAAAGGATAACATACCGGGCAAAAAAAAATTCAGCTGAACTGCTGTATTTTAGATAAACTGCAATCTCTTTAATAAAGATTACATAATGCCATTATATAAAGAATTTCAATAGCCCAACCGTGAACTAATAAGCATGACAACAGTAAGTACCTTTTTATCCAGAAAGACCCGAATAGACCTAATCTTACAAAGAAAAAAAAAGCAGGATTTGACCATTGAAGGAATCAGAATAATAAGAAGGTAACTTAGGCGCCTATGCGCACCCAACGTGCGCCAAATTGGAGTTACCACCCAGTTGCCGTGTGGCCCTTGCGGTAATTTCAATTTTGGTGCATGTCCGCTACGTGCATCTGAAAAATATTTTTTATTTTCTGACATGTGGTAGCTATGCGCGTCAGACGTGCATAGACCATTACCGCCCAGTTACCGCATGAGACCTTACCGCTAGGTCAATGGCTTGCGATAAGGTCTCAGCCCCAAAATGGATGCGCGGCAATTTTCATTTTGCCGCACATCCATTTTCGGCAAAAAAAGGCATTTTTTTGTAGGTGCGCTAAAAAATAATTCTTTACTCGCCCAAAACACGCATCTATACTACCGCAGGCCATTTTTCAGCGCACCTTAGTAAAAGGACCCCTTAGAATCATAAACCACCCTCGCACCTTCAAGGAGCTAGTCAGACTAAGCTGGTGACCCCTCAAGAATGGACCCTGAGTATGGATGGGGCACCACCCAATAAACCACATACCACCAGATTTACTAGGAATAAGATATAATTTATTTTCTGTGAACCATTTAGAAATCACAGATAGACATTCAAAGGAGTATGATCTGGCAGTTTAGCATTGACAAACAAACCAGCTGGGCATCATTCACGAAAACCTAACAACTAATACCCACAGATTGGATCAGAACAACAAGAGGACTAAAAAACAAAACATTGAAAAGAGTAGGTGAAAGAATAGAATCCTGTGATACTGCAGAAGCCACCTGAACAGACTGTAATGTTGTTGCATTAAAACTAACCTGAAAAGATATTGCTGTAAGAAAAGAATGAAACCACTGTAGGATTCTATTACACAGTCCCAAATCATACAACCTCCAAAGAAGTAACTCAAGAACAAATGCTGCTGACAAGTCCAGGGAGGCCTAAATAGCCAACCTGCCAGCATCCATCTGCTCTCTGATCTCACGGAGTAAAGCCAATAAATAGTTTCGATACTATGATGCTGGTTGAATTCATATTGTTAGGAATATAAAGCATTGATAGTATAAAGAAAGTGCCTAAGTTGCAAAAGAACTACCTTTTCCAATATTTTAACAAGAAATGGAATATTATAAATAGGCAAATTATTGGCAATAGAAAGGTAAAGAGAAGGATTTTTTAACCTGTACAAAGTATTATCATTATAATTGTAATTAAATTATTACAGCAAATTGATATACTGCCTAATGCAAAAAAAAAAGTGCTGCTATGTGGTTTTTAGAACCACTAAAAATAATTTGAGAGAAGGGAGTTAAAGAGAAATAGAAGAGGTGAAGAAGAGAGAACAGAGCAAGAAAGTAGGTGCATGTGGGTAATGCAGAACAAGATGTACAAGGACTAGTTTATTGAGGTCTTGGAGATCATGGAAGTGTAAAAAGCTCAATTGTGTTTGCCATAGGTAATGCAGAAAAATCAAGTCTTGATCGGTTTTCTGAATTTGGGAAAAGAGCTTTCAAGACAGATTTCCAGTAGAAGGAAGTCCCTTAGATATGGTCTAAGGTAAGACAACTTGGTATCTCAAGAGATTTCTAAACTGAGACGAAATGACAGAAGCTCTGCTTGGAAAGAACACAGTGAGCAAGGGGGAAGGGAATAGGGAATAAGTAGGTTGGAAAGATAATGTGGAGTATTAGGGGGCAATCCTTTGAATTAGTATTACAGTACAATCTTGAATATACGATGTAAACGGCATAATAGCATAACATGGAGTTCTGATCATATAAAATGTTTGCAGTATATATAATAGAATGTGAATGCAGTCCAGTTGTTGTTATTGCAAGTTTAGTTAAAGGGTTAATTATTTCTATTGTTAGAGATCAATCTTATCAAGTGAGTTTTCAATTGTTTGCGAAATATGAGATAGTCTTCAGTTTGATGGATGTGTTTGAGCAAAGAGTTCCATCTGGTTGTAATTTGGTTTGAAAAACCAACATTGTGGATAGTTTTAAATTTGATTTTATTACAATGATGATAGTGTAATACCAGAAAGTTTCTGGATGATTTTTCAGCATTGCATGTTGATAATTCTATAAGATTCTGTATGTAAGATGGAGATGAACCATAGATTATTTGGTGTGTTAATACACATAATTTGAAAGTAATACATGAACTTATAGGTAGCCAATGCAGTTTGAGTAGAAGCGGGGTTGCTTTGGAGTATCGGTTTAGCCTTAAGTATAAGATGAGCTGCTGTGTTTTGAGCAGTGTGTAATTTTCTGATTAGTGAGGTCTTAAGTCCTGCATAGACCGCATTGCAGTAATCAAATTTTGATAGTATCAAGGATTGAATTAAGGATCTGAAAATTGTGTTTGGGAAGTAAGGTCTTTATCCTTTAGTTTACATGGAGGGGCATAATCGAAAGGGACGCCCAAGGTTTGCTGAGGACGTCCTTGCAAAATGTCCTGGTGGAGGGGAGGGGAAACCCGTATTATTGAAATAAGATGGACGTCTATCTTTCGTTTCGATAATACGGTCGAGGATGCCCAAATCTTGACATTTAGGTTGTCCTTAGAGATGGTTGTTTCTTATTTTCGGCTATAATGGAAACCAAAGACGCCCATCTCAGAAACGACCAAATCCAAGCCCTTTGGTCGTGGGAGAAGCCAGCATTCATAGTGCACTGGTCCCCCTGACATGCCAGGACACCAATCGGGCACCCTAGGGGGAATTGCAGTGGACTTCAGAAATTGCTCCCAGGTACATAGCTCCCTTACCTTGTGTGCTGAGCCCCCCCAAAACCCACTACCCACAACTGTACACCACTACCATAGCCCTTATGGGTGAAGGGGGCACCTAGATGTGGGTACAGTGGGTTTCTGGTGGGTTTTGGAGGGCTCACATTTACCACCACAAGTGTAACAGGTAGGGGGGGGGATGGGACTGGGTCCGCCTGCCTGAAGTGCACTGCACCCACTAAAACTGCTCAAGGGACCTGCATACTGCTGTGATGGATCTGAGTATGACATTTGAGACTGGCATAGAGGCTGGCACAAAATATTTGTAAAGATTTTTTTGAGGGTGGGAGGGGGTTAGTGACCACTGAGGGAGTAAGGGGAGGTGATCCCCGATTCTCTCTGGTGGTCATCTGGTCAGTTCAGGCACCTTTTTGTGCCTTGGTCGTAAGAAAAACAGAACCAGGTAAAGTCGTCCAAGTGCTCGTCAGGGACACCCCTTTTTTTTTCCATTATGGGTTGAGGACGTCCATGTGTTAGGCATGCCCAAGTCCCGCCGTAAACTTTGGTCATCCCTGCGACAGAAAGCAGTTGGGGATGCCCAAAATCGGCTTTTGATTATGTCGATTTTGGCGCCCCTGTGAGAAGGACGCCCATCTTCCGATTTGTGTCAAAAGATGGGTGTCCTTCTCTTTCGAAAATGAGCCTGATGGTGATTTAAATACACTAGATACTAATTTGGATACGTGTGATTCAAATGAGAGATATCGATCAATTATTATTCCCAAGATTTTCAAGTTCTGTTCCAAAGGGTAAGTTGTGTTACCAATAGTAAAAGTGGAAGAAGTAATTAGTTGGTGAGGGTTTGTTACTATTAAGAATTTGATTTTCTCTCTGTTAAGTTTCAGTTGGAAGTTGTTTGCCCATGATTTCATTAGGTTGCTGGACACCAGTGGCCTATCCAGTTGAGCTATCTGATTGTATATCTGCTCTAGTATGAATGTTTCTATCCTATAGATTTATGGAGTTCTTTTCTGTTTCAATATTATTGTATTTTATTGTGAACCACTGTGATCTTGTTATGAGAAGTGGCGGTATATTAAAACTTTTAATAAACATAAACCTTCAAACTAGGCACCATAGCATATAAAATAGCATGTAGCCAAAATATTGGCATTTATTCTTGTTTGTAGAGGAGTGGGGTAGTGGTTAGGGTGGTGGACTTTGGTCCTGAAGAACTGAGTTCGATTCCTGGCCCAGGCAGCTCCTTTTGACTCTGTGCAAGTCACTTAACCCTCCATTGCCTGCAGCATTGAGCCTGCCATGAGTGGGAAAAAGTGCGGGGTACAAATAAAAAAAAAAAAAAAAGAGAGTAGCCTAATGGTTGGTTCCCCTGAGAACCAGGGGAACTGAATTAAATTCCCACTGCAGCTCCTTGTGATCCTGGGGAAGTCATTTAATTCTCCATTGCCCCAGGTACAAAAATTTAGATTCTGAGCCCATTAGGGACAGAGAAAGTACCTATATATAACATGCAAAGTGCTTTGGTTGTAACATAGAAAGGTAGTATTTCAAATGCATTACCTTTACCTTTCCTAGTGTTCTGGTAATTTACATGCATTCTTGGCACATAATTATAAAATTATCCCCTACAGCACCAAGATGTAGGTACCACAATGACATGTGCTCAGCAGAAATTCTAGAATGCCTTTATGGGGGCACTTAAGCTTACAAAAGTTAGGTTCCCCCAACAGATCAATGGCTGGTGTAAGTGGGTGCACGCAATGAGCTAGAATCTATAAATGGCGGCCAAAAAAATCTGCGCTGAAAAAAAGCACTATTCTATAAGCTGTGCTTAAAGTTAGGAGCGGTTTATAGAATAGCGCTTACGCCCGGGAACCGTGCCTAACTTTAAGCATGTCCATTTGCACCAACTGAAACATGGTGCAAATTTACGCACCTACATTAGGCATGTATCTCAGTTATTCTATAACAACGTGCATAAATTTCAGAAACACCCCCGTTCTACCCATGACCCACCCATTTCCATGTGGATTCCATGCCTAAATTTACACACGTAAAGTTCAATTAACTTTAACTAGTGCCAATCATTGTTTGTTAAAAAGTAAATTATTGGCGCTAATTAGCTTGTTCAATTAAATTGCATGTGCAAATTGGGTGCATGTCCAAATTTGCACATGCAATTTTTGGCAACTTTTACAGAATTAGGGGGAATGTGCACAACTGATAATATTCTATAGAGTGTTTATGTCACTTGGCAACATACTCATTACATGCCTATGCTCTGTTCATGTGTATGCCCCCTTACAGATGTGCGCTAACCCCTGGGCTCCAATTATTTAATTATTGGAGCTAACAAGCAATTAATTGACACTAATTATGATTTGGACGCCGATCTGGCTACTCGCTATTCTGGAATAATGGGTGCCTACAATAGATTGCACGCAACTCAAAAAGAGGCGTAGCCATGAGAGGGACATAGGCATGTCAAGGTCGTCCACAAAAGACGCATGCAATGTTAAAGAATAGCAGAGTTCTGCGCCCAATTTGCGTGCCAGGATTTATACCGGGTTTCAGCTGGCGTAAATCCTCATGCCCAAAGTTAAGTGCCAAATTTGGTGCTAGTGGAGGAGTGGCCTAGTGGTTAGAGCACTGGTCTTGTAATCCAGAGGTGGCCAGTTCAAACCCCACTTTTGCTCCTTGTGATCTTGGGCAAGTCACTTAACCCTTCATTGCCTCAGGTATAAACTTAGATTGTGAGCCCTCCTGGGACAGAGAAATATCCAGCATACCTGAATGTAACTCACCTTGAGCTACTACTGAAAAAGGTGTGAGCAAAATTTAAATAATAAATAAATAAAATAAATAAACTATTCTGTAAAGAGTGCTCATCCCAATGCACCCTTTATAGAATCTGGTCCTAAGTGATTTACTTTTGAATGTAACTGCCAAGTATTGACCCCAATCACATGCATCAAAACTACCATTCTATAAACTAGGCATACTATTGGCACATACATTTATGTGCAAACTTATAAAATTGCCTTTCACATACATGTGATTCAGGAAATGGGTTCATTTCCTTAGTTTAATTGTCCTGAAAAATCTGAGCTGTTTACTGCAATAAAGGACAGGAGTTTGCATTTTTCGACTATAAGTTTTCCAGTTGGCCCTGGCTCATTATGGACTTAAGCTGCTTCCATATGTACTTAATTTTCTTAAGAAACAAAAACAGCATTTTATAATATTGTTTACAATTTCTGTTGCAATATCTAAACAGGTTTTTTGATACATTGATGAAACATTATGTAACCCCTAATTTACATTTCTTCCTCAATTCTGTTATGATCCCTTTTGTTACTGTCTAAATTGAAAACGGTCTACTGTTTCTATGGCAACGTTCTTTTCTCATCCTTTTCTTCCAGTTGAAAAGATGGCACCTAAAGACTAATTTCAGTTCATAGAGGAAAAAAACTTGACTTTCTCATAGCCACAGCCATAATTGAGCTCGATTTTTGCTTTTAAAAGTCTCATTAATAGAAACAAAAGGAAGGCTGTTTAATTGCTTGATGAATACTCATCATCACAGTGCACTACACATACACCCTCTAATTCTATAAAAGTTGCCAAAAATTGCATTTAAGTGAATAACGAGCCAACTAGTGCCAGTAATTGGCTTAAAAAGCAATTATTGGTGCTAATTGGAATCAGTTTTGATGTACACGCATAAATTTAGGCGCGTGAGACACGGCTAAGTTTTACACATCCTGAAAAAAGGGGTGCGGAAATGGATTGTAGGTGTGGTTTTGGGTTATGCATGCAATTAGGGGGTCTTTTACAAAGGTGCACTATTGTTTTTAGCACGCACTAATGATTAGCATGCAGTAAATGCTAGAGAGACCCATAAGGGTGTCTCTAGCATTTAGCGTGCGCATATTTAACACACGCTAAAAACGCTAGCACGCCTTTGTTAAAGGACCCCTTATAGAATAAGGGGGTTCCACATGTAAATTTAGGCGGAGGCATTTGCATCATATTTTCATTTGTGCAAATGGACATGCCTACATTTTTGTGCAACCCCCCAGGACTAAAGCACTATTCTATAAACTGTGCCTAACTTTAAGCATGGCTTTAAAAATAGCGCTTTTTTTCAGCACCATAAATAGAATTCACCCCACAGTCCATTCTCTCTCAAGGCTGAAAAGGTGTACACCATGGACTACACAAAAATGTCTAGAGCTGTCCTGCTCAATCACTAGTTCTTTCTCTCCTTCCACCCCTGATCCATGCTCAGCCTTTTCTCCCCTTTCTTATTGAACTCACCCTTTCCTCAGTGCCCTCCAAACACTAGGCCTAAATCATCCCTTTCAGCAGCCTCCAAGTGATACCTCTGCATGGCCTATGCTAAGGATGGGCTGTCCTTTGCAATGACATAGGCAATGTCAATGGCATATCCTATATCATTGCAAGTCATTACTAAATGAAAACGAGAAGAATAAAACACATTTCACATTGGAAATAGTGTGCACCCTGTGGAAAGAGGGTGCATCATTTCCTGATAGTGAAACCACCATGTGTACTTGAACTCTTGTGTGTGTACAAACTTGTGTGCACATATGTGCCCTATCAGGAAAAGAGTGTATCCTCGTTTTGAAGTAGTGCACCCTCTTTCCAAAGAGTGTGTAATATTATCAGCAACTGATAAAATGACAAAATAGCTAAACAAAAATGAATAAAATGAAAATTCCTGTAATCAACACAAAATGAAAATGTTCAAAAGTTGGCAGCAGCAGTGATCCCCATATGTTGCTCTGCTGCCAACGTCTCCTGTATTGCGGCCTGCCTCTCTGACGTAACTTTCTGTTTCCTCGCAGGCAAACTGCAGTACAGAGGAGACGGCAGTGCCAGTGGCAGGGCAGCTTTTAGGATCGATGCCTCAGACTTTTGAAACAGCAACAAAAAAGAAGGTGGGCTTGGGGTGGGGGAGATGCTAGACCACGGCTGGGGAGCCAGGAAGGAGTTGGCAGGGAGGGACCCAATACTGGGCGCCAGGGCACCATTTCATCCCTGCCTGAGGCAGCAAATCGCCTTGGTCCGCCCCTGTTTAAGGGATGATGATATCTGATGATCTTAAGGTGGCCAAACAAGTAGAAAATACGTGTTTCCCCACCCTTGGATGCGAACATTTTGCGAGGACATCCTCATCAAAACTTTGATGTCCCTTTCGAAAATGCCCCTCCACATGATTACTGTATTTTGTATGACTAGCTGTTATTTGTAAATCACTTTGACACTTAAGCATACATGTATTATGTTGTTATGTTATATCGTATCTTGTATTCTAAGACATAAGAGTAGCTATACTCAGTCAGACCAATGGTCCATCTAGCCCAGTATCCTGTTCTCCAAACAGTGGCTAAGCCAGGTCACAACTACCTGGCAGAAACCCAAATCGTGGCAACATTAAAGTATTTCCATGTAACTCCCTCGAGTGTCCCCTAGTTGTTGTACTTATGGAACACGTAAAAAATCGATCTACTTGTTCTACACCACTCAGGATTTTGTAGACCTCAATCATATCTCCCCTCATCCATCTCTTTTCCAAGTTCAAGAGCCCTAACCTATTTAGTCTTTCCTTATACGAGAGGAGTTCCATCCCCTTTCTCATTTTGGTCGCTATTCTTTGAACCTTTTCTAATTACGCTATCAGGCTTATTTTCGAATGAGAAGGGTGCCCATCTTTCGACACAAATCGGGAGATGGGCGTCCTTCTCTCAGGGTCGCCCAAATCGGCATAATCGAAAGCCGATTTTGGCCGTCCCCAACTGCGTCCTGTCGCGGGGGCAACCAAAGTTCCCAGGGGCGTGTCGGAGGCGTAGCGAAGGCGGGACTGGGGCGTGCCTAACATATGGGTGTCCTCGAGCGATAATGGAAAAAAGAAGGGTGTCCCTGGAAAAAAGAAGGGTGTCCCTGACGAGCACTTGGCCGACTTTACTTGGTCCATTTTTTCTTACGAGCAAGCCTCAAAAAGGTGCCCGAACTGACCAGATGACCACCAGAGGGAATCGGGGATGACCTCCCCTGATTCCCCCAGTGGTCACTAACCCCATCCCACCCTGAAAAAAACAACTTTAAAAACTTTTTTTGCCAGCCTCAAATATCATACTCAGATCCATCGCAGCAGTATGCAGGTCCCTGGAGGGGGAGGTGTGTGTGTGTCAGCAGAGGCATAGCAAAGACGTGGACGTCCTTCTTTCAAACATTTTGGACGTCCTGAACTGCACCCCCCTCCCCCACAGGGACGGCTAAGTTTCAAGGGCATGGAGTGGAGGAGTGGCCTAGTGGTTAGAGTACTGGTCATGCAATCCAGAGGTGGCCAGTTCAAACCCCACTACTGCTACTTGTGATCCAAATAAATAAAGGGGGTGTCAGAGGCATAGCAAAGGCATGGATGTCCTTCTCACAGAAACATCCACATTTTGGAAGTCCGCCTAACACCTGGACATCCTTCACCCATACTCAAAAAAAAAAAAAGACGTCCCTGACGAGCACTTGGACGTTTTCACCTGGACTTGTGTTTTTTTAAGATTGTAGACAGCAATTTATTTAAGGTTGTAGACAGCTATTATACACGCAGCTTGTCTGCGAGCATGAAGCCATCTAGCTTGGCTGCTCTGCACTGGCTTCCCCTCCTTAGGAAGGAAATCATGTGCAAATGAGCTAACAGCGAGCAGCTCAATTGCATGTGATATATTTCATGTATGCCCGTTCCTTTCCGAATCGCTAAGGGATCAGTAAGGGAAGGGCTTTTTCCATTCTGTTAGTGCATCAGTTAGTCCACTGCAGTGCCCCCTTGGGTGCCCGGTTGGTGTCCTCGCATGTCAGGGGGACCAGTGTACTATGAATGCTGGCTCCTCCCACGACCAAATGAGTTGGATTTGGTCATTTTTGAGATGGGCATCTTTGATTTCCATTATCGCCGAAAATCGGGGATGACCATCTCTATGGACGACCATCTCTAAGGTCGAACTAAATGTTGAGATTTGGGCGTCCCCGACCGTATTATCGAAACAAAAGATGGCCACCCATCTTGTTTTGATAATATGGGTTTCCCCGCCCCTTCGCTGGGACGTCCTGTGAGGACACCCTCAGGAAAACTTGGGCGCCTTGTTCGATTATGCCTCTCCACATCTTTTTTGAGATACAGTGACCACAACTGATATAAAGGCATTATAGTATTTTCAGTCTTATTCACCATCCCTTTCCTAAAGCTTCCTAGCATCCTTTTTGCTTTTTTGGCCACTGCCACACACTGAACGAAAGATTTCAGGGTATTATCTACAATGACACCTAGATCTTTTTCTTGAGTACTGATCCCTAAGGTGGACCCTATAGCATCAGGTAACTATGAATCGGATTATTTTTTCCAATGTGCATCACCTTGCATTTGTCCACATTAAATTTCATCTGCCATTTGGATGCCCAGTCTTCCAATTTTCTATGGTCTTCATGCAATATTTCACAGTTCGCACATGTTTTAACAACCTTGAATAGTTTTGTATCATCTGCAAATTTAATCACCTCACTCATCGTTCCGATTTCCAAATCATTTATAAATATGTTAATCAGCACCGATTCCAGTACAGATCCCTGCGGCACTCCACTGTTCACCCTGCTCATTTGAGTTAGATGACCATTTAACCCTACCCTCTGTTTTCAGAACCTTGCCTCCTATCCCATAACTCTTTAATTTTCTCAGGAGTCTCTCATGAGGAATTTTATCAAAAGCTTTCTGAAAATCTAGATACACAACATCAACCAGCTCACCTTCATCAACATGTTTATTCATGCCTTCAAAGAAATGAAGCGCACTAGTGAGGCAAGACTTCCCTTGGCTGAACCCATGCCGACTCTTTCCCATTAAACCATACTTGTCTGTAATTTTATTCTTTATAATAGTTTGCACTATTTTGCCCGGCACTAACATCAGGCTTACCAGTCTACCTACTTAGTTCAGGGCGAATTACAACTAAAAAGAGGCCAGATCAAGTGTTTGGGATTTACAAAACATAATAGCTTAATCTAGGACACAAAATTTGTTTTATACAAAAGACACATTCAATTCAATTAAGCAGTGTAAAGTGAATGTGACAGGCTAGAGGTTTTGGTTTATTTTTTCATTGTTGAACTTCAGTGATATTTAGTTTATGATCACATGGCTTAAACGACTCTCGATGACTAGTTGCTTTTACTTAGGCATTTTATGTATAAAGGATGCTAACATTATTTTTTTATTACAGATAAACTCTAAGGGCCCCTTTACAAAGCTGTGGAAAAAGAGGCCTTGCAGTAGCGTCAGCATGCGGATTCACCATGCACCAAGGAACCCCTTTACTGCAGCGGGTAAAAGGTTGTTTTGGGGGTTTTTTAAGGAAATGGCCCTGTGGTAAGTGAACCACTTGTCACGTGGCCATTTCCCAGTGGAGCCCTTACCGCCACCCATTTAGGGTGGTAAGTAAGGGCTGGTAAGGGCTCCTGTACTATCCCGGCAGTAACCAGGCAGCGCCGCTGGGTAAGCTCCCGGCGCTAGAAAATAAAAATGCATTTTCTAGCACTGGAGTTGGTGTGCAGTAGAGGCCGGGACTACTGGGCTCCTGCAGTAACCCGATGGTAGGCCCGATTTGACACGCACCAACATAGTGGTAGCCCTACCGGCCTTTACTAAAAGGGCCCCTTAAATTGGACTTTTGCTGTGCTATTCCTGACACAGACTTATGAAACATGATGTCATGTTGGGTGTCCCAGCTGATTTATGGAAGATTGACTTAGCATATACTAGTATTTAAGTCTTCTTTTCAGAAAAGATATTTTTTTCTGATCTTAGTTTGATACATGTGCACTTTGAACATTTTTTATACATTTTGTTAGAATGCATTTCACATTAAACGAATTGGACTGAAATATTTGCAGAACATTAGTTGCAACCAGAATTTTATTCTGGTAATGGACAGATATAGTTTCCACATTTGAGGTCCAGTTTTATTGTAATTAATAATTTTACAAAATTAATGAAGGTTATTTTTGCCTTCATAAAATATGCATCTATGTGCTTTCCCTCCCTACATGCCCTGTTATAAACCAACCTCTTGGTGGAAGGATAAATCTGTAGCTTGTAACCTGAAGAGGCAGCATGAAACTTAGATTTTCATTCCTTGCTCTAAACAAACGAAAATAAAAAACAAACAGCAGGAATCCTTTTTCACTCATTGAAATGGATGTTTCAATAAACAGGAAATCTCCTGCAGTCAGGCTTTGCTTTTTGAGCAAAGAACAAAGGTCCTCTGAATCCTTCCCTCTACTACTTTGTCCTGTTTGCTTGCTGCATCTTGGACAAGGAGCACTGCCAAAGCCAAAAGATTTTAGGCAGTGGTCTTTATACTATGAACTTAACTGTTTCTCGCTGGGCTCTGTTCTCTTCTGTTTTCATCAAAATGCTTGATTTCCTTTCTTTTTGGTTCAATATCCACCTTATAATTGAAAGAGAAAAACACCTAGATTTCGACCCAAATCGGGAGATAGACGCTTATCTCACAAAAATGAATAAATCGGTATAATGGAAAGGCGATTTTGGACGTTTTCAACTGCACTCAATCGCGGAAGCGTACAAAGTTGATGGGGGCGTGTTGGAGGCGTGGCGAAGGTGGAACTGGGGCGTGGTTATCGGCCGAGGAGAGATGGGTGCGTTTCGCCGATAATGGAAAAAAAGTATGCGTTTGTAGCTAGAATTTAGGGCACTTTTCCTGGACCCTGTTTTTTCACGAATAAGGCCCCAAAAAGTGCCCTAAATGACCAGATTACCCCTAGAGGGAATCGGGGATGACCTCCCCTGACTCTCCCAGTGGTCACTAACCCCCTCCCACCACAAAAAAATGATGTTTCACAACTTTTTATTTTCACCATCAAATGTCATACCCACCTCCCTGGCAGCAGTATGCAGGTCCCTGGAGCAGTTGTTAGGGGGTGCAGTGGACTTCAGGCAGGTGGACCCAGGCCCATCCCCCCCCTACCTGTTACAATTGTGCTGCTTAATGCTTATTAGTCGTCCAACCCCCCAAACCCACTGTACCCACATGTAGGTGCCCCCCTTCACCCCTTAGGGCTATAATAATGGTGTAGACTTGTGGGCAGTGGGTTTTGAGGGGGATTTGGGGGGCTCAACACACAAGGGAAGGGTGCTATGCACCTGGGAGCTCTTTTACCTTTTTTTTTTTTGTAAAAGTGCCCCCTAGGGTGCCTGGTTGGTGTCCTGGCATGTGAGGGGGACCAGTGCACTACGAATCCTGGCCCCTCCCATGAACAAATGCCTTGGATTTATTCGTTTTTGAGCTGGGCGCTTTCATTTTCCATTATCGCTGAAAAACAAAAACGCCCAGCTCACAAATTGTCGAATAAAACATGGACGTCTATTTTTTTCAAAAATACAGTTCAGTCCGCCCCTTCACGGACCCGTTCTCGGAGATAAACGCCCATGGAGATAGACGTTTTCGTTCAATTATGCCCCTCCACGTTTTGTAAGACCCTATTCTATAACATCATTTGGGCACCAGGATTCCATTATAGAATATTAGTTTAACTCAACAGCGAAGCACCTTGGTGCCAGGATTCCATTATAGAATAGTAGTAAAAATGGCCCGTTTCTGAGACCAATGAAACGGGCGCTAGCAAGGTTTTCTTCATGTGTGTGTGAGTGAGTGTGTGTGAGAGAGAGACAGAGTGAATGTGTGATTGTGTGTGTTTGTTTGCCATAGAGTGAGGCTGTGTGTGTGAGAATGAGAGTGTGTGTGTGTGTGTGTGTGTGTGTGTGTGTGTGTGTGTGTTAGAGGGAGTGTGTGTGTGTGTGTGTTAGAGGGAGTATGTGTGTGTGTTAGAGGGAGTGTGTGTGGCAGGTGGCCCCCCTCCGTCTCCCGCCCTCTTTCCTTCTCCCCCTGTATTCCTTCCCCTGTCCTTTCCCCTTTTCTTTTTTCTGCCCTCTCCCTCCCCTTCCCTGCTTCAGGGTCCTGAGTCCCCCTCCCTCCGACTTTTAGGGTTGTCCCCCTCCCTCCCACTGTGTTGTTCAAGCTGGCTCCCTCCCTCCCACTGTGTTGTTGTAGCTGGCTCCCTCCCGCCCACTGCCATGATGAAGCTGGGTAGCTGGCTGGCTCCCTGTCTCCCACGTTGTGGCTGGCTGGTTCGTTCGTTCGCTCTCTCCCTCCCTCCCTCCCTCCCTCCGACGTTCAGGCTGCCTACCCGCTTGCGTGCCTGCCTGCATGCCTGCCTGCCTCCCTCCCTCCCTCTTACGTTTTGGTTGTGTCTCTCCCTTCCTGTGACGGTCAGTGTGGCTGGCTCGGTCCCTCCCTCGCTCTCTTTCTTGGTCGTCGTTTGCGTTCGCGTTGCGTGTGATGTCATCGTGTGTGGTATGGGAGCGGGTGTGCTTTTTGTTTCGTCGAGTGTATGTGCTCTGCCCTCTACGTCATCACGTTGTGACACGAGGGCGGGGCAGGCAGTCATGGTGGAAAACTGATCTACACCATGACCAACTACTTGGAATGCTGGGAAACTTGGCCTCATAGAACGTTGGAGGTGCGTTTTATATAGAGAGACTAGCATAACTCAGCATCGAACCACCTTAGTGCCAGGATTCCATTATAGAATATTAGCATAACTCAGCATCAAAGCACCTTGGTGCCAGTGTAGCATGATATGAAGAATTTTCAGAGTTATTGATTTTGCTAGATACAGATATATATAAAGTAGTTTGCAAAAACTTTGGAATCAGAATGCAGATCTGGCCCCCTTCTCCCCCTTCAGACCATGAAAGCCTGGAAGATTAGAACTGTTAAATGGTCAACCAGTGTGTAACAAAAGCAGGCTGGTTAGATACAGGAAAGTTAATCACCACATTCTCCAAGAACAGGGTCAGAATATTGACAGCAATCAAACGACAGACCATCTACCTAAAACTCCCAGACAATGACTCTCTTAATCTTCTCAAGTACATTCTGGAGTGTACCACAGTGGTTGGTCAGTCAGGAAACATGTGACCAGCTACCAAACAGACCGGTGGCACCAAGATGACTCAAGCTAAGTGATATATGAAAGTTTATTTCACCGCATATATGGCGTAGACATCAGCATCTACCTTATTGTATTGTTAAAGGTGTGTGTACAAGTATTTCATGAATAAGAAGAGTGGAGTTTTTTTTTTTTTTGTGAAGACTAGTGATTGAAGAGGAGTTCTCTAAATCTGGAAAGGTGTTCCTTTAAAGAGATTTCTCCATGGTTTCTGAAGTCTTTTTTTCTCCACAATTTTTCCTGAATATATGTGAATTAACACCTTCAATACAGGATTTCATTTAGTAGAATTGTGGAACAATTATTTTGATATATATTCTACTTATTCCTTCAACATATACCAGCTACCATACCCCATCTGCAAAACCAGAAAGAACTAGTTTCAGCTATCCCTGTTTTTGATTGGATTCATACACTCCACCTGACTTCAGCCTATGACCCATACTAGCATAACTGAGCATCAAAGCACATTGGCACCAGGATTCCATTATAGAATACTAGCATAACAGCTTCGAAGCACCTTGCTGGCAGGATTCCATTATAGAACAGTAGCATAACTCAGCATTGAAGCACTTTAGCACCAGGATTCTATTATAGAATATTAGTTTAACTCAGCATCGAAGCACCTTGATGCCAGGATTCCATTATAGAACAGTAGCATAACTCAGCATTGAAGCACTTTAGCGCCAGGATTCTATTATAGAATATTAGTTTAACTCAGCATCGAAGCACCTTGATGCCAGGATTCCATTATAGAATACTAGCATAACTTAGCATCGAAGCATCTTACATTTACCAGCCAGAGACATGACATAACTGCAGGTGCCTGAATGCTGCAAGGGTATACGTAACTTACTGTATTCTGTAAGTTGCATTCATAATATTGCTTAGTCAATTTGGACTAGAGTCAATAAATGATGCTAGGTGCTGGGATGATCCACACTAAGGTTGCATTCTGCAAAGAGCGCTTTGCACAGAGCGACCTTTACAGAACCCTAGCATAGCACATATCTCGCCCGTAGCTTTGGGCTCACTCATTTAAGCCTGCCAAAGGCTGATGTAAATAAATGCTGGTGCCCAACTAATGGCAGTGAGGTGCTTATCTGACATTATTCTATAACATTCTGGGAACACCTCAACCCACCCATGCCCCTCCCATGGCCATGCCCCCTTTGGAATTACGCACTATAAAATATAGATGCGCATGTTGTAGAATACAGCATAGGGCCCCTCCCATGGCCATGTCCCCTTTGAAGTTGCATGCTATGAAATATAGGCATGTATGTTACAAAATATGGTAAAGGGCAGATCTGGCCATAGACCTGACATAACTGTGGCAAGGGCTCATTTATTTTATTTATTTATTAGGATCTATTTACCATCTTTTTGAAGGAATTCACTCAAAGCAGTGTACAGCAAGAATAAGTCAAACATAAGCAATAGACAATTATAGAAGTAAAAATATTCAGGTAATAATACATGGTATGCCATAGTATGCTACATTATAATGTCAACACAAATGCAATAAAACATTTTAATAGCATAAGATGTAAGTAAAGATAGAACATACAGATAGATAAGATAAGAGTAACAGGAGTTAGAAAATGAGGGGACTAATTTAAAGAAAGTTGCAAATGTTCTAACCCCTCTTCCAAAATCACAGGGAGCAGATTTATCAGTTGTATCCAATTTTTGACCAGTAGCCAGTATTCCATAGATGGCAAAGCTTATGGAATCATTAGTTGCGTTGCAAATTACATCATATTTGGAGACTTTTCATTGTCTGCATAATTTTCTTTTTGGATTTAGGTCTATGCACTGTACGGAATCATTATTGATATTTTTGTTTTCTAAAGCTCGAGAATTTCTCAGTCAGGGAGTTCACTGTGCCTTGCTCCAGTTTGATATTTCAGGAGCTTTTTGACACAGTGGGCCATGATTTCCTGATGTATAAATGAAGTGAATACGGGTTATCTGGAGCCGTCTATAAAGAAGGTTTTCTGTGAAATAGATCATACTGTGTTAAGAAGAATAACACCTTTTCATTTACTTGGAGGTCAGATTTTGGTGTTCCATAGGGTTCACCATTGTCTCTGATTCTTTTCAATATGTTTGTGAGTTTGTTGGGTTTGGGTTTGGATGCATCTGCTTATTGCGGCTGCTCATATGCAGATGATATATTTGTATTGATCCCTGTAAAGGCAGATTTTACAGTGCTACTAAATTCTATTTCTGAGTGTATTACTTTGATTCACTCAAGCTAATTCTCATCTTTTGAAACTGCAGATAAGACTAAACTGCTATATCTCTGTAATGATATTTCTTTAGTCCCTAGTAGCATAACAGTAGCTTCTGGAGAGCAATTGAAATTTGAAAAATCTTCTAAGGTTCTGGGTATTATTCTGGACACTCAGTTATTGACGAATTTACAGGTAAATTATCTGAGCAAGAAGTTATTTCTTAAACTACGTCAATTAAGAGTAATACGATTTGCTTTCTTTACAGAACATTTCCATATACAGATTCAGGCTATAATATTGCCACAGTTAGATTATTGCAGTGCTTTATGTAGTGGAATAAATTCACAACTAATTAATAAGTTGCAATTATTGCAAAATACTGCAGCTAAATTGATATATGGTTATTCATGTCATGACCATGTGACAATGCTGCTTAGACAGTTCCATTGGTTACCAGTTTCTGCTCAGATAGTATTTAAGATTGCCTGTATTATGTTTAACATACTGCAGGGGAACTGTTTCTCTATCCTTCTGCAGTTGATAGCTTATCCAGCATTGCGAAGGAGCTCTCGTTTCTATTCTACTTTGTTGTTGGGGTTTCCATCTGTTAGGAAAATTCATTGTAAAAGGATCCATGATAATTCTTTTTCTTTTCAGGCTAGTAAGTTGTGGAATTCTTTACCTGAACAAGTTTGTGTGATTTCTAGTTATTTACAATTCCACAAGGGACTGAAAACTTATCTTTTTGATAAATATTTGAATGACTAATTTTTGTGAGCTTTCCTAACTTTCCAATTTATGTTTTATATTTATGTAACCTGCTTAGACTCTTTATTGATTTTAGTTTTCACCTTCTTCCTGAGACTTGCTCATCTGAACATGTATATACCCTAGAGGAAAGGAGAAGCCGGGGTGATATGATACAAATGTTCAAATATTTGAAAGGTATAAATCCGCAGACAAAATGAGACGGGAAAGTGGTAGAAGTAGAGGATATGAATTGAGGTTGAAAGGGGGCCAACTCAGGAATAATGTCAGGAAGTATTTTTTTCAGTGAGAGGGTGGTAGGTGCCTGGAATGCCCTTTTTGGAAGGTGGTGGAGATGCAAATGGTAGCGGAATTCAAAAATGCTTGGGATAAACACAAAGGAATCCAGTTTGGAAGGAATGGATCCAGAGAAACTTAGTGGAGATTAGGTAGCAACACTGCTAATTGGGAAGCAAAGCCAATGCTGGGCAATACTTCTACAGTCTGTGCCCTGAAAATAGCAAGGGCAAATCAAGATCAGGTATACATATGAAGTATCACATATCATATGTAACAAGTTTATTTTGTTGGGCAGACTAGATGGACCGTACAGGTCTTTATCTGCTGTTATCTACTATGTTACTATGAAGTAGAGAGTCTTGTAAGTGAGAGCCCTTCCCATTGCCCACCCCTTTGCATGCTATACCACTTACAGGCATCCTTGCAGAAAAGAGCTGAGGCATATTGCTACCACTTACTGTACGTGCATTAGTGAACGCCTACCCAAGAAAGCGCTAGTATTCTGTAATTATATGTGTGCCAGTGACACATAAATATAGGATTCCTGTTATGGAATTGTTCTTCACAGGTTTGATCCACTTGAGGCCGATACACAGTCAGTAGTCAATAGATAATGTTAAGCAAATCAACTTTGTTCAGTTGACTTTATCTAGATATTGTGAAGAGCAAAGAAACTACAAGCCCCAGAAGGCAGTGCAGCACCAGAGAGATTCAGAACCAAGGAACTACAAAGCCCAGAAGGCAGGGCAACGTCAGAGAAGTCAGGAGCTAAGAAACTACAAGCCCCAGAAGGCAGTGCAGCACCAGCAGAGGGATCAGGTGAAGGGAGAAGAATCTATGCAAGAGAGGGAGGAGCCGGGGTGTGATTGGGAGATGGAATCAGATGGGGGAAGGGAGGAGCCCCTAGACGGAGAGGAAGGGGAGGAGAGAATGGAACTGGAGGAGGTGAAAGGAGGGGAGAATGAGGAGGAAATGGAAGTGCTGGTGGAGGGCTCTTAAAGTGAGTTATGAACTGAACTGGAGAGAGTGAATGAAGCCTTGGTGAATTGACCCGGTGGGTGGATGTCAGGTGGTTTTGTGCTGACAAACGAGGGAGGTGGGTCATTAGGTCTAAGAGTGAGAAAGTGACTTAGACCATATTGCCATTGAATTGAACTGTTTAATTTCATTCTAAGATGAACGGTGTTGCAAAGCAGTGCTAAACTGAACTGTGTTTGAAAGCAGTGCTAAACTGAATTGATGAGGAAAACATTGCTAACTGAACTGAATTGTGGGCAGTGCTCATTAGCTGTGTGAAAGAGCAGTACCACTAAGTACTGGATTAGAAGCAGTGCTGGAGAAAACCATATTGAAAGCAGGGCCAAAGTGAACTGTGTGGAAAGCAGGCCCAAGCTGAACTGTATTGCAAGCAGGGCTCCAATGAACTGTGTTTAAAAGTGGAGCTACACTGAGGAGAGGGGAGGGCCTGTGACGCCTTAAAGCAGATTAAATGTACTCATGAGATAATAAAGCACTTCTGGTGATTTGCCTGTTGTTCAGAGGCCCTGATTGCAGACTGTCGACTCGGGAGTGAAGGGCGTGCTTGGTGAAGAAAGGAAGAGACTGAGAAAGAGTGGTGCGGATCTGGCGACTGAGCCTGACATATTATGGTGGCAGTGGTGGGATCACAGTGAACATCCACGGGAAGGAGGAGTGTCCTGGAAGGAGTGGAGGGAGTTCCGGACCAGACCAGTCGAGCAGTCGGAGCGAGGTGAGGGAGTCCTGGAGGTTCCTGAAGCCCGTCAAGGGGGCCAACGCTGACAAAGGCATATTACTCGCCTACCCAGGTAAAGGGTACCTAGGGAGGAGGCGAGGGAGGATACAGTAATTGGGGAAGCACAGTTTCTGTGCAGTGGAAAAGAGTTTGTGAGATACCGCACTTGGGTGGTTGTTTTTCTGTCATTTTTGCAGGTGCGGGGAATCCGGTGAAGGATATGGATCCCAAAGAGCTGTTTGCGTTTATGACGCATCAATTTCAGAAACAGCAAGAGATGGCTCATCAGCTGTTGGAGGAGTCGTTGGCGGCTTCCCAGGCGCAGCAGCAACCTCTCTTGGACTTATTTCAGGAGTTGCTTCGAGGTGGAGGACGGTTGTCTGACAGGGGGTCGGATGGAAGAGTGGACCGAGCAGAAGGAGCAGTGGGAGTAGGAGGACTTCCAGGAGTGAACTGGCTGCCGTGGGGTAAGCTGACTGAGTCGGACAATATTGAAGATTACTTAGGGGCATTTGAAAGGGTGGCGGTGGCTGCAGGGTGGCCCCAGGAACAATGGACAATTCGATTAGCCCCTACGCTGTCTGGTGAGGCCTTGGCCGCCTTTAGGACTTTGCCTACACTGGAGGTGGCGGACTATACCAAATTGAAAGAAGCTATTCTAGACAGGTATGGAGTGAGCCGACACACATATAGAAGGCGAGTCAGAGAATTACGTTGGGTGGAGAGTGAAACACCCCGGGCGTTGGCTCAAAAGCTTTTGGATTTAGCAGGAAAGTGGTTAGAGCCTGAAAAGAGAACTATGAATCAGGTAATGCAAGAGCTTGTGCTGGAACAATTTTTGGAGGCACTATCTGAAAAGTTTCGGGTGGATTTGATAAAGAAGGGGTGTACGTCACTTGAGGAGGCCATTAAAAGCATGGAATGCTTCCTGGTGGCCCAGCGGTATGAAGGGGGAGGGGGATGAATGGGGGAGAAAGTGGCAAGAGTAACAGGGGCCAGACCTTCAGGGAATGAGGAGAGAATGTGTTACCGGTGTGGAAGGAAAGGACATCTGAGGAAGGACTGTTTTGCGAAATTAGGGTTCACCTCGTACTCTCAAGGGCCAGTGGTGAAGCAATTGAGGCAAGCAGTGGAAATATGTGGGGTCTGGGTCAATGCTCTGCTAGATTCAGGGGCAGATCAGACCATGCTGTCTCGGGCCCTGTGGGAAAGAATAAAGGGAAAGAGGGGAGTATGTAATGATGATAGGGGCCGGGAGGTCAGCATTCAGTGTGTTCACGGGGCTACCACTACATATCCCCTTAAGCGGGTTGGTATAAAAGGTCCTTCAGGGTTACACTGGGTATGGGTGACCATATTACCCCGGCTACCTCAGGAACTAATTTTGGGGAGGGATTGGCCCCCATTTGTGCACTGTTTAAGAGAAAAGGAAGGGTTGGTCATTACTAGGGGGTAGAGAAAAGAGCGAGAAGGAGTAGAGCACATATTTTTCCCTTTCATTTGGAGGTACTAGGGGCACCTGGGAAGACTCGGGAGTCAGGGAAAGTAAAAAAAATTAACGCAGAGGCACAGGACTCAGACAATGAAAGGGATTGAGCAGGGAGGGGAGTTTCCGGAGGATTCTGAGGAGTTGTTGAGCAGGTTCCCTTATTTTAGCAGGGAACAGGAGTCAGATCTCACATTGAAATATGCCTGGGAACGGGCGAGGGAGCCGGTGGGGGGCACACAGGGACCCAAGTTTGTGATAGAGAAGGGTTTACTGTTTCGGGTGATACCAGCTGAGGGCAGTGAGGAGGAGATTAAACAACTTATTGTACCTAGGGGATTCCGGAAGTTGGTGTTACAGTTAGCGCATGACCATCCTCTGGGAGGTCATAAAGGGATCCAGAATACAGTGAAACAGTTACTAGGGTGGTTTTACTGGCCTGGGGTATATAAAGAGGTAGAGGAATACTGTAAATCCTGTGTGGTATGTCAGAACCTGACAGAGAAAGGGCCAAGGCCTGCTCCGTTGTACCCTCTTCCCCGAATTGAGAATCCGTGTGGGAGATTGGCAATGGATATTATCGGTCCCTACTTAAGTCCAGGAGAGGGTTTTCTTATATTCTGGTGATTGTTGATATGGCTACCCATTTCCCCTGGGCCATACCCTTGCGAAATATCTCGGCCAAGGTGATTGCTGCGGAGCTGATTCGGCTTTTTTGTGAGGTTGGCTTTCCTAGGGAGGTGTTAACTGATAGAGGCACCAATTTTCTTTCTCGCACCCTTGTACAGGTTTGGGAGGCTTTTGGTATTAAACACATTTGTACTTCAGCCTATCACCCTCAAACCAACGGCCTAGTGGAGAGGTTCAACAAAACTTTGAAGATGTTGTTAAGGAAGGGGTTAAGATCACACTTTGAAAACTGGGATCAACTTTTGCCTTTTGCATTGTATGTATCTAGGGAATGTGTGCAGGCTTCCATAGGAGTATCCCCCTTTGAATTATTATATGGGCGGGCCCCAAGGGGAGTGCTAGATATTCTCCGGGAACAGTGGGTACCGCCGGAACGGGAGGATAAGACGGTAGTAGAATATCTTCATGATTTGAAAGGGCGGTTATGGAGGTTAGGCACTTATTCCCGGGGTAATCTAGAGAAAGCCCAAAGTTATCAGAAGACGCATTATGATCGGGGAGCGCAGGTCAGAGTATTTCAGGAAGGGGATAAGGTGGTGGTTAGGGTCCCGGATAATCCACATAAATTTTTAAGTAAATGGAAGGGACCCTGTACGGTGAGGAAACGGTTGGGCCCTGTCACTTATGAGGTATTGAATGAGCGAGGGAAGCCTCAGACCTATCATGCGAACTTACTCCAGCCTTGACAGGAAAGGAAAGCCTATTGGGCAAAAGGGGAGGAGGAATTTGAGGAGGACTAAGGACCTCAGATATCTGAGATCTTTATTCCTAGGGCAGTGACAGTGGGAGACAGCTTAGAGGGTCCACAGAAGGAACAGATGCAAGCTCTGTTGCTGGAGTTTCAGGATGTTCTCACAGCGTGTCCAGGGGAGACACACTTAATCGTACATGAAATTGAGACGGAGAAAGGGAGGGTGGTTCGTCAGCGGCCTTATAGGTTATCCCCAGGTAAAAAGCAGGAGGTAGTTAAACAAGTGAAGGAAATGCTGTACTTTGGGGTGATCGAGGAATCCATTAGTCCGTGGCCGAGTCCGGTGGTGCTAGTGCCTAAGAGGGATGGATCCTGGCGTTTTTGTATTGATTTTCGGCAAGTTAATGTACTGTCTGTGCCAGATGCTTATCCTATGCCTCGTATTGAGGATTTGATAGATAGGCTGGGTTCGGCACAGTTCTTGTCTACTCTTGACTTAACAAAGGGGTACTGGCAAATTTCCTTATCTAGGAAGGCTCGGCCTAAGACAGCTTTTTGCACCCCACTTGGGTTGTTTCAATTCAAGCGAATGCCATTTGGCTTAAATTCAGCTGCGGCTTCTTGCCAACGCCTGCTGGACAGAGTATTGAGATCACACCAGGAATATGCTGCTGCATATTTGGATGATGTAATCATTCATAGTTCAGATTGGGAGACTCATGTAGTCCAGGTTAGGGGGGGTATTGCAATCTTTTCAGGAAGCAGGTCTCACCCTTAACCCTCAAAAATGCCATTTTGCACAGCGAGAGGTAAAATACTTGGGCTACCGGGTAGGAAATGGGCAGGTTAGGCCATTGTGTGATAAGGTGAAAAGTATTCAGGAGTTTCCCCTTCCTACAAATAAGAAAGCGCTAAGAAGTTTTTTGGGATTGATAGGTTATTACAGAAGATTTATACCTCACTTCGCATCTCGAGCCGCCCCCTTGACAGATATGCTGAAGGGTAATAGACCGAATCAACTCCGGTGGCAGGAGGACTCGGAAAGGGTATTTGCTGGGATGCGGTCAGCATTATGCCAAGAGCCTCTACTTAAAGCAGTGGACTTTGAGAAACCTTTTGTATTGCATACTGATGCATCGGGGGTAGGAATAGGTGCGGTGTTATCACAAGTGCATGAGGGAGAGGAGCACCCGATTATGTACTTGAGCAGGAAGCTTCTCCCTCATGAAACTAGATATGCCACGATTGAAAGGGAATGCCTGGCAGTTAAGTGGGCGATACAAGCCTGTGAGTTCTATCTTGAGGGGCGTCCCTTTAAGCTGGTCACGGATCATGCTCCCATAAAGTGGCTGGGTCAGATGAAGAACCATAATGCTAGATTGATGAGGTGGTATTTGGCGTTGCAACCATTTCAGTTTCAGGTGGAACATCAAGCAGGGAAATTAATGCAGCATGTTGATGTTCTGTCGAGGATTGCTAGTCCGGTAGTGAAGGAAGGAAAAAACAAACGGACTAGCAATCGTTTGACTGGGGGGGTATGTGAAGAGCAAAGAAACTACAAGCCCCAGAAGGCAGTGCAGCACCAGAGAGATTCAGAACCAAGGAACTACAAAGCCCAGAAGGCAGGGCAACGTCAGAGAAGTCAGGTGCTAAGAAACTACAAGCCCCAGAAGGCAGTGCAGCACCAGCAGAGGGATCAGGTGAAGGGAGAAGAATCTATGCAAGAGAGGGAGGAGCCAGGGTGTGATTGGGAGATGGAATCAGATGGGGGAAGGGAGGAGCCCCTAGACGGAGAGGAAGGGGAGGAGAGAATGGAACTGGAGGAGGTGAAAGGAGGGGAGAATGAGGAGGAAATGGAAGTGCTGGTGGAGGGCTCTTAAAGTGAGTTATGAACTGAACTGGAGAGAGTGAATGAAGCCTTGGTGAATTGACCCGGTGGGTGGATGTCAGGTGGTTTTGTGCTGACAAACAAGGGAGGTGGATCATTAGGTCTAAGAGTGAGAAAGTGACCATATTGCCATTGAATTGAACTGTTTAATTTCATTTCTAAGATGAACGGTGTTGCAAAGCAGTGCTAAACTGAACTGTGTTTGAAAACAGTGCTAAACTGAATTGATGAGGAAAACATTGCTAACTGAACTGAATTGTGGGCAGTGCTCATTAGCTGTGTGAAAGAGCAGTACCACTAAGTACTGGATTAGAAGCAGTGCTGGAGAAAACCATATTGAAAGCAGGGCCAAAGTGAACTGTGTGGAAAGCAGGCCCAAGCTTAGGGTTACCATTCGTCCGGATTTCCCCGGACATGTCCTCTTTTTGAGGGCATGTCCGGGGCGTCCGGCGGATTTTGCCCGCACCCACGTTTGTCCGGATTTCTGGACAAACGTGGGTGCGGGCAGGCGCGTGCATGCGGTGGGCGTGTGGGCGAGCGATCGGCGCCGTGGGTCTGGTCTCCTGTCCCCTCCCCTTCCTTACCATGTTCCCTGGTGGTCTAGTGACATCTTCGGGGCAGGAAAGAGCCCCCTCTTTCCTGCCCGGAGCACTGCTTCCCCTGTCTATCATCTTTCTCGGTCTGGCTGGGGATTCAAAATGGCCGCCGAGAGTTGAACTCTCGCGAGGCCGCTTCAACTCTCGGTGGCCATTTTGAATCCCCAGCCAGACCGAGGAGGATGCAGCAGGCAAGGGCAGGCAGCGCTCCGGGCAGGAAAGAGGGGGCTCTTTCCTGCCCCCAAGAGAAGACGCTACTAGACCACCAGGGCTAGATAGTAAGTGAGGTGGGGATATGTGACGGGGGGGAGGGGACTATGTGACGGGGGGGGGCGGGAAATAGGGGCGGAACGAGGACCCGAAGGGGGCAGGGTGGGGCGGGGCATGAGGCGTGGCGGGGGCGGGGTATGGGCATGACATGTGTCCTCTTTTTCAGAGGACACAAAATGGTAACCCTACCCAAGCTGAACTGTATTGCAAGCAGGGCTCCAATGAACTGTGTTTAAAAGTGGAGCTACACTGAGGAGAGGGGAGGGCCTGTGACGCCTTAAAGCAGATTAAATGTACTCATGAGATAATAAAGCACTTCTGGTGATTTGCCTGTTGTCCGGAGGCCCTGATTGCAGACTGTCGACTCGGGAGTGAAGGGTGTGCTCGGTGAAGAAAGGAAGAGACTGAGAAAGAATGGTGCAGATCTGGCGACTGAGCCTGACAATATTCAGTCTGAATGCCCAGTCTAATACTGTGTGAATATGGAAACCCTCAGGTTCTAACAGTATAGCTTTGTGTCCAGTAGTGAAAAAGGGGGAACTTTCCATGTTTGGGGGAAATGCTACCCATTTCCAGGGGTGGGCAGAGATATAAGAAGAGGAGCCATGGCGGGATGCAGCAAAGGTAGTTGTCCACAACAGCTCCAAGGAGAAAAAGAAGAAGGAGCCTCTTTCTTCTTTCTCAGAGATAAAGTGTTATTCTAGATTTTTGTTGGAATAAGTCATGAAGGAGACCAGTGGAGAGCCATCTAAGAGGGTGAGGGTCCCTGTGCCAGAGGGATAGGAGCCCAGTTCTTGTATACTGTCCATCAAAAAAAAAAAATTACTGGTGATTTTTGTGTCTGAAGAGCAATAAAAGGACTTGCTTCAGCTTAGCTGGGGTTTGAGGAAAAGAAAACCACAGTAGGGGGCCCAGGTCCATTCAGTGATTTCTCAAATAGATTGGGATTTGGATATCATGTAGATATTCATGTGCCTTTTATTTCACTAGGGATAATAACTGAAGACTTGAACTTTGGAAATCACAGACTTTGTTTTGTACCATTCTCATTTTATCTTACCGCTTGTTGATTCTCTTCTAAGGGGACAGAAACCAGCAAGCATTAAGCATGTACACATGCTCGCGGTCCTGCACCGGCTGGCTATGGTGGTTTTGCTGTTATGCTGATTAGAATATTGCCACCCTGGGAGAGGGAGGTAAGGAAAGGAGGGAGGGAGAGATGGAAATTTTGTGTGGGGGGGGGGGGGGGGGGGGGAGGGGTATATCACCATGGTACTTGTGGCTCCCAACATTCCAATGCCTATGATTCTGATAACTCTGCCATGCAGGTCATTGTTGTGTAAGCAACACTATTGTCGGCAACTACTCTAGTATCGCTAAATTTTCAGCAGATTTGCAGGAATCTGTAGGTTCTGTTTAGTAGATCCAACATGTTTATGGGCATCGCTGTTAGAAATTTTTCTGGATTTTCCTGCTGCTGCCTAGATTTCAACAGTTTCATGGAACTTTCCTTTCATAGCAATGTTTTAACAACTGAAATTGCTAGGGTCAAGTAGTGGTATACAGAAGGTGAGAAGGAAGAGAACCATTTTCCACTGGAGATAATAGGAAGGAGATACCATAGGAGCATCCAGCACCTGTTCTCAGCCACAGGAGCAACTCTTTCAGGTGCCAGTGATTGGGTAGGGGAGAGGGAAGGACAGAGGCAGCAAAGTAACAGTTAAAAAAAAAATTCAGAACAAGGCTTTTGAGCCACTTTCCATGTGCTCATGACCTGCCATGCCCTGCCCCTTCCAAAATAGGAAATCTGCCATGGAGGGGGTGGGGTTTGGGAAATCATGAGTGTGTACAGGGGCTGAAAGGCCCTGCACTGTGTGCTACTTTTTCTTTTCCGGTGAGGGGGGAAGCAAAAGGACATACTGGACTTGGGGGGGGGGGGGGGTGAAAGGGATGCAATAAGGAAATGCTAGATCTGGGAGGGGGAAAGGAAATGAGCAGAAGTGGTAGATTAGAGGGAGCAAAGAGCTGATGCTTGACTTGGGGGCAGAGCAAAAGAGATATCCTAGGCGTAGGGAGGAAACAATATAAACAGTAAGATGCTCAACCCGCAGGAAAGCAAGATGGGATAACCCCCTCCTGATCCCCTCCCTGCTCTGCCTTCTGTTGCTAGTTATTTTTTCCCTGTCTCCTCTGCACTGTCTTTCAGCTTGTTTGTATATCTGCCTAATTTTTGTAAGCCACATTGTGCCTGCATGAGTGGGAAAATGTGGGATATAAATGCACAATAAATAAATAAATAAGAGAATCAAGGGGGAGATGCTGGATCTTTCTAATGAGTGAGAAGTGAAGCAATGAAGAGATGCTGGAACCAGGAGGTGGGAAAAGAAGCAAGGGGAAGATGCTGGTCACTAATGTTCTCTCTAAGGTGCTTGGCAGTCCACCAGCATTCCTACCATTGGGAGTTGGTACAAAAATATTGTGGCTTCCATTACAAAGGGTAGACAAGAGATACAATTTTATATGAATAATTTGTAGTTATAGTTCTTTGCTTCGGTCTTCACCAAGGAAGATTTGGGTGGGATACCGGTGCCGGAAATGATATTCGAAACTGACGAGGCGGAGAAACTTAATGAATTCTCTGTAAACCTGGAGGATGTAATGGGGCAGTTCTACAAACTGAAGAGTAGCAAATCTCCTGGACTGGATGGTATTCATCCCAGAGTACTGATAGAACTGAAAAATGAGCTTGCGGAGCTATTGTTAGTAATATGTAATTTATCCTTAAAATTGAGTGTGGTACCGGAAGATTGGAGGGTGGCCAATGTAACCCTGATTTTTTAAAAAGGTTCCAGAGGAAATCCGGGAAATTATAGACGGTGAGTCTGATGTCGGTGCCGGGCAAAATGGTAGAGACTATTATTAAGAACAAAATTACAGAGCATATTCAAAAGCATGGATTAATGGTTTAAGCTGGCATGCTAAGAGTTATTAAATGATCCATTAGAATTTATGAATGACACTGGTGTAAATCTGGGCGCTGGCTAGACAAAACTAATTGCAAGAATTAAAATATAAGCTTTATAGGACGGCAATACTTGGTACAAATATATCTATTCAAAATCATTTGCTTTTGCTGAAAATAATTCTAGAGAACTATATAAAGTGATAAATTAAGTTTTTATCCCTACTTTTGGGTCATTCAGATTATTCAAAATCAGCCTTAGATTGTGAAACTTTCTCTTAGCATTTTCAGATAAAATTACTGTTATCAAAGCAGAGTTTAGAAATGCTAGTATATGCAATGCTGCAATAAATGATGACTTTTCTAAGCTTATTTGGTTCTATGGGTCTTTCCAAGATAAAATATCTCCTTGAAATACACCCTTCTATGTTTCCTGGACCCATTCCCATCACAATTGAGTAAGAAGTGTGGCAAAGGACTGATTAAGCAGTTGGGTTTAATCATTAGTACCTCCCTTCAGGAAGAATCGCTGCCAACTGTTTCAAAGAAAGTCATAATCTGTTCGATTTAAAGATGACATCACTCAGCTCAAACGTACCTAGTCATTTTAGACCAGTTCTCGATTTTACTTTCAGACTTTTGATTCTTATCAGTCTGAATTTCAATTAAGCTTCTGCATTGAGGCAGCTCTCATTGCCTTGAATGATGAGAAGAGATGGGGTATGGATGAAGGCTACTTCTATTTTGCTAGACCAGATGGTATTGCTGCCCTTTGGTTTAAATTATTTTTGGAAGACTGCTATCAGAAGGTTATGTGAAAAGAATACTTTTCAGCTTGTGGAAGATATAAACATGGAGGCTTTCAGGGCTCCATTTTTAAATATTTATTTGCATCTATTAAATGTTATCATCAAATCTTTCAGGTTCAGTTTTCACATGCATGCCTATGCACCTACCAAGAAGTGGATATACCTCTGTGAGTTATATTTGTCGTTTGGGAGTGATAATTGATTCAGATTTCTCTATCGATAAACAAATCTGTCCAGTTGAAAAGATGTCTTTTGTTAATCTTCTCTTAATTCACCAAATACAGTCTTATTTGTCAAAAGATGACCTCAGGTAGCTAATGTCTGGCACACTTTCATCTAAGAGTGCACAAGTCTTTAATAAACTAATCTCTTCCAAAAGAGGGCGCCCTACTAACAGTATTGTTCGTGTAATGAAAAAATTGGCAAAAGCCCCAAACAAAATGAAAGCTCCTGTAAAAAATATGGGAAATGACACACAGGATTCTAGAACCAGATTTGAAGGAGAAAGTGTATGACCCAATAGAAAAATCCTGCAAATTAGCTACTGGCTATGCCCCTGGTCATAAGTAGCTGTGCCTAACTTTTAGCATGTAAGGCAGTGTTGTGCTAATATTCTATAACGGTTTAGGCATGCTCTTAAGCCAGTGGTTCCTAACCCTGGTCCTGGAGGAACCCCAGTCAGTCAGGTTTTCAGGATATCCACAATGAATATTCATGAGGGAGATCTGCATGCAGTGGAGGCAGTGTAGACAAATTGTTCCTATTCAAACAAACCCTCGCAAAGAACAACCATATCTCAATTAATTATTACTTGAATTAGTTATTACTCTATTTACCATTAACTTTCTCTTTGCTTCATGTACAATTTATCATTCATAATATTTTAAATATTAAATATCCATAGTTATCCCCAGTATGTTTATGATACTGTATTGTAAAATTGGATTCTTACAACAAATTACTTTCTTATGCATTATTCTTTGTTACGTATCCTATACTGTTTATTGTAAGCCACATTGAACTCAAACTTGTTTGGGATAATGTGGGATATAAATGTCACAAACAAAAAAATAAATCTCTGTCATGAATATTCATTGTGGATATCCTGAAACCTGACTGGCTGGGATTCTTCAGGACCAGGTTTGGGAATCACTGCCTTAAGCCATTATAGAATTGGCGTTAAGTGTGCCCCTCTGTGGCACCTAAAACGAGGTGTGATTTTAGAGGATTAATGCCTATGTGCACACTTTGTGAGGCCACCTGCACTTTACCCAAACTGTTCCCCTTGAACACATCTGTACTTGGGTTGCATTAAAGAACACACCTTGTCACATTACACACAGGGGTCCTTTTACGAAGCTGCAGTAAACAGGACCCTGCGGCAACTGTGGAGGCTGTTTTTGTCACGCACCAGGGCCCTTTGTACCATAGCAGGTAAAAAGCCCCTAAAAAGACACGGCCATGTGGTAACATTATTCTTACCATGTGGCCTTGCGGGGGGGGGGGGGGGAGAGCACTTACCCACTGAGGAGCGGTAAGGGCTCTCGCAGTAACTGGGCAGTGCTGCTGGGCTAGCCCCATGTTAGAAATTATGGAGGTATTTTTCATAGCACTGGAAATGGCACGTGCTCAAGGTTGGGCCAGTGGTAGTTCCAGGTTGCCATGCGCCCCACAATGCGTACCTTTTACACATGTGGAAATATTATAAGAGGATGTTTACTCCCCCCCCCCCCCCCCCCAAGTGGCCAGTGGGGTTGGAGCAGGTTTGATTGCATAAAGATATGATTTCAAACTGTTTCTTGTTGGGCCTTAACTGCAGTTGCAAACTTGAAATGTTTCTACCTGTATTGTTCTTCTTAGTAGGATGTAGCCAACCTAGAAGTACAGATATGTAATGCAGCCATAAAAGAACACAGCAGCCTTCTGTTACTGAAATCTAAAGGTTGCAGCACCACAAGAATATTAGGATTTCTAGGACAAAAGAGTATTTGGGGAGAGCAGGTGAAAAAAGTGTATTTGTTATCCCACAGCCAAATCAGATTACAGCTTGGTTATACAAATACATTCTTTATACTGGTTCATACCTGAGGATTTCTAAGTATCGTTTACTTTTTCCTGCTGGGGTACATGCTTAACTACTGACATCTATACATTTTGAGCCCATCCAGGAATTGTGTGTGAGTGGGGGGGGGGAGGGGGAGGATCTGAGGTCAATCTAATAATTATGTTCTCTAAAAGTTGTGATGAGTTAGCAAAACATTGTGACAGTCAGTCAGGTCACACTGCAGGGTGTTTACATCATAGCAGGACCAGGTTGCAAACTGAAAAGGAAAACAGCCTGGAAAAGATCTAGTCAGAACTGGTCTAAGGCAATCCCAGCCTCTCTATGTGTCTCCTTTCTGTCCTTCCTTGGAGACCCCTAGAAGCAGAGATACTTTTCCTTCCCACTGGTGCTCTGGCTTCTATCCCTATTTTATTCAAAACAGCAATTTGTCTCTCCCCCCCCCCCCCCCCCCCCCCATATGCAACTGAATACAAGCTGTATTATGTTGTTTGCGGTGAAAGATGGGGCAAGCTGCAGGTTTTTCTCTAAAGCCCCCTGATATCTAGCTTCCCATTGCCACCAGAGCTTTCTTGTCCAACAAATCAAAGGATACTGGAAGGGAGAAAAACATGTTTTGCTTTGCAACCTGATCCTCTCTCAGAGAGCAGCATTGTAGGGCACTGACTGGATAGGGAGAGCAGAGCAGAACTGCTGTTACTGGGCAGATTGAGGAGAGCGGAGGGTGGAGTGGGGCCACTGAGAGAGAGAATTTAAAGAAATGACATAAGGAGCTATGGGATCTGGGTGCCAGTACTGCAGAACCTGGAGTATGGGTCTGGGCAAATTCCAGTTGCTACAGCAGGACCCTCCTGTCCTGGTCTGATTTATTTTAAACAACAGGTAAAAACACTAAGGAGGGGAGGGGGAGCTTTGGGGGACACGCTTTGATCTTCATTATATTTGTTTTTATGCTTTGTGATGAGAAAAGGAAGAAAAGGTACATATTTGAATAAAGCTACCAAGGGGCTCCATTCATCTTAGCATATTTTCACAAGTATGGAACTTGTAAATCTCTTTGGTGCTTTGGGTATGTAAGGTGATATATGAAATCTGTGGATTCTCACCACAAACTATCCCGATGTGTGTTACCCCCATGCCAGTCCAAAGCTATTGTGTTACAATCAGTGGTGTGCTGGTAAATTTTTAACAACAGGCTCTCTCCCCGGTCCACCTCGGCGCCCCCCCCCCCCCCCCGTCCACCACTGCGCCATCCCCCCCAAAAAATTCCAGAGCTGGCTATACCCGGGGGGGGGGGGGGGGGGGCGGCGGCGGCCAACACATTACTCTCTCCAGGAAAAAAAAATTAAATGATCCCAGGTTCCAATCTAATTCATGTTTAATATGGGATAAAATGCCATAAATAAGTAAATAAACATAAACTTTTAACGTTCAGCACCTGATTCTCAAAGTGGACATATTCCAAACACTATAATGAAAATAAAATTATTTTTTTTTCCTACCTTTGTTGTCTGGTGATTTTGTTTCTCTGATCATGCAGGTCCAGTATCTGATTCTGCTGCTCTCTATCTGTTCCCTTGACTCCGTTTCCAGGGCTTCCTTTCCATTTATTTCTTTTCTTTCCTCCTTTCTTCTTCATTTCTGGTCCTCCGCATACTTGACTGTACAGTGGATCCAGCTTCTGCCTATTTTCTCCATCCATGTGCAGTTTCTCTCCCCACTTCCTTTTCTCTCATCTAATCTCCTTCCTCTATCTTCCCTCCATGTCCAGAATTTCTCTTGCTCTCCCCGCCATCCATGTCCTGAAACTCTCCTCTCTCCCCTGCCCCCTCTGCCCATCCATGCCCAGCAATTCTCTCCTCTGCCCATCCATGCCCAGCAATTCTCTCCCCTGCTTCCCTCTGCCCATCCATGCTCAGCAATTCTCTCCCCTGCCCCCCTCTGCCTATCCATGCCCAGCAGTTCTCTCCCCTGCCTCCCTCTGCCCATCCATGCCCAGCAGTTCTCTCCCCTGCCTCCCTCTGCCCATCCATGCTCAGCAATTCTCTCCCCTGCCCCCTCTGCCCATCCATGCCCAGCAATTCTCTCCCCTGCCTCCCTCTGCCCATCCATGCCCAGCAGTTCTCCTCCCTTCCCTGCCCTCCTGCTCCCATCCAGGTCTAGCAATGTCCTTCGCCCCCCCCCCCCATCCTCCCCTGCTGCTCCCATCTGTCCGTTTCAATTACCTGCCTCGAAGCGCCGCATTATCTAAAGCCCGCCTGCTGCCCGTCTCCAGCTGCCTGCCTTCCCTGCTTGCTTCTCAGGAGTTGGTTCGCGCCCTTAGTCCTGCCGCGGGAAAAGGAAATGACGTCAGAATGACGTCAGAAGGCGGGACTAAGGCGCGAACCAACTCCTGAGAAGCAAGCAGGGAAGGCAGGCAGCTGGAGACGGACAGCAGGCAGGCTTTAGAAAATGCGGCGCTTCGAGGCAGGTAATTGAAACGGACGGATGGGAGCGGCAGGGGAGGATGGGGGGGCGAAGGACATCGCTACACATGGATGGAAGCGGGAGGGGAGGTAAGCATGGCGCCCTCCTGCCATGCTTACCTCGTGCAGTGGAGCCGGCTCGCCCCCTACAACAACCGGCTCGCAAGAGCTGTCAAAATTTAACAAGCGGCTCTTGCGAGCCGGTGCGAGCCGGCTCCAGCACACCACTGGTTACAATACAAGCAAGCAGAAATCCTCAAAACAGTGATTATAATTAGGGCTGCATTCAAATTAAAAATTTTAATCTTGCAATTAAAGGCAGGGCATACCCAGCAGTCCATGGGGTCCACAGGGGTAGACTGGGGGGGGGGCACACATTTCCTCCCCCCCCCCCCCCCAATTAGATATCATACCTTTGCTGGTAGGGATGCCAAAGCCCTGCAGGTCGAAGAAATCCACTGCCGAAGTGCCCCCCTTCCTCCTTGTGCTGCTTCAAGAGCAAGGAAATCAGTGGGGTGCCTCCAGCCGTTGATGCCAGCATACCCCAAGCATGCTCAGTTCATGCAGGAACTGATAATGCTTGGGGAGTGCAAGCATTAGGGATGACTCAGGCAGCGGATTTCTTTAGTTGGCAATGCTTCAGCTACTCCACCAGCTACTGAACAGGTACTGCAGCTTTGGAGGGGGCTTGAGTCCAAGGTTGGGGGGCAGGTCTCCAAGGCCCAGCCCCTCCCCTCCCCAGTGCTATGTCACTGATTAAAAGCCCTCTTCCTTTCTCACACCTCCAGGTCCAGCTCTCTGTCCCTTGCTCCTCTCTACCCCCAGGTACATGATCTCTTTCTCTTCCCTCTCTCCCAACCCCTCCCCCTGAGTCCAACACCTCTCTCTTTTTCTTCCTTCCACCCACCCACCCTTTCCACCCAAGGTCCATTATCTCACTCACTCTCCCTCCCTCCCTCCCTCCTCTCCCTTTCTGAGCCCAAGTTTGACCACATGGATCTTAAAAGGGGCGTAGCGGGGTATAGCCAGACTTCGGCAGGAGGGGAGTCCAGAACCCGAGGTGAGGGGGCACATTTTAGCTCTCCCCCGGCACCACCGACCCTCCCCTCCGGCACCGCCGCCCCCCCCCCCCCCACCATTGCCAACATACACCCCCGTCATTGCCGACACCCCCCCGCTGCCACCGCCGCCGCCACCAACTTTGACCCCCCCCCCCCACCGCCGACCCTCTCGACCCCCCCTCCCGCCGCCAACCCTCTCCCGCTGTCGCCATCGCCTACCTTTGCTGGCGGGGGACCTCAACCCCCGCCAGCCCAGGTCCTCTTCTTCCTTCGTTCTGTTTCTGAGTCTGACGTCCTACACGTACAACATGCAGGATGTCAGACTCAGAAACAGAACAAAGGAAGAAGAGGACCTTGGCTGGCGGGGGTTGGGGTCCCCCACCAGCAAAGGTAGCAGACGGCGATGGGGGGTTGGCGGTGGGAGGGGGGGTCGAGAGGTTCATAGGCAGGGGGGTCCAGGGCCAAATCCCACATAGCTATGCCCCTGGTGTAGCCATGGGAGGGTCTTGGGCATTCCAAAAATTTATGTGCAGTTACAGAATATGCCTGATCTGTGCCTAAATAAGAAGTGGACATTTATACCAGATTTTAGTTGGTGTTAATGCCTGTGCCTAAATTTTAGTCATGGAATGGCCGCTACACATATTCTGTATACTGCACCTAATTTTAGGCAAGGTTTATAGAATACAGCTAAGTGCAGTTTTTTTCAGCACCAATTTTTTTGGCACCATATATAGAATCTGGTCCTATGAGCTTATGTTTATGAGCATCTCTACAACTGGGATATCCTGAAAACCCTGACTGGCTGGGTGTGCCCCGAGGACTGGGTTGAAAACCTCTATTCTAGGACGTAGACTCTACATCCTAGAACTTACACCTTGAAGTCCATTTGTTCAATTGTGTTTTGACAATGTTGTTTGTATATTTCTCATACTTGTTTATCCTTTAGATGGTGAGTTATTTTTCCTAGTCTGTGAAGAAAGTACAAACAAGCACAAGGAATAAAAGTTGGTAAGATTTCAGCAAAAACAAACTTGGGAACAGGAGCACTTAACTGTAATACAAGAGGGGAACATTCAATAATATCCCAATTTGGCAGCTGATGTGCAATTCACATGGTGAAACCCGGAAACAGGGCTTAATTCTTACACAAGCTTCATTCTGATGAGATTAAGTCTCAGTGGCTAAATGTAGCTAACTCCCTCCACCTTTCTTCTTATGCTTTACATTTGAACTTTAAAGTTATGATCCAATGTGTGCTCTAAGGCGTTTTCCCAGGAGCAGCTATGTTGCCAGGACCAGACAGTGCTGAATGAACAAGATCTCTTTCACATACCAAACTCAACACACCGAGGCCGATGAAAGATTTTACCTAAACTCCAAGAAAATGTCTTCTACTCAGTCTCTAAATTTCTAATCTTTGATTATTATTGACAATCTATTTATTAGAACAGAAACATACCTAGTGAATTAACCTGCTTAATCTCTCCGATGGGTCTGCATTTTATTAGTACAAACAGTGCACTTACAAGGAGAAACCATTGCTAGAACTGGACAGCCCGGAAGAGGACAAAGCAGGAATATATATGACATCATGTTGGTTAAATTTACCGCACTGTAATGCTTTTTATTATTTCCAACCCAACAGAATGTTGGAAAGACATTATACATAAGGGCTAGAAAAATGTCAGTCTATCCATCTCGTTGGGGGCAAGATAACTCTCTGGAAACTTTAAAAAAATATATTCTCTTTCCAATTTTACAAAAAAAGAGAAACAAACAAAATAAAATAAGCAAAGCACCAAGTACCTATAAAATTTAAGGGGGTCGATATTTAAAGTGATTTAACTGGCCAGTAATGGCTCCTGGCTGGATAAATCACTTGGGCGGGGTTATCTGCTTATATTCAGAGGTGCTAAACCAGTTAATGCTGCTAAATATCACCACAAACTGCAAAATAGGTTTTGTTTGCAGTGTGTCCAAATCACAAGAGGGCATGTTGGGGGCATTTTGAAGGCGGGATTAGGGCGTGCCTAGCACTTGGACATTTTACAGCTATAATGGAACAAAACAAAAACATCCAGGACTAAAACCAAGATGTTTTGATCTAGACTTGTTTTCAGAACGAATAAGGTAGAAAAAGGTGTCCTAAATGACCAGATGACAACTTGAGGAAATCAGGGGTGACCCCCCCCCCCCCCCCCCCCCCCCCCCCAATAACCACAAATATTCAGCGGAGATAACCAGTTATCTCCCGCTGAATATTCACGGTTAGCTAATTATGTGCAATTTAACCGGTCAACGGCCATTGCTGACCAGTTAAATCACTTTGAATATCAGGCCCCATTACTTTATTCTACTGTATTAAAAGTGAAAGACTTCCTAAGGAACGTGTTGTACTGAGGTCTTTAGTTTGTGTTAAAGGACTGACTTCAAAGGCAATGCTTCCCAGGAAGAATTGGCAAGACAAGATTAAAAGAAAGTACTGTACCTCTGACTGGCAAAAACAAGTACTATAACTCATGCAGCTGTTGTAGACCAGCCTTTTCTAAAGGGATAAAGCAGCTTATAAACAATGTAATGTACACATGCTCTCTTTATCAGTTATAATTCCACTGACAAGGCAAACTTGTACAAGCTTGACCTTAGCAGAAGAGCTTGTCAGCTCACCTTACATTTAACTTTTACGGGTCTCTCATTCTGCTATAGCCCATTCTCACACTTACTCTATCATTCATTTTAATCATATACAGCCTTTCAGTTCCACATCGGTTCTCTCTCTCTCTCTCTCAACTATTTTCTGTCAGCCTGCGCTTCACAAAAACATTCCTTTTACCACTATCTCATTCTCTCTTTTCTCTGTATATAATAACTAATTCCTACTCAAACTTTCTTTAATTTTCTTTTAACAAACAGGCTTCACACATATACATACATCCTTACTTTCTCACTCCAACTGCCAAACTGACTCATCTAGAAGGTTTCAGTCCCTGCTCAGGTTTGAGACAGTTGTCTAAGCCAATCAATCTCATGCCTGAGCATGTGAATACTCTTGTGGCCACCTCTCCATCCACACTCCCTTCACGAGCTTATCTTGCCTGCACATATACACCCACATATGTACTCACACTTAAACACATGCCCATATCCTGCCAGGGCTCCCAACACATTTCAGCACTCTCCATGCCTTGAAAGTGGGCCTCTATTGTTCTTCGAACCCATGCGCTAGCCAGGGCCGGTCTTAGCAACTGTGGGGTCCTGTGCAGACCAGTTTGGTGGGCCCCTTGCCCCACCTAGCCCCGCCTCCACCTAGCTCCACCCCATCTAGCCACATTGACAAGATGTTTTAAACATTTTTTTTTATTTCAAATAAACACAAATCAAGCAAAACGTGTACAGAAAAACTAATTCAAATATGTAAAATGCTATCATAGGAGACTATTTAGGGGCTCATTTTCAAAGCACTTAGCCTCCCAAAGTTCCATAGAAACCTATGGAACTTAGCCTCCCAAAGTGCTTTGAAAATATGCCTCCTTTGGGTTTAAAAAGCAAAACCATGTGCATGTAAGAGCTGGATAAATGAATTAAAACAAATCCCCTTAATATGTAATACTTGGTAGCAATAATGAAACAGTGATTGAATATTCACATAGCAAGCAGCCTGAGCCAATAAATTTATTTGGGAAAGAGCGGGGTACAAATGTAATAAATAAATAAATAAAATAAAAATATTAGAAACTGTGGCCCTCAGCTCCTTTTCTATGGGACATCAATCCCTCATCTTCTTCCCTCCAACCTTTACCATTTCTCTCCCATTCTCCTTCCCTTTCACCTATCATATCCTTATCTACCTTCCCTATTCTAGTTCATTACATTCTTTTCACATGTCCTTTGTAAAGCCTTTTATGATCATCACAATTTATAATACTGTTCCTACATTTCCTTGTTTTTACTGTATTCTTTACCATGTAAGATGCTTTCTTTTACTATGTAAGCCGCACTGGACCTGCTGTATGTGAGAAAGAGCGGGGTACAAATGTAATAAATAAATAAATAAATATTTTCCACTGAATATAATTAACTTTGTATGACACTGGCTGCTAATAGTGTGCTGAACTGGACAATGTTGGCACATTTAGACTGACTCTGGACAGTTCTGCATGAAGGAAACCCTTCCCTCAATAATCAATACCTTCTCTGTGAAATAGTAATAATAATAATAAAAAAAGGCAAGTACATTTTCACAGTTTACCACTGCATTCCACAAAGCAAAAGAAGCAAGTTCCCACATGCCATCTTTTTTTCTTTTGATGTAAGCACAGGAAAAAAAAAGATTTTAAATGCTCCCAGGTTTCAATCTAATTCATGTTTAATGTAGGATACAATGTCATAAGTAAGTAAATAAATAGAAACTCTGAATGTTGAGCACCTAATTCTCATAACAAGATGTCTGTTTAGTGGCCCTTTACCAGGAGAAAAAAAATCTCTCCACGATTATAATAGTACTAGGGTGTCCCTTTAACCAACCCCTCCAAATGACACAGATATTACCTTGATTTCTTTTTAAAGTATCCTCCCCTCCCCATCCCTTTAACCAGCCCTTCCAAACAGATATTACCTTGATTTTTTTTAAACAGTATGCTCCCCTCTCCACCCACCTACTTATTCCAGACCTTCTCCCTGCTCCCCCGAGCCGCAGGGTGCACTCCCGGCACCTACCTGAAGCCACCCTGGTGGTCTAGTGGAGTCTTCGGGGTAGGAAAGATTCCCAGTCTTTCCTGCCCGCTTCCGGTGCTGACTGTTCTGTTGCCGCATCTTCTTTAAAATGGCTGCCGAGACTTCCACTGGCGGCCTTGCGGAAGTCTCGTGAGGCACCCTGTGGCTCGGGGGAACAGGGAGGAGGTTTGGAATAGGTAGGTGGGTGGAGAGGAGAGCATAATGTTATTTTTTTAAAAAAGTAATATCTGTTTGGAGGGGCTGGTTAAAGGTACAGGGAGGGGAAGATACTGTCCGGATATTCAGGAGCAACCACTATTTTGGATATTGCCATTGAGTATGCAACTTTTTTTGCCTGCGATGGCCAACATTAAAAAAACTCCGACCCACCACGGACTAAATATTATCCCAAATTAGTCTCATTGTTATAAATGGGTGGGGGGAAAATGACCCTTGCGCTTAACTAAGGGCCCTTTTACTAAAGGGTTGGCGTGCGGCTACCGCAGCAGCCCGGCGGTGGTTCCCACCCCCAGTGTGCACCATGCAGCCCGGTTACTGCCAGGTTAGTGCAGGAGCCCTTACTGCCACCTCAATGAATGGTGGTAAATGCTCCCCCTGAAATGGCTGTGCAGTAAGAGGTTCACTTACCGCATGGCCATTTTGTTTAAAAAAAGAGACAGCCTTTTACCCACTATGGTAAAAGGGGGGGGGGGGGGGCCTCAGCATGCATCAAAAATACACACTGATGCTAGCATAGGCCCCTTTTACAGCAGCTTAGTAAAAGGACCCCCTAATGTTACTGCTGCTCCTTATACCCTCACACAATTTATGGCATGGTAGCTCTCTTGTCATGATGTCTTGCAGCTGTTTGGCAGTTGCAGGATGCCTATAACTTATCTATTTTGAAAGACATTAGTACCATCTTCCCTTGCCACAAAAACAAGTTTTGTGAGGCAATTAATCACCAATGCCCTTAGTGCATGCAATTGCAACCCATGTGTCACTTCTCTTACATAAGTAAGGTTTTGATTTAGAAGAATAGGGAGGATGAAGTACTTGAAACAGAGACAGGAAAAGGAAAGAGAAATAGTTTGATCTTGAGTTTTAATCACTTTTGGAGGAGGATAGAAATCAGTGCCAAACAGTATTCGTATGCTATTTGATAGGTTTCACTTAAACAAATAAACTGAATTCAACCCAGGGACTGATTCCATTGCATATTTCCTTCTTCCTGTTTTGTAACTGTTTGGAAATATTTCTGCATCTGTAATCAATTTTCTAGTTTGAGTGTCCTATTTTTTTTATATTTGAAAACATTCAGCCACAAAGGATATTTACTCTTTTTTTGTTAGCTTCTCGTAATATTATGTTCTTTATTTATCTGCAGCTTTGTTTTTGTGGCTAATTTATTAACAATTTTTTTCTATTTCTAGAGCAAAGGGCCATGATATGAGGCACCAAAAGGACAGACTGAAGAGAAATGTAAGACAAGAAAGGCATGTGTATTCTTGTGGGTATGGGAGGAATTTGTTTGAAGAGTAGAAAGAGTAGGGATAGGGGACATGTAGGTGTTATATTTTTTATTGTTAAGAGGGTGTGTTGAAATTGTTATACACCACTTCAACAATTTCAGTTGAGATGAGAAGGCTAACTAAGGGTCCTTTTACTAAGGTGTGCTAACGGATTTAGCATGCAGTAAATGCTAAGAAGGCCATAGGTATAAAATGGGCTTCTTCGTGTGAACAAACCTTAAAGAAACTCCAGACAGCTCAAAACACGGCAGCTAGGCTTATATTCGGAAAAACACGATTTGAAAGCGCAAAACCCCTCCGTGAAAAACTGCACTGGCTCCCAATCAAAGAACACATTGCCTTCAAAATCTGTACCCTGCTCTACAAGATTGTTTACAGTGAAGCCCCGGGATACATGACAGGCTTGATCGACTTACCAACTAGAAACACATCAGAATCAACACAATCGTATCTAAATCTGCTCTACCCAAGCTGCAAAGGACTTAAATACAAATCAACTTACGCATCCAGCTTCTCCTACATAAGTACACAACTATGGAACGCATTGCCTAAAGCCTTGAAATCAACGTACGACCACCTAAAAACTAACCTGTTCAAAAAGGCATACCCCACCGATCCAACTTAAATGCCTGATCCCTGCAACACAACAAAACTAAAGTACGTAATGGGCAAAACGCAAGTCTTCCAATGTACGTTTCCCTAATGTGGCTGTGCCACATGAACTTCATCTTACCACAACATCACTTCGTATTTGTTCTCACCGGAGTCTGCAAACGCCTCTCCGGTAATATGTAAGCCACATTGAGCCTACAAATAGGTGGGAAAATATGGGATACAAATATAACAAATAAATAAATAAATGTAGTGCATGTTAAATCCATTAGTGTGCCTTAGTAAAAGAACTCCTAACTAAGGAGTCCTTTTACTAAGTCATGATAAAAAGTGGCCTGCGGTAGTGTGGGCATGTGTTTTGGGCCCGTGCTAGGCCATTTATTTACCACGGCTGGGAAAAAGGGCTTTTTTTAATGGGCTGGGAAATTAATGCAGGTTCTAGTCCAGCACTAATCACCTCTAGAGGCCTGCATTTGGTCCTGAACATCGGCCCGAAAAAGAACAGTATCACTTGGGACTTTGTACATATAAACACTGTTCCCTCTAAGCAGTGGCGTAGCCAAGGGTGGGCCCGGATGGGCCCGGGCCCACCCACTTAGGGCTGAGGCCCACCCAGTAGCAGCACACCTATGATGCGACTGGCAGGGATCCCCAAGCCCCACCAGCCGAAAACTCCCAGCATCTGTCCCTCCTGCATACCTTGTAAATAAGCAGATATTCGCCTGCAGCAAGTAGCGACTGATACATACTGCTCACACCAGCCCCACAGCCTTCCCTCAGATGTATCCCTGCCTATGCAGAACAGGAAGTTGCATCAGAGGGAAGGCTGTGGGGCCAGTATGAGCAGTGTTTATTAGTTGCTGCTCACTGCCAGTGAAAATCTGCTATTTAAAAGGTATGCGGGAGAGGGGGGATGTTTGAGAGACCATATGGCATGCAGGCGAGAGAGGGCAAGACCATATCACTTGTGGGACAAGGCGGAGTTCTGCCCACTCATCTTGGGCCCAGGCCCGCCCAAAAGTGGGTGTCTGGCTACGCCCGTACCTCTAAGCTGAGCAGGAGTTCTCCAACTGCATTGCTGTCAGTGAGGGGTAGTGCTTTAATATTGTATTTTCAATCGCTAGGGACAGGCAGATTCCCTGAGTCCAGTAGAGCTTGCCTGTCTCTCACAATTGCAAATGTGATAGCGAGACAGCAGCCTACACTGGCAGGACTATATAGGTGGAGAACTCCTGCTCAGTTTAGAGGGGACAATGCACATAAATAGCGGCATTTATACCTGTGGAGAGTAATTATCAGTGGCGTAGCTAGGTGGGGCACAGGGGGAGCGGTCGCTCCCCCAAACAGCTGTTTAGAAAAAATGGCGCCTATGCGCCTCGTGCTAATAAATATTTGTTTCTGCTCCCTCCCTCCCTCCCGAGTCTTTATTCTTTTCCAGTCTCTTCTGCCCGTGTGGTCACTTTTTACTTCCCTGAAGCCTTCTCCCTCCTGCGCAGCACCGGCGATTCACAGTAAGCCTTCTGCCAGTGTTGGGGCCTCTCCTCAGTCGCATCCCGCCTACTCTATTGCAACTTCCTGTTTTCTGCAGAGGTGGGATGCGCCTGAGGAGAGGCCCCAACGCTGGCAGAAGGCTGACTGTGAATCGCCGGTGCAGTGCTGCGCAGAAGGGAGAAGGCTTCAGGGAAGTAAAGTGACCGAACGGACGGGTGAGACGTGCAGAAGAGAAGGTGAAGGATGCAACGCTTTGGGGGGGGGGGCTGGAGAAAGGAGAAAGCTGCCCAAGGGGGGGCTGGAGAAGGGAGAAAGCTGCCCAAGGGAGGGCTGGAGAAGGGAGAAAGCTGCCCAGGGAGGTTTAATTGACCCGAGTGGAAGTGAGCCTATCTAGTCCACTTTAACAAGGTTTGGGTAATCTGTCTCCACCCCCCCCCACCCCCCGCGCAGCTGTCGTTGCCGTTCAGTTCAAAGCAAGCAAACTTATGATCTGCTGCATACACGTCGTTCTTTATTGTTGGTCCATCTGTAACAACGCTAAAGATGTTTCAGTTGGATAGGCAGTGCCTTAAAAGCTGGAGGAGTAAAGAAATAACAGTTGAGTATCACTAAAACAGCATCAAAACTTATTGTTGCTGGTAGAATATGGTAATACTAGGGCCCAGCTAAGGAATAAGTTATTTTGAGTTAGTCTTCACTGGCCCAAACTTGCTTTCCTTGTGCCATCACTATCCAGCAGGATAGGCAGTGTCTTGAATGGTGAAGGATAAAGGATTTAAAAAATATATATATTTGAATCACACATTATCCCAAGCAAAGTCGGATTCAGTGTGGCTTACATGTAAATACAGTGAGACAGAATAATAGAATTTAGTTATATCATGGGAATAAATAGATGGATGTGTCTGAAACATTTAGCAAAGTTGAGATTAAATATATACCCAACTGGGCATTTAAAAGTTTGTCCTTTACGGATACCACATGTTCAGAAATCATAGCCATAAGTATAGACAGTTATTCAAAGATTACCACATGGGAGGGGAAGGAGATAGGGGCACAAAGAGGGCACTACTGGAAAGAGGAGGAGGAGATAGGGACAGAGAGGGGCACCACTGGAAGGGGGAATGGGGATATGGGGACAATGGTGAAAAAGGGGTGAGATGGAGTCAAAGAGGTAATGCTGGAAAAGGGGGAAGATGGTAACAGGGGTAATGCTGGAAAAAGGGGGAAGATGGGGACACAGGACAATGTTAGAAAAAGGGAGAGGTGGGGACACCAGGACGGCAGATACTAGAAAGTAGGAGATGAGGAGACCAGGTAGGCTTGTGCTGAAAAAGGGGGGAGATGGGGACACAGAAAGGGCAGATGCTGAACTTGGGGGTAGGCTACTCTTATGTTATATAGATGAGGGTCTGTCTATGTTCTGCATGTGTGACTGAGGTGAAGGATTCTGCCAGCATATAGTTTCTGTGTAGGAATGTGTAACAGTGCAGCTTGTTCCAGTTTCCCAATAGTAGGTATATTGGTGCTCCAGAGCCCAGTATAATATATATAGCACTCTCTTCTGATAGGTGGTTTAGGGCTGTTATGGTGTGGTAAGTTTTGTGTTCTAGGGCAGTCCTGGAGTACACCCTTGCCAGTCACGTTTTCAGGATATCCACAATAAATATGCATGACATTGATTTGCATATATTGCCTCAATTACATGCAAATCTTTTTCATGCAGATTCATTGTGGATAGCCTGAAAAACTGAATGGCAAGGGGGTACTCCAGGACCACCTAGGGAAACACATCTCTAAGTCCCACTGTAATATTTATAGTATTGTCTTTTCATAGGTGGGTTAGGGCTGTTTTGGTGTGGCAAGTTTTCAGTATAGGTTGTGAGTGTCTTTTTGCAGGGGTTTGTGTTATTTCACAAAGTGTCTAGCCCTATTTGAAAGTAGGCTCTGGGGCAAGGGCCACCAAAGGTCACCCAAGATAAAAATGCTCAAGACTAGTGTTCTTCACATCCTGTAGAGTCGCCACACAAACAAAAGCCCATCTGATTTAAACAAGGTGTCTAGCTGTGGAAGGACTGGATGTGCTATTCCTGAGGTGATGGTCACGATTTGAATATTTTTATTTGAAGTTAAGAAGACAGGTTGCCTGCTCTGGCCAGTCCAGGGACCTCTTCTGCGTCCTGCCTACTGATGTAACTTATTGTTTCCTTGTAGGCAGGACGCAACAGAGACAGCCTGTATTAATCATTGCCCTCCACAGCCCCTAAGCAACAACACAGACTCTGCTGTCTAGCTGACACCAACCGACGCCTATTTTATAAAAGTCTGCTCCCCCTGAGATCAAAACCTGGCTACGCCTCTGGTAATTATATAACAGATCACAGCTTGGAAGGCCAAGTAGGTACCCAAGTGTCTTCATCAAATTGTCCTACAAAATGCAGCTGTACTTGAGAGCTGGTGTAAACTATGGGGCCATTTTATTATACCTCGGTAATATTTGCACTTGCTGCACAGTTAGCAGTAGGATGAGTATTACGAGACTACCGTTAGGGGGCAAGTGACATACTGGAGGAAGCACCAACTCGTGCGACCGTGGAAAGGGGCCGCTGCTGCTAGCATGTACATTTATGGAGCAGAAGAACCCCTGAGTAGGTCCCAAGGAGAGTTGGGGGGGGGGGGGGGAGGTTGGGTGAGGGTAGGGCACAGGGGGCTAAGGTTTACTTGGCAAGAGGTGATACTTCTTTAGAGGTGGGTGGCCTTTTCACTGGGGGGCCGGTGCCTTATTAGGATTGTCTGGGTTTCACAGGTTGGGGTATCAGAGATTCACTGGGAAGTATCGGATGCACTGTTGGTTTGTTGGTGTTTCAAGGAGTCTTTTTGGGTGCTATGTTGGGGTATCAAGGTATGAGCTGGGGGGGGTGTTGAGTGCCATGTTGGGGTGTTGGGGATTCACTGGGGGAGTTGGATGACCTTTTTGGGGGTCAGTTGACTTGAATGGGTTATTGGAATGTTTGATAGGGCAAGACCTTGTGGTTATGTTGGGGGTTGGGGTAGGAGTGGAATCAGACTTGGGGGCTGGGAACACACCATAGCGGTACTTGCCAGCCGCACTACTGGCTTGCGGGTAGTGCAACTCCATTTACCGCTTCTCTTCAGGTAGTGATACCTTTGGCTGCACTATCAGCAATACTGACTGCTAGAACAACGTGAACAACCCAAGTATTAGCTTTGGCTGTAAAATCACTCTTCTTCATTCAAATTATTCAATGACCATGGTCAACGTTGGCCATCGTTTCGCCAGGGCTGCGTCAGGACCATCAGTTTGAATGGATTGAAATTGATTTTGACTTATGGTCCTGACGCAGCCCTGGCGAAATGATGGCCAACGTTGACTACAGTCATTGAATAATTTGAATGAAGAAGAGTGATTTTACAGCCAAAGCTAAGTGAACATTTAAATATTTGAAGTTTAATTAAAGCGGGCTATTTACAATAAAGGAGGTTTTTTTTTGCCTGTGATAAAGAAGTCCAGCTCATATAGTATATTTGTGTATGCAGGAGAGCTTCTTGAGGCTTTTTCCTCCTTTTTATAATCTACTCCTTTTTTTGGTTTGCTTACTACTAACTGAGTTCACATACTAATGTTGCCATTAGCGAGCGGCCATTAACAAAAATTAGTGCGTGAGCCTTTACCTATTGTGTAGGTGGCAAAGGCTCATGTGCTAATCCTGGCTAATCAGCATATAGCAATACCGCCATGCTAACTGATTAGCACCGAAATGCCCACTATTTGCCCCCTCAGACACGACCCCTCGGCCTAAAAAATAAACTATATTTTTTAGTGCTTGGAACATGTGCATACATTTCAAACTTACCGCAGGACACCTCAGTGTGCCCCTCAGAAAACCCTTTTAATCTGCGATAATCCACATTAGTGCTTAGTAAAAGGACCCCTCATATTTTATTATGTATGTTTTTATTGTTACCTGCATAGAATGGCAGGTAGTTAAATAAAAATACAAATATATTTTAAATACAATAAAAAATAAAATTCAGAAAAAAAGCCATACCCCCCTGGGGTTTTACATGTGAGAAGGGTGTTAATTATATTCTAAGAGACACTTTTACATTACAGTTTTTACACTACATTACACTTTTACAAAGCAGAACACATTAATGTGTTCTGCATTAATCGGTTAATGCAGCTATCAGTCAAATCAAATCTTATATACTGCTAAATTCAGTGCAGTTTACATTCTGAGTAAAACTTAACATAGGCTGATTAGAATATATAAAAATAATAAAAGGTACATTATGTAATAGTCTTATAGATGGCAAGGGATAGAAAAGCAGTAATGGTTTGTTATATAACATTTTTTGGAAAGCGAAAAGTTTTTAATCTCTTCCAGAAACTAAGGTAGCTATTATCTGACCTAATAGCAAAAGGTAAAGAATTCCATAATGTGACTCCTAATACAGGGAAAAGAGAGCTAAAAATCTTTTGATACTAGATTCCCTTGTAAAACAGTGATGCCTTAACATCAATTGTTCTTTCAGTCTGTTAGATTGAACCATACATAATGATGAAACATTAATCAACAATTCAGATGTGAAACCATTTAAAATTTGGAAAACTAGACAAGCAGCTTTAAACCTGATTCTTTCAGCTATGGGAAGCCAATGCAGTTTGACAAGATATGATGAAACACTAGTGTATCTATTCAGTTTGAAAATCAGACTAGCGTGTGGTTAGCGTGTGAGTCCTTACTGCCTACAAAATAGGTGGCGGTAGGGGCTCACACACTAATGACCACATGCTAATGGGAAAATTAGCATGTGGCCATTAATACTGAAAATGAAAAATTCGGCCATTTTACCCCTGTGATAAATGTGGCCTTAGTGCGCGGGAATGACCCACATAAGGATGCACTAAGGACACTTTTTACCATGGTTTGGTAAAAGGGCCCTAAATTTCTTTCAAAGTTATGGGTTGATCTAAAGATTCCTTTTGAATGCGTGAAAATTTGGGGGTGGGAGGTTAGCCAAGAATTTCTCAAATATAGCTGAGCATACTGTTCCTGAAAAAGCTTTAAGATGTTATGAGTTTTATTAACAGTCTCTCCATTGGTTGTTTTTAATGCAGTAACCCATTTTATTTTTTTATGTTTTACATATTGGACCAAGAGATGGCTATCCAGCTTATTTTCAAAAGAGAAAGATGCCCATATTTCGACCCAAATCGGGAGATGGGCGTCTTTCTCCCGTGGGTGCCCAAATCGGTATAATCGAAAGCCGATTTTGGTCGTCTCCAACTGCAATCTGTTGCGGGAACGGACAAAGTTGACGGGGGTATGTTGGAGGCATGGTGAAGGCGGGACTGGGGTGTGTTTATGGGCCAAGGAGAGATGGGCTCGGCGCTCAGCCGATAATGGAAAAAAGAAGGGCGCCAGAAACAAGAATTTGGGTCACTTTTTCTGGACCCTTTTTTCTCACGAACAAGTCCCCCAAAAGTGCCCCAACTGCCCAGATGACCACCGCAGAGAATTGGGGATCACCTCCCCTGACTCCCCCAGTGGTCACTAACCCCCTCCCATCAAAAAAAAAGAACTTTAAAAACTTTTTTTTTCCAGCCTGTATGCCAGCCTCAAATGTCATACCCAGCTCCATCACAGCAGTATGCAGGTCCCTGGAGCAGTTGTTAGTGGGTGCAGTGGACTTCAGGCAGGTGGACCCAGGCCCATCCCCCCCTACCTGTTAGACTTGTGCTGGTAAATGGGAGTGCTGTCCATAAGTTCTGTTTGCTATATAGTGTCTGAGCAGCATATTTGCAGGTTTTTGTGTTGCTTACAAAGTATCTGGCAGTGAAGAGATTTTGTGTTACAGTTACTGTGGTTACACCAGGACTGATATGTTGCAAACAGCTTTTTGATATGGGATAGGCACATTCATACCAAACTTATAATTAAACAATGAAATATTTAATCATGCTTTGTTCAGCTGTGAATTTTAGTGTTTGATATGTCGCATGCAAGAACATTGTCTGTCAGGTGTGCCACAACAGAAGAAAGGTTGAGAATGACTGATCTCAAACTTTCTTCTGTTGCGACACACCTGATAAACAATGTTCTTGCATGCGACACATCAAACACTAAAATCCACTGATGTAAAGAGATTGCAGTTGTGACATCTAGCACATGGTACTGACCCATGTCCTAGATATCACAGTAGGCACGCCTCTACTCCACACCTATCATGCCCACTAAGTAGCATTAAGCAGCTAGCATGAATGTTTGACATGCTGCAGTTTTAATGTGATTTACAAGTTAATGTGGGTCTGTGCTAATGCCTAATACAGTGATTCCCAAACCTTGTCCTGGAAGCACCCCAGCCAGTCAAGTTTTCAGGATACCCACAATGAATTTTCATGAGAGATATTTGCATGCACTGCTTCCACTGCATGCAAATCTCTCTCATGAATATTCATTGTGGGTATCCTGAAAACCTGACTGGCTGGGGTGCCTCCAGCAGGGGCTTCGCCAGATCTCAAGGCGGTAGGGGGCCAGAGCCCAAAGTGGGAGGGCACATTTTGGTCCTCCTACGCATGCCTCCACCCCACCGCCACCCTGCCGTTCCCCACCTACCACCGTCACTGCACATATCTTGGCTGGCGGGGGTCCCCAACCCCTGCTAGCTGAAGCACCACCGCCGCCACTACACATACCTGCGTGCATGCTCAGTTTCATTAAAATGAGTGTGCTGGATGTGAGGGGAAGAGAAAGCAGGACAGGCAATGCCGCAGCACCGGAGACCAGCACTGGACAAACACTTCAGCTGGCGGGGGTTGGGGACCCCCATCAGCCAAACCAGGGGTATAGAGCCCATTTTTGGGGGCCCCAAGCCCCAGTGGCCTCCCATAGTTATGCCACTGGCCTCCAGGACCAGGTTTGGGAACTACTGGGCTATACATAGTGAAACCCATGCTAGCTGCTTAACTTTGTTTAATAAATGTACCCCCTTGTTTTCCAGCTTCAATATCTTGTAGTGTTTTCCATCATTCACATTTCTGGTTTGCTGTCAATTTAATTATTTCATCTCTAAGGGTAGCTTTTGTGCTAATAACTCTGTCACACAACTATTCTCATTCATATGCTTGTGATCCTAGTAACCATGTCTCTGAATTCTGAAATAGATAATTATTTTGGTGTTAAATCTCTAGAATTGTGAAGGTTGTGGAGTCAAGGACTGTTCCAGAATTTAAAAAGGCATGGGATAAGCATGTGGGATCGCTTAGAAAAAGGAAGAGTTAAGGGTTACAGAGGATGGGCAGACTGGATGGGTCATATGGCCTTTATCTGCCGTCATGTTTCTTTGTTCTAGAGGAGAACGAACATGCACTTCCAAACCCATATCAGTAACAGCATGGTCAGAAACTAGTAACTTTGATGCTGCTATAGCAAACTTGGAGGAATAGAGAATTCAAGATTTTTAAAAAGTCAATATGAGAATAAGAATCATGGGCTCCTTTTACAAAGTGACACTACCGATTAGCGGTGCGCCGAGGACTCCTTTTACAAAGCTATGCTAACTATTCTGGTGCAGCAAATGCGACGAAGCCCATTCAGTTCGTATGGGCTTCGTTGTGTTTGCCACCTGGAACCGCTAGAGTGGCTTTGTAAAAGGAGCCCTGAATGCGAAGAAGCCCATTCAATTCCCATCGGCTTTTTCACATTCAGTGTACTCTAATCGATAGTGCCACTTTGTAAAAGGAGCCCTATGTGTGGAGTATAATAGGCATAATCTTTTTGAGTCAGGTATATTAGATGTCATAGATCTATTAATCCAATTTCTTTGATAACAGGCTGCATAGTGGAATGAACTTGAAAAGATATAGCCCCATATAAGGATAGTCAGTCCATAATCCCATCTAAGGGGATATTACAATCACCCCCAAGACTTATAGGATAAGTTAATTGGGTCTTAGCAAAAGCTTTGAAAAAACTGTAGGGAGCATAAATAAATATTTCAGCTTGAAATTCTCCAGTTTTTATGGTTACCATTACTCATCACCTCTCTATGTCTGATTTTAGTTAATATTTGGATCAACAAAGAATTTGTCCTAAGAATTATAACACGATTTTTCCCTGTTGAAATAGAACATAAATCTTTCAAGGTACAAAATTCTTTATAATTCAAATGTGTCTCCTGTATAAAGATTATTCCAGGCTGTTCCTTTTACATATACAGAATATTTTTCTTTTGCTGAATAGGATTACTTAAGGAACTTTTACTAAAGTGCATTAGGCAATAAATGCAGAGGTTATTGTGCAGTAACTGCTACCAACAAGGCGGTTTATTTTGAGAATTATCATGTGCTAAACCAGGCATTAGGGGGATTTGGTGTTGGGGGCAGTAGCTAGCCCCCATATTCTATATATGGTGCCTAAAAATCTGCGCAGAAACCAAAGCATATATCTGCACCCTTCTCCTCCACCGCTAACTCCAGACTCTGTTCCTTCTATCTTGCACCATATGCAGTGGTGTGCTGGTAACTTTTTAACAACAGGCTCTCTCCCCGGTCCACCTCTGCGCCCCCCCCCCCCTCGTCCACCCTTGCGCCCCCTCTGTCTACCTCTGCGCCTCCCCCCCCCTCGTCCACCTCTGCGCCGCCCCAAAATTGCAGAGCTGGCTATAGCCGGGGGGGGGGGGGGGGGGGTCCGCAATGCATTACTCTCTCCAGGAAAAAAAAATTAAATGATCCCAGGTTCCAATCTAATTCATGTTTAATGTGGGATAAAATGCCATAAATAAGTAAATAAATATAAACTTTTAATGTTGAGCACCCGATTCTCAAAGTGAACATATTCCAAACACTATAATGAAAATAAAATGATTTTTTTTCTACCTTTGTTGTCTGGTGACTGTTTTTCTGATCATGCTAGCCCAGTATCCGATTCTGCTGCTATCTGTTCTCTTAACTCCGTTTCCAGGGCTTCCTTTCCATTTATTTCTTTCCTTTCTTCTTCATTTCTGGTCCTCAACTTCTGCCTATTTTCTTCATCCATATGCAGTTTTTCTCCTCTCTTCCTTTTCCCTCATCGCATCTCCTTCCTCACTCTTCCCTCCCCTCCATCCATGTCCAGCATTTCGTCTCTCTCTCCTCCTCTCCCCTGCCCTCCATCCACCCATGTCCAGCGACCCTCCTCTCCCCTGCCCTGCATGCACCCAGCGACCCTCCCCTGCCCTCCATGCACCCATACCCAGTGACCCTCCTCTCCCCTGCCCTACATGCACCTATATACCCAGTGACCCTTCTTTCCCCTGCCCTCCATCCACCCAATCCAGCAGTGACCCTCCTGTCCCCTGCCCTCCATCCACCCATACCCAGCGATGACCCTTCTCTCCCCTCCATGATCCACCCATGCCCAGCGACTCCCTAGTTCTCTCCCCTGCCACCCCCTCCCGAGTTGTTAATAAAATTCTCCTCCCTCTCTCCCGTCACCGATCTGACTCCTTTAATTCTTCAAGGCAGGCAGTCTTGCCTGCCCGCTGCAAGTGCTGACTCTCCCCCGCTGGCGCTGCTGGTTCGCGCTTCAAAATGGCCACTGAGACTTACAAGGGCAAAGTCTCGCGAGGCCGCCTCTGGAAGTCTCGGTGGCCATTTTTAAAGCGTGAACCTGCAGCGCCAGCGGAGGAGAGTCAGCACTTGCAGCGGGCAGGCAAGACTGCCTACCCCGAAGAATTCGTCAGGTCGGTGATGTGAGGGAAGAGGGAGGGAGGAGAGCCAGCTCGCGAGTTTCAACAACCGGCTCGCAAAAGCCGAGCAAAGTTAACAAGCGGCTCTTGCGAGCCGGTGCGAGCTGGCTCCAGCACACCACCGTATGCCTGGAATAAACTTCCTGAGCTGGTACGCCAAGCCTCATCTCTGGCCATCTTCAAATTTAGGCTAAAAACCCACCTCTTCAATGCTGCTTTTAATTCCTAAACCTAAACCTTCAACTGTCCCCTATCCCTGATATGTCCTGTCTGTCCTAACCCTTATCCCTTACTTGTCCTGTCTGTCTGTCATAATTAGATTGTAAGCTCTATTGAGCAGGGACTGTCTCTCCATGTTCAAGTGTGAAGCGCCTCTTACGTCCGGTAGCGCTATAGAAATGATAAGTAGTAGTAGTAGTAGTAGTATAACAATGCATATAACTTGAGTTACTAGCTAATCAGTGCTGTTAATTGGATGGTAACAAGCAATTATCAGTACTAATTGGCACTGAGATTTATGCGCACAACTTGCTAATTGTATTCTATAATGTGATGCACAAAAATTCTAAGTCACATAGTTTGAAAGGGGTGTGGCCAGGGGCAGGGCATGGGCATTTCTAAAATCTATGTGCATTATTATAGAATACACCCGATCTATGCCTAATTTAGGCACTGGGATTACACCAAATAAAAATGTGGCCTAAATGGACACAACCAAATTTAGTCTCGTGGCGAGCCGCTCAGCGTATTCTACATACTGCATGGAAATGTAAGTCTATTCTATAAAATGTGTGCGTACATTAAAGAATATGCCTTGGCATAATTCTTTTTCACATGAATTTTTCAGGTGCCATATACAGAATCTAGCCCTAGGTGGGTTAAGGGAGGAGTATGGACATGAAGGCGTTTGCACTTAGTGCATAATATACAGCATGCGCTAACCGTCACTTCTGCTGTTAGCACGGGCCCACTTACTGGCTCTGAAACAGGAGATGCTAAGTGCTTCTGCGCTAGCTGCAACCTTAGTATTGTGTGCTAATGCAATGTTTAAAGCAGGAACTGCAGTGGAAAATGGGTTTAAAACATTCATATAAGCAGACAATGTCACCATCTATATACCTTTCAATAACAGCATCACAAAGATACTGGATAAGGCCAAAAAAGGACTCAACCTCATGGAAAATTGGCCTACAACTGTCAAAATTAATCTGAATTGAGAAAAAAACAAACTCCTGGTTTTATCCAGCCAACATAATCCTACTACTTACTAAAACCTCATAATAGATCAACAATCTTACACAAACAAAACACAAATAAAAATACTAGGAATCATTCTCGACAAACATCTAACCCTTGAAGACCAAGTTGCTAGGCAAATCTCTCCTAGTTACACCCTTCTCCATCGCTAACTCCAGACTCCGCTCCTTCTATCTTGCCGCACCTTATGCCTGGAATAGGCCTCCTGAGCCATTATGTCTAGCTCCATCCCTGGCAGCCTTCAAATCCGGGCTAAAGGCCTACCTGTTTGATGCTGCTTTCGACTCCTGACTTGTCACTTTTATCTTATCCTTGTGTCCTTCTGTCTGTCCTTCCCTTATCCTTATTGATCCTGTCTGTTTGTCCTGATTTAGATTGTAAGTTCTTTTGAGCAGGGACTGTCTTTCTTCATGTTCAATTGTAAAACGCTGCGTACGACTGGTAGCGCTATAGAAGTGATTTATAGTAGTAGTAGTAAGTTGCTGCAATCATGTGAAAAAGCCTCAAAACACTATGGAAACTAAGAAGAATCAAAGACTATTTCCACAGACAGTCATTCTGACTTATAGTACAGACGTTGATATTGTCCGAACTAGACTACTGTAATGCAGCATATGTAGGCTGCAAAGAAAACCTACTACGATCGTTGCAGACCATCCAAAACACAGCAGCAAGACTAATAATCAAAAAGTCAAAATATGATAGAGCAACCTCACTACTCATAATGCAACATTGGCTCCCGATCAAGGCCAGACTATTTTTCAAAACCAGCACAATCATCTTCAAAATACTGTTTGGCATGTCACTGGACTACAAGCTAGACATGATCAAACTATTACCAAGAAATGCAAACCCAGAACCAGAGGTTGCCTACTACTTCACCTGCCCAACTGCAAAAATGTACTATACAAGTCCACCTACATGGTGGATTTAGCTACCTGTGCTCAAAATGGTGAAACTCAATTCCCAAAGTCATAAGAAGCATCACGAACTACCTCCAGTTCAGAACAGACCTGAAGACCTACCTCGTCAGGAAATTCTATGAGTAAAATATGCACTAATCATTCTGGAACAACAATACAAAACATAACCTCTAATTGTAATGCATCTTTTCATTTAAGAAATGAACTAAGACATTTCCTCAAGAAACCCAGGGGAGAGAGGAGAATCGCTGGGTGGCTGGAGGGGGAGCAGGGGAGAGAGGAGAATCGCTGGGTGGCTGGAGGGGGGGCAGGGGAGAGAGGACAATCACTGGGTGGCTAAAGGGGGGCAGGGTAGAGAGGAGAATCGCTGGGTGGCTGGAGGGGGGCAGGGGAGAGAGGAGAATCACACACACTCGCACCCAGTCTCACTTTCTGTCTGTCACACACACACACTCGCACATTCACTCTCTCTCTCTCTCTCTCTCTCTTTCACAGTCACTCTCACACACACTCTCTCAAACATACACACTCGGAGGAAAACCTTGCTAGCAAAATTTAACACACTTTAGCACAAGGGCCATAAGTACATAAGTATTGCCATACGGGGAGAGACCAAAGGTCCATCGAGCCCAGCATCCTGTTTCCAACAGTGGCCAATCCAGGTCACAAATACCCAGCAAGATCCCAAAAATGTACAAAACATTTTATACTGCTTATCCCAGAAATAGTGGATTCCCCTTAATCCTTTCACATTTAAGGACAAAACCTTGAGTTTAACCGTTCCTTTTGATCTTGTAAAATACCTGATATATTCTAGGGCCTGGGCTGTGAAACAAAACTTCAAGTATTTCATTATTGTCATTTTTTTTCTAATTTATAGGGTTGGGAAAGATGTGATAAAAGGGTCATAAGTGTTTGCATTTTGGGAGAGTTATTGATGTGGGGATAATCTGTTGGGGAGTGAATGTTAGATATGGAATGGTACTTCTGGTTCAGCTATATTGATTTTATGTGCTTCTTTATTTTGGGTAAGTATGATTTTCAATACAACTGTTTGAAGTTAAAATAAGGTGGGAGATAGGAGGGTAGGTGGGGAATGAGTGGGGAGGGATTTCTATGTGGGGAGAAAACATGCGTATTTTTGTTGGACGATGAAGGGAAGTTTATGGAAATTGTTGAATTGTTTACAGAATGATTTTTGTACAAATCTGAACTTTCTTGTTCAAGAAAAATTGTTTAAACATAAAACTTCAAGTATTTCATACCAAACCACATAATACATTCAAGTATTTCTGGGTGTGCAAAATAGAACAAACAAGCTGCAACAAGTAGCAAACAACATTGTTATGAATATTTGTGGCTGATGAGCACTTCAAGCAGCCACCCAAAGTCAGTTCCCATTAGGACAAAAAAAGTTATTGTATACAACCCAAACATAGGGGAAGTCAAGAAAATAGAATGAAAGAGAAAATCTAGTGCTAATACTGAGGGGTCGATATGCAAAGGGATTTAACCAGCCAGAAATAGTTGCTGGCTGGTTAAATCGCATATTGGGGCTAACTGGTTATATTCAGTGGCACATAACCAGTTAGTGAATATGTCCGGTTAGCACCCCACGTCGAAACTAGCTATGTTGATGGAATTCTGGGGGCGGAGTCAGCACTTGGCCAGCCGATATTCAGCCCTTAAACGGTCAAAAGTAACTGCATATATAGGACCACATAAAAGTCAGATCTATCTTTATATGGTTCACCATGGCTGTTTAAGTACTGAATATTTCACATAACTGGCTATGTTTTTACCGGTTCCATATATCTGGAATTTCAATGCCGGAGCCCAGACATGGCCTGGCATTTAATTTCTGGGGATAATGCTGACAGAAATCAGCAAAACGCTGATCACTGCCAGCTGAATATCAGGCCCATAGTGTATAAAGTTGATTCTTAATTCAGAATACTCAGTGTAGTGATAGTTTAAGCTATACCTCCTCCCCCAGATTCTATAAATGGCGACTAAAGTTGGTGCACAAATCTGCATGCATAGCCTTGCAACTTAATTGTTTAACAAGTAAACCAGTGCTGATAATTGGCTAATAAGCAATTATTGGGCTTAATTAGCATCAATTAGAATTTACATGTGAAACTTTCTAAGCATATTCTGAAAAGTGATTCATGGTAATTCTAATGTGTGGATCACAAAAGGGGGCATGGCCATGGGATGGGCATGGGTGGGCTATGGGTTTTCCTGAAAATTACATGTATTATTACAGAATATGCCTGATCCACACCTAAATAAGATGTGGGCAGTTACACCAGGTTTTAGTTAGCATAAATGGCTGCACCTAAATTTTAGTTGTGGGACAGCCACTATGCATATTCTATAAACCCTACCTAACTTTAGGTGAGGTTTATAAGAACATAAGAGTAACCATACTGGGTCAGACCAATGGTTCATCTAGTCCAGTATTCTGTTTTCCAAACAGAGGCCAAGTCAGGTCACAAGTACCTGGAAGAAACCCAATTAGCAGCAACATTCCATGCTACCAATCCCAGGGCAAGCAGTTTCTTCCCATGTCTGTCTCAATAACAGACTATGGACTTTTCCTTCAGGAATCTGTCCAAACCTTTTTTAAACCCAGATGTGTTAACCTCTGTTACTACATCCTCTGGCAAAGAGTTCCAGATCTTAACTATTCATTGAGTGAAAAAAAATATTTCCTTCTATTTGTTTTAAAAGTATTTCCATGTAACTTCCTCGAGTGTCCCCTAGTCTTTGTACTTTTAGAACGAGTAAAAAAATCGATTTAATTCTACTCATTCTAAACCACTCAGGATTTTGTAGACCTCAATCACATCTCCTCTCAGCTGTCTCTTTTCCAAGCTGAAGAGCCCTAATCTCTTTAGTCTTTCCTCATACAAGAGGAGTTCCATCCCCTTTATCATTTTGGTCGCTTTTCTTTGCACCTTTTCTAATTCCGCTATATCTTTTTTCAGAAACAGCGAGCAGAAGTGAATGCAATACTCAAGGTATGGTCACATCATGGAGCGATATAAAGGCAATATAGTATTTTTGGTCTTATTCACTATTTCTTTCCTAATAATTCCTAGCATTCTGTTTGCTTTTTTGGCCACCACCGCACACTAAGCAGAAGATTTCCGCGTATTATCTACAGTGTAATCACCTATAATGTGAAACAAGTGAAATTTGAAAAGGAACTATCATCATACATGTTCCACATGCAGCACCAATAAAAATAATAATTGGTCAAATCACCACCATCGGTTTGCAGAAGGGAAACTGTTAAGAAGAAAGTCAAAACATTTATCAATTAAAAGGCCATGTCACTTCAGTCAATGTTGATCACAATCAGATGAAAGTAGAACACAATATAATCCATAACAATTTTACTATCCCAAATACTATAGATGAAACTGAATCACTTATCTCTTATGTTAGTTCTCCTCTGGTAGGATGAATGCTGACTCTCCAAAACTGCGTGACGGCCCATATCCAGTTTATTGTGTACAGTGTTTTTGTGTCCTGCTGTTGAGGGCCGTTGCCAACATCTACATGGTCACGTGGAGGGGCATTTTCAAAAGAAATGTCCAAGTTGCGATTTGGACATCCTTGCAAAACGGCAAAATCCAGGGGCGGGGAAACCCATATTTTCAAAAAAAGATGGACGTCCATCTTTCGTTTCGAAAATACCATCAGATACGTCCAAATCCTTAAATTTGGACATCCCTAGACATGGATGTTTCTGACTTTCGACGATTTTCGAAACCAAAGACATCCATGTCAAAAACATCCTAATGTAAGCCATTTGGATATGGGAGGAGCCAGCATTTGTAGTGCACTGGTCCCCTTGACATGCCAGGACAGCAACCGGGCACACTAGGGGGCACTGCAGTGGATTTCATAAATTGCTCCCAGGAACATAGCTCCTTTACCTTGTGTGCTGAGTCCCCCAACCCCCCCCCCCCCAAAAAAAACCCCACTACCCACAACTGTACACCACTACCGCCCTTATGGGTGAATGGGGGCACCTAGATGTAGGTACAGTGGGTTTGAGGTAGGTTTTGGAGGGCTTGCTGTTTCCTCCACAAATGTAACAGGTGGGGGGGGGGGTATGGGCCTGGGTCCGCCTATCTGAAGTGCACTGCAGTACCCACTAAAACTGCTCCTGGGACCTGCATGCGCTGTCATGGACCTGAGTATGACATCTGAGGCTGGCACAAAATGTTTTTAAAGATGTTTTTTGAAGGTGGGAGGGGTTTAGTGACCATTGGGGGAGTAAAGGGAGGTCATCCCTGATTCCCTCTGGTGGTCATCTGGTTATTTCGGATACCTTTTTGTGCCTTATTCCTAATAAAAACACATCCGGGTGAAAACGTACAAGTGTTCGTCAGGGACATCCTTGTTTCTTTCGATTATGGGTCAAAGACATCCAAGTGTGAGGCACGCCCAAGTCCCGCCTTTGCTACGCCTCCGACACGCCCCCTTGAAATTTGGACGTCCTTGCGACGGACTGGAGTTGGAGACGTCCAAACTCGGGTTTCAATTATACTGATTTGGATGTCTCTGAGAGAAGGACGTCCATCTTCCAATTTATGTCAAAAGATGGACGTCCTTCTCTTTCGAAAATGAGCCCATTAGGGGCCCTTTTATAAAGCAGCGGTAAGCCCAACACGGGCTTACCACTCACTCTTCCAGAACTACCGCTGGTCCAATGCAGCCACCGGACGAGCAAGTGCCATTTCCAGAGGAAACAGAAAACCCCTGGAAATGGCTTGTGTGACGGTAACCCGGCGGTAACTGTGCATTGCTGCATGCTACCCAGTTACCACCGGGTTAGCATGGGAGCCCTTATGGCCACCTCAATGGGTGGCGGTAAGGGCTCCCCTCATTGCCATGGTGTCAGGGGGCTTTTTATCCGTTGCAGTAAAAAGGGCCATGGTGCATGGGAAAAATGGCTCCCACCACTAGCACAGGGCCCTTTTCCCCACAGCTTGGTAAAAGGACCCCTTAAACACACTTAAAAGGGCACACTCCCTTTATAGACTAATACTTAGTGCTCAAGTTTTTCTGTACTATTTATTGAATTCCATCCACGTTGCCTTACTTTATATTCATATATCAATATACAGTATACCTATATAAAACCACTTGAAATAACTGCAGCTACTCAACACCAGCAAGGTATCTCAAAAATCTTTACCCCTGTTTAAGTCATCCCAAATTTGCATGCATCCTCTCATAATAGCAGTTTCCATTCCTTCACACAACCCCTCTGCCCCTGTAAATGGGACAGGGGGTGGCCACATACATGGCCTACCAAATAACCTTATTGCACAAAAGATCTGAAACATGAACAAACAGCACCAAGTGTCTTATTCATTTTTTGGTCTCATTCATTTGGAAAATCTGGCACCTTAAAGTGTGTGCTGTTCAATTATCCAGAGCAGGTTTAGCAGGTTTCTTGTGGGTGAAAACATTTTAGAACCCCTGAAGTTAACCTTCACGCCTCATTGTTCAATGTACAGTATAAGTACAGTAAGATGAGATTTTCAGAGCAAAGCGGAAACTTGCATGCAAGAGTCCCAGATAAAAGTGGCATTACGTTACTGTACTTTTCTATGCCCTGCTAGAAGGAAGCTCACTGTTGGAGTGTGGTTTATTTATGATAGAGGAATGCATATCATGTGTTATCTAATAATCTGCATAATTCATTTCACTGAAAGTAAGTCAACATCAAGAAAAGGGGTACTCTGTGAAAGCTTTTTTGCTTTCCTAACAATGAAATCCTCTGTTTGTATTAGTTTAAATCTTTTTATTGCAACAAAAATATACAACTGAACAAAAATATAGCATTCATAAGAACAATATAATGGAAGGCTTGATTTCTTATAGCCCTCCTATCATAGATCTTATACAGTAATCCTCATCCCCTCCCCTTCCACCCCCACCCCTGATATCCCACCAGACCTGGCAACAAATACATTAAATGAAACAACAAATCAGTACCTAAAGCATAGTTTAGTACAACAAAAAGGGTACCTCGCCTTATCAGCAATTAAAAAATCAAACTTCTGACTGTAGGCGATAGAGACTGACTATAGGGGTCCCAAACAGAAAGGTATGCTTTTTCTCTTTTCGCAGAAGTACTGGCTTCTCTCACCTCCCATAATGCCAGCTGATGGACTCAAGAACGCCATAGCCAAAAAGAAGGGGGCTTAGGATCCAACCACGACCATAGTATACATTTCTTCTCCACAACAAGGAACTTCCTAAGAAGGATTTTATTGTCCTTTCCCACAACCCAGGTCCCCTTTGACATGTCAAACAAAACAGTCTCCACCATTAAACTGACCTGTTGGTGTAACAAGGTGCTCAAATACAGTGCTATTTTGGATCAAAAATGTTGTATATGTTTACAGTCCCATTGAGTGTGATAAAAGCTTTTATCTCCTTGGTTACATCTGACACAAGTCGGAAAGGGCTGCCTCCCTGACCTGTACATCTGAAGCTGAGTGAAGTATGCTCTGTACAGCACCCAGAACGCACACTCCTGTAAATCTGCACCATGTATCAATTGTGGTATTCTTTAAAGGTATAAACCACGTTCCACCCTAATAGCAACTTCCCTAAATCTGACTCCTCCCCTTTTAAAAAAAATTCTACAATCCTTCCCCCCCCCCCCCCCCCCCCGTGTCTGAACCGTTTTGAAAAGATCTGAAATAGTCACACATAAGCACCGCCACGCTGGGAAAAGACCCAAGGTCCATCAAGCCCAGCACTCCGTCTCCGACAGCGGCCAATCCATGCCCCAAGAACCTGGCAAAAACCCAAAAGTTAATAACGATCAATGGACTTTTCCTTCAGGAATCTATCCAGACCCCCTTTAAACTCAGCAAGGCCAGCTGCCATCACTACCTTCTCCGGCAATGAGTTCCAGAGTCTAACCTCTCCGTGGTCCTCTATTTGCATTAAAAGATGTAATAGGATCATACATAGTTTCATGACCTTGTGCAGAAATATAGAAACAGAGACAATGCAAGCAGATAAAGACCATAGCCTATCCAGTCTGCCCATCCATGCTACTTTCCGTTCTTCTCCCTTACAGATCCTATGTACTTGTCCCAAGTTTTCTTGAATTCAGATACAGTTTTCATCTCCACCACCTATACTGGGAAGCTATTCCATTAATTCAGCACCTTTTCCACAAAGAAGTATTTCCTCAGGTTACTTCTGAGTTTTTCCCCTTTCACCTTCATGCTATGCCCCTTCATTGCAGGGCTTCCTTTCAAATGAAAGAGACTCACCTCCTGTGCATTTATGCCATGAAGGTTTTTAAACATTTTCATCAAATGTTTTATTTGCATACTTTAGCATCATCATAGAGAGAAAAGGACAGGTTAGGATAAACACTTATTACCCAGAATATTATCTCATTTTCATAATCTTTTTTTATGTTTAATGTTATTTTAAACAAAGATTACAATCTTTGAATGATACACCAATATTAAATTAATTCTACATCACTGTAGAATCCATGAGGAAATATCAAATCTTATAACATAGGGAAAAATATTGGATCAAACAGTCCACAATAAAGGGGGAGATCCTAGGTTACACCAAAGGAAGTTGGCATAAATTTTCATAATCTTTAACAAATCTCATGTAACCAAGCAGGGCCACCATAAAGTAGAGTGGAGGAGTAGCCTCATGCTTAGAGCTGCAGTCTGAGAACCCTCGGCAGCTCCTTGTAATCTTGGGTAAATTGCTTAACCCTTTATTGCTTCAGATTGTGAGCCCTCCGGGGACAGAAAAACTACTGTACTTGAATCTACACTGCTTTGATGGATGTAGGTGATAAATAAATGTAAAAAAAAAAACCCAGGTGTGAGCAAGAAGGGCAACTGCCCTCAGTTGCCAAGCTGGGGGGTGAGTGGGCATCATGTTGCTCTTGAAGTCAATCTACAAGCATGTGCTCCTAAAAAAGAATGGGTGAGCCAGAATAATCCAAACTGGAGTGTCTCTCTCTCTCTCTCTCTCTCTCCCCCCCCCCCCCCTCCCAAAGACTGCCTACCCTTGTCACCAGGACAAGCCAGGTCAATCCTGTTTTTGGTTAACAATGGCTGGAAGAAGGCCTGATATAGTAACAAAATACAGAGCTTTTCATAGGCTTTGAGTCCATTCGCTATCTCATGCTATTGCTTTATTCTAGCAGCCAAATACATGAATGGCTCCAGCAGCTTCCCCCTCTATATTTTATTATGACACTCATTATTCACATCACTTAAAATGGCCTGATGCAATTTACCTTGGAGGAAAGGAGGGAAAGGGGTGATAGGGTACAGACATTCAAATATTTGAAAGGTATTAATATACAAACAAGCGTTTCCAGAGACAGGAAGGCGGTAGAACTAGAGGACATGAACTGAGGTTGCAGGGGGGCCAACTCAGGAATAACATCAGGAAGTACTTTTTCACGGAGAGGTTGGTAGATTCCTGGAATGCCATCTCACATGGAGATGAAAATGGTAACGGAATTCAAAAATGTGTAAGAAAAACACAAAGGAATCCTATATGGAAAGAATTGAACTAAACAAGGCGAGAGGTAATGAGAGAGTGGATGAGAGTTCGGGTGGTGTGCTCAGACAGGAAGGGGCGAATTTTGCTGATGTTATAGAGGAAGAAGCGACAGGTCTTGGCCATCTGCTGGATATGCGCAGAGAAGGAGAGGGAGGAGTCAAAGATGACACCGAGGTTGCAGGCAGATGAGACGGGGACGATGAGGGTGTTATCAACAGAGATAGAGAGTGGAGGGAGAGGAGAAGTGGGTTTGGGAGGGAAGACAATAAGCTCGGTCTTGGCCATGTTCAGTTTCAAGTGGCGGTTGGACATCCAGGTCGCAGTGTCGGCTAAGCAGGGCAATACTTTAGCCTGGGTTTCTTCAGTGATGTCTGGTGTGGAGAGATAAAGCTAGGTGTCATCAGCATAAAGATGATATTAGAACCCATGGGAGGAGATTAGGGAACCCAGGGAGGAGGTGTAGATTGAGAAAAGAAGGGGTCCAAGGTACTCTGAAGGTACGGTGGGAGAGATAAGAGGAGAACCAGGAGAGAACAGAGCCCTGGAACCCAAGTGAGGACAGTGTGGCGAGAAATAAGTTGTGATTGACAGTGTCAAAAGCGGTGGATAGGTCGAGGAGGATAAGGATGGAGTAGTGGCCTTTGGATTTGGCAAGGAACAGGTCATTGCAGACTTTAGATAGTGCCGTTTCCGTCGAGTGTAGGGGGCGAAAGCCGATTGAAGCGGATCGAGGATAGCATGAGAGGAGAGAAAATCAAGGCAACGGCTGTGAACGGCACGTTCAAGTATCTTGGAGAGGAAGGTAAGGAGGGAAATGGGGCGGTAGTTGGAGGGACAGGTAGGGTCAAGTGATGGTTTTTTGAGGAGTGGTGTGACTACAGCATGCTTGAAGATGTCAGGGACAGTTGCAGTGGAGAGAGAGAGGTTGAGGATATGACAGATGGGGGGGTGACATTAGGAGTGATGGTGTTAAGTTAGTTGGTGGGGATGGGGTCTGAGGAACAGGTGGTGCATTTCGAAGAGGAGAGAAGATAGGCGGTTTCCTCTTCGGTGATATGGGGAAAAGAGGAGAAGGAGGCCTGGGTTGGTTGGTTGAGGGAGTGTGTTATAGGGTGAGGAGGAGGAGGAGAAGATGTTATAAACACAAAAACACATGAAAGTCAGTAAAACTGCATTTAAAATGACTAACCAAACTTTATTTTGGCTATGCACATTCTTACAAGAGTGTCTAGAACATGGATTCTGGGATAGAAGACAGCCATGCAATCAAGGTGATCTTTCATTCAACTCCACATGCTGGGTGTTATTCCAAACCAGAAGTGAAATAATAAAAGGCACAAAAATTACAAGAAATAGCCTGTAACTTTCAAAACTTACCTGTCCAAAATACAAAGATCAATAGTAGAAAAATAGAGAGTCCACACAATCATCACTTCTCATATCTCAAGACTTTAAGAACACTGGGTCATCCCAGGGCTTTATTTCAGGCCTCTCTCTGTTCAGTCTTTCTTTGGATCTCTGATCTCCTCCCACAGATACAGAAACAACTGGATGCTGTTCTCAGTGAATTCAGCTAGGCTTCCTTGTCCCATGGATATGAGAGAAATCCCTCCCGAACCCACTGGGTTCCAAATTCCTCACAGAACTCTTCCAACTGAATAGTGGGAAGAATTGTTTTCCCTACATTAGCACACAACTGTGGAACGCATTACCAAAAGTCTTGAAAACTATGTACGATCACCTAAACTTCCGGAAAACACTAAAAACTAACCTGTTTAAAAAGGCATACCCGGCCGATCCAACATAAATGCCTGATATCTGCAACACAACAAAACTAAAGTACGTAATGGACATACCACAACTCTTCCGTTATACGATGCCCTAATGTGGCTGTGCCACATGAACTTAATCTTACCACAACATCACTTTGTATTTGTTCACACCAGAGTCTGCAAACACCCTCTCCGGTACTATGTAAGCCACATTGAGCCTACAAATAGGTGGGAAAATGTGGGATACAAATGTAACAAATAAATAAATAATATTATTCGTCTCCCCTTCTGGAGCTTTTAGAATGCAGCTGCAGGCTGTCTCCCTTATTCCCTGGACCCTGTGAGAGCTGCAACACCTTAATCAATATCCTTCTCCTACTCCAGTGGTTCCCAAACGTGGTCCTGGAGGCACCCTAGTCAGTCAGGTTTTCAGGATATCCACAAAGAATATTCATGAGAAAGATCTGCATGCACTGCCTCCACTTCATGCAAATCTCTCTCATGAATACTCATTGTGGATATCCTGAAAACCTGACTGGCTGAGGCGCCTCCAGGATCAGGTTAGAGAACCACGGTCCTACTCCCTTGCTCCTAGCAACTCCTGGAGTCACCTGTATTACCTACTCTTCTGCGACCACCCTTGGGAATGAGCTGCTACCTCACTAACTAGGAGTCAACTTTTCAAAATGATTGGGGGTACTCAACTCAGCACAAATGACCAAGTCCATATAAATGAAATTAAAGCATGGTGGGTTGTGAACACAACTGGTCAGGCTGCCTTTAAATAAAGAGGCACAGCAGGTGGTGCACACACTGGGAGGACTTGTGGGTAAAAGAAATGCTAGGGTTAGTATTGAAAGTCCCTCCATACTCTCTTCCTCCCCAACTCCAACTCATTGCCACAGTTCACCACCCTACTCCCAGCCCATCTACACCACATTTGCACTGTGCCTTCCAGTCCATCTATACAATCTATATTCTCTCCCTCCCAGCCAGTCCTAATAGTACCTCTTCCCAGTGCATTTTTTCTAGCAAAAAAGGTGCCGGTACTCAAATGCTAGGCCACCCTTCAGGAGTGGGGTGATTACTGAGGGACCCATCCCATAATAGCCAGGCCCCCTGCAACCAGTCACAGAATCTATGACAAGACTGAATTGGTGTGTAAAGCCTGAGCTCTTTCATTAAAACCTGGGGTCCATGGGTCAATTTTAGCAGACAATGGAAAAGGTGCCGGTACTCCGTACCCCCAAGTACCCCCTCAAAAAAAACCCTGCCTCTTCCCTACCTAACCTAAGCACATCATACACTTTCTTAACTCTCAGACCATCCCCTCTTCTTTATCAGTCCCTCCCTGTCTTAATGTCTTCTTCCTCCTCTCATCTTATCCTGTTTTCCCTCACTTCTTTCTCCTGATGCAGTTTGACTTTTGTTTTGGGGGTCAAATGATTAATACTCCCACTTCCATACCTACTCCACTCCCCATTCTATACTTCTCCTTCTTCCTGACCTGACCTGCCTTGCCCCCTACTAATTCCTCCCCCCATTAGGTTCAATCTCAGTCTACCATGGTCAGTGCCCCTCCCCTGCAGGCTAGACTCACCCATCCCTCATACCTCCTAAACAGGTTCATCGCACGTTTCAAATTTTTTATCCCCACCCTTCCTGGCACGGATGATATTCCTACTCCCCCTTCCCAGAGACCCAGAAATTCATATCTAGAACTCACAGACTGAAATACAATAGCAGGTCCACATCCAGAAAGGTTGTAAGAGTTGCTGCTCTACCTGCATACATGCCATGCACAAACCTTGGAAGCTCGGCAATCAGTTGCTCCAGAGTCCCTAGGGCCGCATGTGGTGCTTTCTGCTCTCAGACTGAAAATCCCAAAGGTCACATGCTGTGCAGGAAATCAGTGAACCCAAAGGTATGCATTTATAACAACCCACTATGTGCCAGCCCACCTGCTAAAGCTCCAGCAGTCACAATAAGTGGTTGGCTTGGGAACTGAGTTAGCACTGACTAGTGTCTTCTGCAAAAATGGAAATTGGCACCACACTTGATGGTAACAGCTTTGACACAATGCCCCCTCATTAGTGGTGGCTCCAGCACAACATCCCTCGTACTCTCTCTTTTTACCAAACATCCCCTTTTTTCTCCTCCATTCTGTGCCTACTACCATAAGTACATAAGTAGTGCCATACTGGGAAAGACCAAAGGTCCATCTAGCCCAGCATCCTGTCACCGACAGTGGCCAATCCAGGTCAAGGGCACCTGGCACGCTCCCCAAACGTAAAAACATTCCAGACAAGTTATACCTAAAAATGAGGAATTTTTCCAGTCCATTTAATAGCGGTCTATGGACTTGTCCTTTAGGAATCTATCTAACCCCTTTTTAAACTCCGTCAAGCTAACCGCCCGTACCACGTTCTCCGGCAATGAATTCCAGAGTCTAATTACACGTTGGGTGAAGAAAAATTTTCTCCGATTCGTTTTAAATTTACCACACTGTAGCTTCAACTCATGCCCTCTAGTCCTAGTATTTTTGGATAGCGTGAACAGTCGCTTCACATCCACCCGATCCATTCCACTCATTATTTTATACACTTCTATCATATCTCCCCTCAGCCGTCTCTTCTCCAAGCTGAAAAGCCCTAGCCTTCTCAGCCTCTCTTCATAGGAAAGTCGTCCCATCCCCACTATCATTTTCGTCGCCCTTCGCTGTACCTTTTCCAATTCTACTATATCTTTTTTGAGATACGGAGACCAGTACTGAACACAATACTCCAGGTGCGGTCGCACCATGGAGCGATACAACGGCATTATAACATCCGCACACCTGGACTCCATACCCTTCTTAATAACACCCAACATTCTATTCGCTTTCCTAGCCGCAGCAGCACACTGAGCAGAAGGTTTCAGCGTATCATCGACGACGACACCCAGATCCCTTTCTTGATCCGTAACTCCTAACGCGGAACCTTGCAAGACGTAGCTATAATTCGGGTTCCTCTTACCCACATGCATCACTTTGCACTTGTCAACATTGAACTTCATCTGCCACTTGCACGCCCATTCTCCCAGTCTCGCAAGGTCCTCCTGTAATCGTTCACATTCCTCCTGCGACTTGACGACCCTGAATAATTTTGTGTCATCGGCGAATTTAATTACCTCACTAGTTATTCCCATCTCTAGGTCATTTATAAATACATTAAAAAGCAACGGACCCAGCACAGACCCCTGCGGGACCCCACTAACTACCCTCCTCCACTGAGAATACTGGCCACGCAATCCTACTCTCTGCTTCCTATCTTTCAACCAGTTCTTAATCCATAATAATACCCTACCTCCGATTCCATGACTCTGCAATTTCTTCAGGAGTCTTTCGTGCGGCACTTTGTCAAACGCCTTCTGAAAATCCAGATATACAATATCAACCGGCTCCCCATTGTCCACATGTTTGCTTACCCCCTCAAAAAAATGCATTAGATTGGTGAGGCAAGACTTCCCTTCACTAAATCCGTGCTGACTTTGTCTCATCAGTCCATGTTTTTGTATATGCTCTGCAATTTTATTCTTAATAATAGCCTCCACCATCTTGCCCGGCACCGACGTCAGACTCACCGGTCTATAATTTCCCGGATCTCCTCTGGAACCTTTCTTAAAAATCGGAGTAACATTGGCTACCCTCCAGTCTTCCGGTATTACACTCGATTTTAGGGACAGATTGCATATTTCTAACAGTAGCTCCGCAAGTTCATTTTTTAGTTCTATTAATACTCTGGGATGAATACCATCAGGTCCCGGTGATTTACTACTCTTCAGCTTGCTGAACTGACCCATTACATCCTCCAAGGTTACAGAGAATTTGTTTAGTTTCTCCGACTCCCCCGCTTCAAATATTCTTTCCGGCACCGGTGTCCCCCCCAAATCCTCCTCGGTGAAGACCGAAGCAAAGAATTCATTTAATTTCTCCGCTACGGCTTTGTCCTCCTTGATCGCCCCTTTAACACCATTTTCGTCCAGCGGCCCAACCGACTCTTTGGCCGGTTTCCTGCTTTTAATGTATCTAAAAAAGTTTTTACTATGTATTTTTGCTTCCAACGCTAATTTCTTCTCAAAGTCCTTTTTTGCCCTCCTTATCTCCGCTTTGCATTTGGCTTGGCATTCCTTATGATCTATCCTGTTACTTTCAGTTGGTTCTCTTCTCCACTTTCTGAAGGATTGTTTTTTGGCTCTAATGATTTCCTTTATCTTACTGTTTAGCCACGCCGGCTGACGTTTAGTCTTTTTTCCCTTTTTTCTAATACGTGGAATATATTTGTCCTGAACCTCCAGGATGGTGTTTTTAAACAGCATCCACGCCTGATGCAAGTTTTTTACTCTGCGAGCTGCTCCTTTCAGTCTTTTTTTCACCATTTTTCTCATTTTGTCGTAATCACCCTTTCTATAGTTAAACGCTAGCGTACTTGATTTCCTAGTTTCACTTCCTTCAATGCCAATATCAAAACCGATCATATTATGATCACTGTTATCAAGCGGCCCTCGTATCGTTACCCCCTGCACTAGATCATGAGCACCACTAAGGACTAAGTCTAGTATTTTTCCTTCTCTTGTCGGCTCCTGAACTAGCTGTTCCATGAAGCTGTCCTTGATTTCATCAAGAAATCTTATGTCCCTTGCGTGTACAGATGTTACATTACCCCAGTCTATATGCGGGTAATTGAAATCCCCCATTATTATTGTGTTGCCCAGTTTGTTTGCGTCCCTGATTTCCATTATCCCCCACTCCCCTCTTTCCCTGGCCCACATGATGTGAAAGGATCTGGGGGTGGCACACCACTATAACAGTACCCCCTCTTTTCCCAGTCCAACACAGCTGCTCTCCATCTCTTTTAGCTCCTCTTCTGTCTGCAGCCTGTGCCCCCTCTGCCTGCTCATCTTCCTCTCGCCCAGATCATGCCTCTTTCTACTAGCAACCGTCCTCCACACAGACCATGTTCTCTCCCTCACAGCCTGTGTCTACTTCTCTCTCACAATTCCACTTTCAGTCCCTCCTTCCCTTTTCTGCTCCTTTCTGCCTCTTACAGCATTTCAGAGCAGCATTGTCTCCAGGGCCGGTCTTAGGCAGAGGCGACCGAGGCGGCCGCATAGGGCCCCGCGCCTAAGGGGGCCCCGCGCGGCCCGCCTCAAGTCTGCCTCGCCTCTCCTACCACCGCCAATGCTCGCCTGCCCTCCATGTCCAGCGACGCGACTCTCCAGTCCTCGTTCCCCTGCTCCCCCTCCTCGCGTCTGTGAAAGAAGAAAAGTCGCTTCGTCCATTGGTCGGCCTTCCCTCATGTCCCGCCCTCTGATGTAACTTCCGCAAGGGCGGGACATGAGGGAAGGCCGGCCAATGGACGAAGCGACTTTTCTTCTTTCACAGACGCGAGGAGGCACTGCCGCTTGTAGCTTTTTTAAAAATGCTGGGTCAGGTGAGGTGCCGGCGGGTCAGGTGGTAGACGAGGGTCGTTTGGCGGGTCGGGGAGGGGGGGCTCAGGTGGCTGGAGGCAGGGGGAGCAGGGGAACGAGGAGAGTCGCGTCGCTGGACATGGGTGGAGGGCAGGGGGCACAGGAGGGTCGCTGGACATGGGGGGATAGCAGGGGAGGGGGGTCTGGAAATAGGTGGAGGGCAGGGGGCACAGAAGGGTCGCTGGACATGGGGGGATAGCAGGGGAGGGGGTTTCTGGAAATAGGTGGATGGCAGGGGAGGGCAGGGGGCACAGGAGGGTCGCTGGACATGGGTGGATGGCAGGGGAGGGGGTTTCTGGACATAGGTTGAGGGCAGGGGGCACAGGAGGGTCGCTGGACATGGGTGGATGGCAGGGGAGGGGGCTTCTGGACATAGGTGGATGGCAGGGGAGGGCAGAGGGCACAGGAGGGTCACTGGACATGGGTGGATGGCAGGGGAGGGGGTTTCTGGACATAGGTTGAGGGCAGGGGGCACAGGAGGGTCGCTGGACATGGGTGGATGGCAGGGGAGGGGGTTTCTGGACATAGGTTGAGGGCAGGGGGCACAGGAGGGTCACTGGACATGGGTGGATGGCAGGGGAGGGGGTTTCTGGACATAGGTTGAGGGCAGGGGCACAGGAGGGTCGCTGGACATGGGTGGATGGCAGGGGAGGGGGGCTTCTGGACATAGGTGGATGGCAGGGTAGGGGGGTTTCTGGACATGGGTGAATGGCAGGGGAGGGGGGTTGTGGACATGGGTAGATGGCATGGGAGGGGGGTTTCTGGACATAGGTGGATGGCAGGGGAGGGCAGAGGGGACAGGGGGGGTTGCTGGACATAGATGGATGGCAGGGGGACAGGAGGGTCACTGGACATGGGTGGATGGAGGAGAGAGAAGAAATGCTGGACATGGATGGAGGCGAGGGAAGAGTGAGGAAGGAGACGAGGTGAGGGAAAAGGAAGAGAGGAGAAAAAGTGCACATGGATATAGAAAATAGGCAGAAGCTGGATCCACTGGACAGTCAAGTCTGCGGAGGACCCAGCCTTTACTTACGGATGTAGGGCAAGAAATGAAGAAGAAAGGCGGAAAGTAAAGAAATAAATGGAAAGGAAGCCCTGGAAACGGAGTTAAGAGGACAGATAGCAGCACTATCGGATACTGAGCCAGCATGATCAGAAAAACAAAGTCACCAGACAACAAAGGTAGAAAAAACTATTTTATTCAGGATTTATTCATTGGAATATGTCAGTTTTTTGGAAATGTGCATCTGTGATATTTTTCATGTACGTTTCAATTTTTGTAGTATTGCTGCATGCTGAGTCTGACTTCTTGAGGTAACTTTCCATTTCAGTATTTTGCCTTCATGTGTTTTTCAGGTGTGATCAAGGAAGGTGCAGTATTCTGCTAGCGTATAGTTTGAATCCCTTTTTGTTTGTTTTTTTTCACTAGGTTGTGCACTGGTGTTTTAGAGCCAGGTGTAATTACAGTTGCCTTTCCACGCCACGCATAAGGTTGTAGCTCGTTCTGTCCTTGGAATTAGTGCTGTTTATGGTTTGTTAAGGTTATAAGTGTGTTTTTGCACAAGTTTGTGTATAGTGTTTTGCAGTGGAGAGATTGTGTGTTGGCCTTACTAAGGTGGCACCAAACACCAGAAAGGGTGTAGAGCCTAAATCATGACACACTACCTCTAAAAGGGTGTTTTGTGGCTCTGCATGAGAATTGTGGTATTATGATCCCTTGCTAGCTTCATATTGTTGACGGTCTGCATTTTCCGTAAGGCTGGTATATTGGTGTATAAGGTATTAATTGTGACAATTTGTTTTTACTTATTTTTTTTCTGTGTGTTGTCAGACAGTTATGGATGACAGACAGAGTCGGAGTATTCTTGAGTCAGAGAGCTGTGGTATATATTTTAAAACAATTTTAATACCTTGGTGGTCTATATGTTTTTATATTGTACATTATATTTCACACATCACTTTATTTTATTGTATATCTTTTCATTTTTATTTTATTGCATATATGGGTTACAGAGTAATAGGGGAATTTGAAAGTACTGAATCTTTTCTTAATATTTTTCCTTTATTCTCCTTTGTTATGAGAATTGGAACTACTAATTGTAGTGGACTTGAACTGAATCATTTCTGGGGAGGGGAGGTTTCATGATAGCATTGTGCTTATTATTTCAATCAGTTTTTTTGTACAAGTTTAGCTGCATTTGTCTTTATTTGAAATTTCATAAATAAAGTTCTAAAAATGGAATAATCTTATCAATGGGGTGGAGGTAGGGGCGGGGCTACGGTGGGGTGGGACTACGGTGGGGCGGGGCTAGGATGGGGCCCCACCAAATTGGTCTGCATAGGGCCCCGCACTTGCTAAGACCGACCCTGATTGTCTCGCCTCCAGTGGTTACTTTTTCCATTCCCTTCACTGTAGGGTTACCATATGGCTCCAGAAAAAGGAGGACGGATTGAGCCAGCCGGGTTTTACTTCCATTGCTTTCCAAGCAATGGAAGTAAAACCCGGCTGGCTCAATTACTTCCATCACCCCTTCCTTGCCCAATACCTCTCTGCCTTTTTTTTTTTTATATATTAACTGCTATAAGCAAAATTGTCATGCCAATAAAGTTATTTGAGCCTGTCTGTCTGTGTCAGTCTGCTGCACTTGCCTTTTCCATTGGCAGCTGCTAGGCTACAGCTACAGCTACTCCTGCCTCCCCTGCCATCTATTGGACAGGCAGGCTGCAGGGGGAGGCAGGCAGGAGCCAGGCAGTGTTGCCAGGTGGGCGGTTTTACCGCCCAATTGGGCGGTTTTCCGCGACCCGCCGCGGGAAATTTTTGCCCGCGGCGGGTTGCGGTTTTTTGGGCTGTTTTTGGGCTTCAGGGCGGTTTTTTCGGCCGCGGGGGGGCGGGGTTAGTGACGTTTTTTGGGCGGGTTAGTGACGTGGGAGGCGGGGCCGATGACGTAGGAGGTGGGGCCGATGACGTAGGAGGCGGGGCCGATGACGGGGAGGCGGGGCCGATGACGTGGGAGGCGGGGCCGATTACAGGGAGGCGGGGCCGGTGACGGCGGGGGCGGGGGTGATGACGCGGGGGTGGGGGTGTCAGGGGCGGGGTTTGTGTTTGGGCGGGTTTTGGGCTGTTTTTTGGGCTGGATTGGGCTGGAAAAAAAATTTCCACCTGGCAACCCTGGAGCCAGGCAGCCAAGTTACCAATAGACAACAGAGGCAGGCAGGACTCAGGAGCAGTAGTTAGGGTACTTTAGAAATGCACTTCCTTCTAGGATACATTACAAAAGCACATCCTCCTTTCTGTGTTTTCCTATTTCTATAAAGCATGGAGTTTGCTGCTCCAGTCCAGATCTATAGAGAAAAATATTGGGTGTGCTCAGGAACCCATAGCACCCACAGAAGTGGCCCCTATGCACTTAAAATAGCATCAAATTTTATTAAAATGTCCTATTATACTCTATGGATGCAAGAAGGATCTACACAAGAAATGGAGAGTCTTTATCAGAACTCTTTCCCTCTTCTACCTCTTCTGATTGGAACAATAAACATGTATTATATGTTTGTGTCATTGAGGAGAATAGCTGCCAGTGATGTTAATGGAGTGGACAATAGAGTGGCTCCTATTGTATTTGTTAGTATAGTAAAATAATGGAAGTACTAGCATTTCTCAGCCATCCCCTATCTGAATCTGAGAGCCAGCAGTTATCACAGTGCTTTGGTGTTTTTCTGTAGTACATTGTCCAGCACTAGATGCTGTGACAAATCTAATGTGACACTTATGTTCTTCACCTATTATCTTATTCATACTTCAAGACAACAAGCACTGTGGTTGTTTAGTTTCCCATTGACTTATCCCACTCCTAAGCAAACAAACCTCTTAGACAGTTTGTAGTCTTTCCAAGAAAATTATGCCATCATGCACTTCTTGTTCATTTCTCTCTTTTGAGATTTTCATGTTTAAACAATTACTGGGGGGGGGGGGGGGGGGTCATCCTTTTTTCTTCTCTCCTTTGCCCTGTTTTTTGGTTTTATATCAGATGTAAAGGACAACTGTAGCAAATTCAAACCAAGTGTTTATGATGTACAAAGAGCGTTTTCTAAATGTTGCTTGGTTTCCTGTTGCATTTGGAGATCAGGTACAACAAACTGTACACATCCTTAGGTGCACTGCTGTTTTGTGATTTTTAATTTATGATATCCCCAGAGTATGTTTACACAATAGCTTAGTCCTGACGTTTCAGCTTAAATGCCAGGAAAAGAAAGATGAGACACACACTAAGAATCCTTAGTGGTGAAAGAGTAAGAGAAAAGACAGAGATGAACTGGGAACCTACAGCAATCCAACAGAAATTAAATTTGTCACACTAGACAGGCTTTTGTCATATCCGATGTTCTTTTATGCAATTATTTGATCCAGATGTAACCTTCTTCCAAAGTGTCCTCCCTGTGCAAGCCAAGGGGCCACCATCGGGTGCTGGAGAGTCTTGAGAAAACTTGCTGCAGCCCCAGGACTAGAGAATGACACGGGGATGAGGACCTGCAGTAACCACGGGGATGGGGACAGGGACAGAGTCCACAGGGACAGGGACAAAATTTGTCCCCATGTCATTTTCTATTTGAAGCCTGTCAATGGATTGGACTGTTATTTATATTTGACTGATGCAGACGACAATACTTTGATTTTTTTGGAAAAACAAGCAAACATGCTGGCTACAACTAGCAAAGTTTTTATGGGGGATCCTTTACATTCCTGCTACCAGCACATCTTCTAAGAAGACATCTTCTATTGCAGGAAGGACTGTGGAAGACAGGAGGGCTACACTGAATCCTGAGATTGTTGATGACTTATTCATCCACAGATTAAAAAATCTTAACAGTGCTTCATAGGGCATATTTCTCCCCTGCTAGGGCATACAGAACGGTCTGTATTTTGTACCCCTGGACATTTTAACAGGGTGGATTCGGATTCCTTGGGGTAGTAGAAGTCAGCTATTGTTGGGGTTGGTAGAGTGTAGTGATGGTGGGGGGTTATTATAGTTGCTCGTTGTTATTGTTAACTATTTGTGATTTATAAATAGCAGTTGCACAGCATATTGTTCCTTTTTATGCTTTAATAAAAAGATTTAAATATAAAATCATAATTGTTCGAGGCTTCTGCAGATGAGGACACAGCCCACAGGGTTGGGGCGGGGACAGGGACAGAACCTGCGGGGATGGGGCGGTGATGGAGACAGGGCCTGTAGGGATGGGATGGAGACGGAAACAGAACTCACGGGAACGGGGACAAAGTTTGTCCCCATGTCATTCTCTACCCGGGTAAAAAGGTTTTTCCATTCAGGGGAGCACTTGCTCCTAAGCCCAAGGGAATCCTCAGTCACTCAAAGAAAAGCCCTCACACATAGATTGTTGATTCAAAACTAAATCAGGGCTACAAAAGACAAAAATAATTGCTGTGGTATCGCAAAGAGGAAAACAGTTCTCCAAATAGAGAAAAATCACAGATTTAACTTTTTCAAGCTGCTTGAAAAAATGAAGAAGGATTAGGATTCCTCCTTTTTTTCACACCTATAGACAAAACATACAGATTTCCTTTGCTCCCCTTTAGACTGAATCACACAGTAACATGTTGAACAGGTCATCTAATCATAGGCACCAACAGTTCAAAATGATTAGGGATGCCAAACACATTACACCTCCCTGGACACAGTGAAAGAGTTTACTCAATATTGGCGTGCTCAGCACCCACTGCACACACAAAGCTGGCATCTATGCTAAGAAGTTATCCTATTACAGATTCTTGTCTTGAATCCCACACCAATGCTTCAATAATACCATTGAGATAACTCCAAAGCTCCTAATGGATGAAGAAGGAAAATCCTCTCTTCCCCTACTTTCAGGAGAGATCCAGTAGGTGTGCCACCTCTTCCACAGCTTTGTCTCTGGCCAAGGTGATGAGTCCTTGAGCCATCGCTAAGCTCCCAACCTGAAGGACAGGAGGAACCCGACAGATGGCAGATGAGTCGCTCTTGACTGGAGGAGACCAACAGATGTCCCTGAATAGAACCCTTGGGAGCAGGCCCAGCAGAACTGGGACCTAGGATGGCCTTGAAAAGGACCCTTAGGAGCAGGCCTGGCAGAATCGGGACATGGGATGGCCTTGAAAAAGACCCTTGGGGGCAGGCCCAGCAGAACCGAAACCTGGGATGGTCCTGAAACTGGAACAGAGAGGTTGAAGACAGGAGCTGGGCTGGACTGGAGAGAGAAACACTGAGGCTGGTGTCAGGAACGCAGAGCTGGTCAGAAGACAGGAACACTGAGGTTTGAGATGTGAACACTGGGCTGGACTGAAGACCCACGCTAGGGAAGACATTGTGAAGGCAAAGGCAGAAGGAACCCGGGGCTTTAAATACCCCCAACCTGGTGACATCATCAGGGAGAGCTGAGTCTTTAAGTTCCTTGTTTTGGCGCATGCACCTAAGAGAGCTGGTCCCTGCCAGTGTTGCGATGCAGCAGATGCGGGCTAACCTGGCGAAGACTGGAGCTGCCAGGGACAACTACGCATGCGGTCAGGTGCCCTGAAGACACCATGAGTAAGGTGGGAGATGGGAGCACACACAGCCATGGCTGTGACAAGCTTTTCTCCTCTGCCTCTGTTTGTTCTTTGAGTACTCATTTATTTAGAAAGAGAGGAGCAACCCTGTAAGGATGGACTATAACACGTATTAATTCCCACTACTAGAATCATCCATTTTAGTAAAGACTTGGTGAGCCTTATACAGATGAAGGTTGAGTATTTATTAATCATACTATCTTAGCCGCAAAGAAAAAAAATTAAGACACGTTGAATATGTTAAATTCTTGGCCATTATTATTCTACAGAAAGAGACTAACAAGAAACTTAAGGTACATCTAAAAGCAGATGTACAAAAAGCTGAAGAATCCTCAAATACCAAGAAAAGCAGTCAGAGTCCACGAAAATGTGGCAGAAAGATTCATAAATGTTCCCTATTGTATTGGGTGCCACAGGCCTGATTAAAATTAATTTTCAACCAAATCTTGACAAGTTGCCTATACATGTTATGTCTTATGAAATCCAGAAGAAAGGTATTTGCCATGATATAATTACTACAGCAAGTGTTAACTGTAAATTTGAGAGATGAGATCATATGCTGTACACTCTGGCTTAAGGGTGAAGTTCATTACTGTCATAGTAGGTGCAAAACTAACTAATTTGAGAATAAACAGAACAAAACTTATAAGTGCGCAGGGGTCAAGAGACCAATTAAGGGGGGAAGTTGTCAACATGGACTACCATTAAAATGGCTTATTTTATCACAAGTCATGCTATTTTAGCACAGGGTCTCATTGCATAAATTGAGTCCCTAGGCTAAAATAGCATGACTCATGGTAACATAGTAACATAGTAGATGACGGCAGAAAAAGACCTGCACGGCAGTGCGTAGGAAGGGGGGGGGCGGTGGGGCGGTCCGCCCCGGGTGCACGCCACTGGGGGGTGTCGGCGCCTCGCTGGTTCCTTGCTCTCTCTGCCCCGGAACCTGTTCCGGGGCAGAGAGAGCAGGGAACCAGCGAGGCGCCGACACCCCCCAGCTGCGTGCACTCGGTGGATTGGCTCTCCCGCCCGCCCCTCACCGCCTTCCAGGTATGTTCTCGGGGGGGGGGGGGGGGGGTTGCGCACCACAGGGGGGAGGGTGCGCAGCAGCGACCCGCCCCAGGTGTCAGCTGCCCTCGCAATGCCACTGCTGCACGGTCCATCCAGTCTGCCCAACAAGATAACTCATATGTGCTACTTTTTGTGTATACCCTACTTTGATTTGTACCTATGCTCTTCAGGGCACAGACCGTATAAGTCTGCCCAGCTCTATCCTCGCCTCCCAACCACCAGCCCCGCCTCCCAACCACCGGCTCTGGCACAGACCATACATGTCTGCCCAGCACTATCCCCGCCTCCCAACCACCAGTCCCGCTTCCCACCACCAGCTCTGGCACAGACCGTATAAGTCTTCCCAGCATTATCCCCGCCTCCCTACCACCAGCCCCGCCTCCCGATCTTGACTAAGCTCCTGAGGATCCATTCCTTCGGCACAGGATTCCTTTATGCTTATCCCACGCATGTTTGAATTCCGTTACCGTTTTCATTTCCACCACCTCCCGCGGGAGGGCATTCCAAGTGTCAGTTGTTGTCAGACATAGGACAGGAAGGAGGTGCTGTCAGAGGCTCTGAGGAAAGGGAGCCAGGCCTGGTCCCTTCCCCAGCTAGGCGGAGGGGTCCTGGGGAGAGAGGCCCAGGAAACTCCCAGGCTATGGGGCCTACAAGGCCGAAGGATCTGAAGGCCCGGCGGAGTAGCTCTCAGCCAGCCCCTCCTCCAGCACGAAGGGAGCGTAGTCCCCTGGACCGTAAAGCTTCCAGGGCCAGGGAGGATTGTGGATCTGGCGCCTCCTCCATGACCCAGCGGCGTCCAGGTAAGGAGCCTGAAGATCATGGGGGAGGAAGGAGGAAGGTTGAGGCCCTAAAGGTGCAGACCCAGAAGGAGCAAGGACAAGAAGGAATGGAGGTGGGGCAGGAGGCCCAGTTGGGATTTGAGGAAGCCAGCAGTGAAGAAGAGTGGTCAGAAGAAGGGGAGGAGGCCGGTGAGTGGGAGAAGATGGACCCAGGACAGTGTGCCAGAGAAACGGTGGAGCGGGTGAGGCACATCAAGTCTCTGGAGAAGGAAATAGAGGAGCTGGGGAAACGGTTGAAAATGACTAAAGCCATGAGTAGGCTTGCCCCAGCAGAGCATGGTCAAAAGTATAAGACGGAAGAAAAGCGCTTAACAAAGTTGCTGAAACAGAAGGAAAAAAGAATTGCTTGTTTTAAAACAGGCTCTGCAAATCCCTTGAGGGAGGTTTATGAGAATCAAGAGAGGATGCAGGCTGGTACATCTAAAACTATGAGCCAGGAGGTTTTCTCCCCAGCACAGGAATCTACCAGTTTAAGCTCAGGAACATTGTTTCACAAAAGGCAGTTGGTAACAGAGATTGTACAAAGTCCAAACAGTCAAAGTACATTGCAAACTATGAAAGCCCTGATGAGCCCAAGGGAAGAGGGAGTACTCAGGTTGGATACGGTTCCAGGAGAAGGGGGAGGGGCGGATTGTTTGGCCTCAGGTATTCCGGTAGAACAGAAAGGAAAAGACACAAAGTTACAACACTGTCATATTATTGAAACGGATGGAGACAGGCTTTTCACCCAGGACAATTGTTCAGTACCCACTAGTGGGGAAGAAGAACAGGGTGTGGAAAAAAGTATTGAACTTACCTGTATGGAGAGATTGCAAGAGAAGCAAAAGCCAGCAGGCTTCCAACTGCAGGAGCACTCCAAAGGTGCTCTGATTGAGGCAGCAGTTTCTGGTAATCAACTATCATCAGCTGTGCAGCTTAGCTCAGAGCAGGTCTGCCCGCGAGGTCAGGACGGACAGGAGGAAGAATCAGGAGAGGTCTCTGTTCAATCTGCAGTCAAGGTTGCAGGGGACCTGCTAGGGTATGGTTCCCAGGACATGGAGAATCAGCAGGAGAAAGAGGAGCGGGAACAGGAGCTGCATGGAATGGAGCAGGACATTGGACCAATTGCTCAGTCCAGAGTAGGCTCTGAAAGTGCACTAATTGCTAAAGCTCCTGATGTCCCAGTTGAAGGTCTGGGTTTGAACTGGTTGAGGGGGGGGCTGTGTGCGAGGGGAGGGTGGGGGCGGGGGGAGGGTCTTGGTCAAGAGAGGGGTATGCTTTCTTGTCGGCAGGTGGGGGAGGGGGATGTGGGGAGCCGGGATTCGGAGGAAGGGAAGAAGGGTATGGGAGAAGTGAGGGGGGCGGGGGAGGGGCAGGGTGCTCTTTCCTTTGCGGCGGTGGTGAGGGGTGAGGGGGGAGGGGAGATGGGGGGCGGCCAGTGCCTGTGGAGGGATCAAGGGGGAAAGGGGGGGAAGGGAGAGGGGCGGGGCAAATCCCCAAACGAAGGAATGTTGTGCAGATTAGATGGGTGGGGGAGGGGGCTATGCCTTCTCGGGAGATGGTTTTGAGGATGGTCATGGGTCTGGGGTTTGTGCCGGAGGACTTCTATGCCTGTATTCACCCAGTTAATTTGCCTGAGTACGATGTTAGTTTTCTAACGCAGAGGGGTATGGAAATCTTTTGGGAAAGGTATGAGGAGGTGAAAGGAAGGGGAGATTGGAGCAATTATGTGGTTATTCCTATTAGTAGACCTGACTTGGTGCAAGTCACTGTATTGGTACGAAACGAGTCCATTTCAGGGGCAGACCTGGCCTACTGGTTACAGAGGCATGCGGATTTGAGAACCCCGTTATCCAAACTCCCGGATCCAAGTAGGGTGTGGGCAGGGGGGTGGGGGGCTTGGGTTAAGCTAAGACAGGAAGGGCAAGTGGTCAAGCACATTCCTTCTGCGGCTTTTATTGGCCGGGACAGGATTCTCTGTTTTTACAAGGGACAGCCACGGCAGTGTTTCCGTTGCGGATCCTTTCGCCATTATAGTATGTCTTGCCCAGTACAACAGTGTGTAAAGTGCGGGAGTAAGGAGCACTATACAGAAAATTGTTCCTCTATCCGTTGCAATTTGTGCGGGGGTCTGGGGCATGCCTTTAGAGACTGCCCGAGGGCGCGTCATAATAGGAGGGATGAGGGCAGGGGGAATATGATTCGGGGAGAGGGGCAGGATCTAGGTCAGGGTTCTGGGGGTCTGGGGGTTGGGAGGGCTTGGGAGGAAGGGGGAGGAGAGGGAGGTTTGGGGGTACAGGGGAGGGGTGGTTTGCAGGGGGAAGAGGAGGGTTTACGGTTAGAGGAGGGCGGGGGTCTAGAGAATAGAGGGGGACAGGAGGGGGAGGGAAAGGGAGAGTGGGTTCAAGTGTCAAAATTAAAGAAACGGAAGGTTTCAAAGGGTAAGGGTTTGACATTACAGGGGTCGCCTGGGGTGGGGCAGGGGGGTAATCGATTTCAGATTTTGGAAGAAGAGGATGGGGGGGCAGAGATACAGGGGGAGGGGGATGATGGGGAGAAGGGACCTCAGGAAGAGGGAGGAGGGGAGAGGAGTCGGGGAAAGGATAAGGGGGAAAGGAGTCAAGGTAGGAAGGGAAGGGGTACCCATGACGAGGAGGGGGGGATGGAAGTGGAAGATGCTGGGGTTGGGGAGGAGGAGGGGGTTCCGGTAGGGAAGGGTGGGGGGGGGTAAGAGGAGGATGGGGCAGGGGGTGGTTAGCCAGGAGCAGGCTCAAGGGGACGGTAGTGTAGAGGTAGGAAAGGAGGGGGAGGGGGTGCTGAGGGGAGAGGTTCAAGAGGGGAAGGTTGCAGGGAGGGATTCCGTAGGGTTTAAAAAGAAGAAAGGGAGGAAGAAAGGAATGAGGGAGGGGGGAGGGGAAGGTGGGGATCAGGATACAAGGATAAGGGACTGGGCGGCAGAGATAGGGGATAATGGAGAGGAGGATTACATTCTGGGTAGCAGGTTGCCACAGAGAGTAGATAGTATGCAAAGGAAGGAGGAGAGTGAGGAGTTGCATGAGTCCTAATGGGGGGTATGGCAGGGCTTCTTCTGACGTTCGCCACCCTAAATGTGGCGAGTGTGGCTTCCCAGAGAGCTCAGTGTTTGGCCTATGAGTGCTTTTCTCAGGTTAAGGCCGATTGTTTTCTGATTCAGGAAACGCGTTTGCAGAACCTGGAGCAGCTGAGAAGGGCGCGCAGGGATTGGAGATGGGGACCCTCGGTGTGGGGGCTGGCAGGGGAAAGATATGGGGGAGTGGGGATTTTATTTAAGTCACATAAGGTGGAAATTCAGCGTGTGATGGAACTCGGGGTGGGGAGGTGTTTAGTGGTAGACGTATTATGGCAGGGTATGGCGTTGCGAATTATTAATCTTTATGGGCCACAGACTAGGAAGGAGCGCAGTGTGTTATTAGGGAAGATCAGGCCTTACTTGTTTACTGCACGCCAGGTAATTTGGGGGGGAGATTTCAATTTAATTCTTAGGAAACAGGATAGTGGGGGTACTAAGGTACAGGTGACATATGATGGGGTGCGCTTGCTCGGGATCATGAAAGAGGGGGGGTTGATAGATGTTCACATAGAACATTTCCCAGATGAGGATGGATTCACGTTTAGCAGGGGGAGATGTAGGAGCCGTATTGATCGGTTTTTGGTTCGAAGAGGGGTATGCCAGCGGGGGCCTCGCCTGCTGGACGTGGATTTTTCCGACCATAAACTGCTTCTTGTGGAAGTAGGGGGGTCGGCGGCTCATAGGATAGGTAGGGGGTTGTGGAGGATGAATTTAAGATGGGTCCAGGATGAGGAGGCTCAAAAGAAATATTTGAATTTTTTAGAAGACCAGTTATCCTTACGGGGGATCTTTCCCTCCAGAGGAGAATGGTGGGAGGTGGTGAAAAAACGGACGCGTTTCCTTTTCATGGGACAGGCACGGAGGAGGGGAAGGGAAAGGACACGTTTGGGGATGGCCTTGAAGCAAAGGAAGGATTATTTGATTTCCAAGGGAGGGAGGAAAGAGGATATCCAAGAATTACAGTGTCTGTTAGAGAAGACTCAATACGATCGGTATTCCTCTTTAGTTTATGAGAGGGACTTTGGTAAATTGATTAGCCCAGATCCCTTCGTTTGTTGTAGGGAAAGAAGAGAGCATAGGGTGGTGGAGGGTTTTAGGGATACTAGGGGGGTGATGCAGGATTCCAAAGAGGGAATATTGAAGGTGGTGGAAGAGCACTTCAGGGGTTTTTTTTCGGATCAGCACTTGGATGGGGGGAGGATGGATCAGTATGTGGAAGGGACTCCGGGGGTGGGGAATTGGGGGTCTCATCTCCAGGCCCTTTCGTGCCCCTGGACACTGCAGGAGGTTGAGGAGGCTATAGGGGCCCTGAGAAAGAGGACATCTCCGGGGCCGGACGGGCTGCCGGCAGAATTCTATCATACGTTTCGCAGGCGCCTGGCTCCGATTCTATTGGATCTCTGGGAAGAGGCACGTCAGAGGGGGTCTCTTCCAAAATCCTTGTTGGAGTCTGCATTGATTTTGTTAAGTAAGGGCAAAGATCCGCAGCGGTTAACTAACTGGAGGCCTATTGCGCTACTAAACTGTGATCGTAAGATCTTTGCGCAGATGCTCTTCAAGCATATGCGGCAATTCTCGGGGGACTTGTTGGCAGCCTCACAGGCTTGTGGGGTGCCGGGTAGAGGGGTTCTGGAGGCTGCGGCATGGGTGAGGGAAGGTTTAGAGCGGAGTCGGGAGGAGGGGTCAGGGTGGCTGATGGTGGCGCTTGACCAAGAGAAAGCCTTTGACAGGGTCCAATGGGAATTTCTCTGGCGGGTTTTAGAGTATTACGGGTTCCCTAGGGATTGGGTGGCACAATTACGATTGTTATATTCTCATGCACATGCATTTCCATTGATCAATGGGTGGAAAGGGGGGGAATTTGAGCTGACGGCAGGGGTTCAGCAAGGGTGCCCTTTAAGCCCTTTGCTGTATGCATTTTCTATAGACCCTTTTATTAGGCGTCTGGAGCAGGGTGGGGTGGGAGGATTGAGGGGGGTGGAGGTAAGCACGGGAGAACAGTTGCGGGTGGTGGCATACGCAGACGATATTACTGTGTGGGTGGCGAACAAAGCAGAAGGGGATAAACTTTTGGAGTTCATCCACGATTTCGCAGGGGCTACAGGGTCACGGGTGAATATCCACAAATGCAACAGTTTGTGGTTGGGGCCAGGAGGGGAGCAGTTTGAATTAGGAGGGGGTTTCCCGGGGGTGGTGGATAGAATGAGGGTTTTGGGGATTTACTTTGAGATAGGAGATTATGCTAAATTCAACTGGGACAGTTGTCTTCAGGAAGCAAAGGGGCGGGTGGACAGGTGGAAGAGGTGGAAAATGTCCATGGAAGATCGGGTGAAACTCATCAAGACCCATTTGGTGCCCCTCTTTTTGTTCATCAGCTACATTTGTTTGGTACCTGAAAAGTGCTATGCCTCGTTGTATAGCATTTTCTTCCAGCTGCTGTGGGGCAATCGGTTGAATCCAGTTAAACGAAACACCACATATCTATCTAGGAAGGAGGGGGGGGGGTAGGGATGATCAATCCGGTTTTGTTTTTTAGTTCTTTGTTTGTGCACTTTAATCTAGGGAGAGCGGTGGGTCAGGCTCCTCCAGGGTGGGCGAGTAGTGTGCTGGGGTGGTGGGAGAGGGTTTGGGTGGGGTGGAGGAGAGGGGAGAGGGTAGGGGTATTGTGGAAAGGGGCTCCGGAAAGGGTAGGGTACTATAAAACGTTAGTAAAATTAGTACGGGTCTGGGGGATTCTAGTGGGGGAGATTAGGGATGGGAAGAGAGGAATCTGGGTGGAGAGAGTGCGCTCCCAGATGTTCTCTTCCCCTCTGGTACTTAGGGATGCTCCTAGGGAAGTGCTGAGGCAGGGGCTACGGAATATCAATTCGGAGAGGATTCCGGCTAAATATCGGGACATTGCCTGGCTGTCCCTACACAGCAAATTATATGTCAGAGAGAATCTGAGAGATAGGAAGATCCAGGACAGGAACTGTCCAAGGGGGGAATGTGTGGGGAAGTTAGAAACCATGGACCACTTTTTGAAGGACTGTCCCTTTGCCCGGGGGGTGGGTGACAGGGTTTCTGCTCTCCTCCAG